>NW_027466582.1:20962500-21155000 GCF_050575085.1 Anarhichas minor
TTCCACGGTTGAAGAAAACAAGTATCTGGCCTGTAGAGCTTGTGGCAGCAAAATTCCGACTCTCATTGATTTTAGTCGACATGCTATCAGAATCTTTTGGATTGTTGTGTGCATCCAACATTATCAGCTCGAGGTGAGAAGGAGGTGTTGAAAGCACAGCTCCAATTAGCTTAATGCTAATGTAAGGTGTCCGGTGCAAGCACTGATAAATGTAATAGGAGGCATTTCTTTAGTTGATATCTGATCCAATAGACACTCCAAACGGTTCCTTCACAGGATAAAAACATGGAGAATCAATTGTTTTTATGATCCGTTGATTATTGTCCTGTAATTTATTATATTCCTTGTGAGCCTGTAAAACAGCAGTTTAGGACAGAAAAACAAGCTTGTGTGCGTAGGTACAGAGGACCACATGTATGATCAACTCATATACAATGCCATTCTCCAAAATACTTCCTAATCAGCAAGATAAAATCCCTGACAATGAGAATATGATGTGTACGTTCCAATTAAAGTGACGTTCCATACTGCAGCTCCGAAACAAAGATACACACTTGCACCCAAATAAAAGCATAATTCTATTTCTGAGATTGCTGCTTAGCTGCAGAAATCAATGCAGACTCTTTTACAGCTCGGAGGAGCCACCGGTCCTCCCTTTATTATCAGTACTTGCTCCACGATAAGCAATGGTGAGCAAAATGTAAATAACGGGGCACTTAATATATATATGTTTTGCTCTGCTCAAAAGCTCAGAGGGCCAGCCAATCTATTATAAACATCCCTAAACAACAAGGCTTTTTCCTATTTCATCACAGGCAAATACTTCTCTGAGACTGCTGCCCATTGGGAGGCGTTTTAGAGGCACTTTCAAGCTGATACTGCAAATTACATGTGACAGAAGCAATTTTGCGATATTTTCTCACACACAAACTGCAGTAAGTGTTATGAATTAGATTAGGCCAGGGAATATTGAAAGTCTGATAGCTCCTCTGCAAACTTAGCAGCTTTAATTGATAATGCAATTTCATTTCATTCTCCTTTCCCTTCCTATGCTGATTATTTTTTTTGTCCATAACTAAATCAGCTGTGCTGGCTAAGTGAATACTAAAGTGGTCTTATGTGGCTACACACTTATGCATGACAACCACAGTCCTACAACATGAGCAATCAAATGCAGATACAGTATAGGGAATGACCAACCCACATCCTACACGAGTCATGCACCTGCTCACTATGTATTCATCTGAGTCGTTCCTACCTCTCGGAGGCAGCCCATGAAATTGTTGCTAACTGGAGATCCGGGCAGGTCCGCAGTGCTGGGGCTCCCACCCACGTAGAAGAAATCATCTGAGCCCAGCATGGTGTAGTCTTCCTGGGTGTAGCCAGTGGTGGTGAGGATCCCATCAACGGAGATAGTCACCTGTTGAGGGGCAACACATAGCCAAAGCCGAGCCATTACACTCTGGGATTCGATCCTGTGCTGTGTCTGAAACACACCTCCTTCCTTGGTCTGCATTGGAAATGAGCTCTTTGAGCTTGTCTTTGGGTCCCACACTGTAGGTTGCTTTACAGAATCCTTTGGTACCTTGATG
Source organism: Anarhichas minor (assembly GCF_050575085.1). Lineage (NCBI taxonomy): Eukaryota > Metazoa > Chordata > Actinopteri > Perciformes > Anarhichadidae > Anarhichas > Anarhichas minor. The sequence goes on from NW_027466582.1 coordinate 20,964,093, forward strand.
CGATTGTTTTGGACCAGACAGCGTTTGGATTTCGTTAATGGAATTTTTGCCATAGGATTCACAGGACAGGTAAAGAAAATATGGCAGAGGCATATTTTCTTTATCTTTGATGGGGTAAGAGAATGGATCATAGGTTTGGTTCTGAAACTTCAGGTTGGGGGAGGGTTAGTACAATGTTCAAACCAAGGACAAATTGATTGCACTTGTCTTAGGTTTCGGGATTTATCTGGTAACTGCAGACACACACATATACTGTACACACGCATGTCAGACCACACACACACACACGACGTCCGCACGCACGCCTACACTCTTACACACACTTATTCTCACACCATCCGTCTCACATTCTCCCCTCTCTTGCAGACATCTACATCTGTATATCCACGCACATGCAAAACAAAGGGAGGCTTTTCACAACACATCAATGTGCAAACCAAGGTCACCACTGTCAGACGGCAAATTAACCACATTTAATTGGACATGTAAGGGAGTAAGTGGATCAATGGTGCCATTCACAGCTGGAGCAGGCCACACAGGTGCAGAGGCTCATGCACAATCAAGACCCATATTCAAACACACTTTGAGAATAGCTGATGCTGATCTCTGATCAGGTTTAGCTCGGGTGTCACGGTCGTATTCTCAATGTCACAGGACCAGACCGATAATCCTAGATCAGTATGCTTATTCTTAAAGATGTTGTGCGTAGGGGCCCAGGGGTAAGGGTGATCAAGGTTAGCCACAACACACCAACACCACTTTCACCAGCATGCTACAAACACACACAGGGAGGGCAGAGTGAGTGATAGGCTGACAGGTGGGTGAGTGAATTAGAGTGTTAGTGGTTATTTTGGGTGAGGTTATATGAGTTTGGGAGGTGAGAGGTCAATGAGGTGTGGGCATGCCATGCGCCATAGTGAGTTGGAAACAACTGTCAGAGCTCCCGCAATGAAGGTTAAGGGTTGCCATTTTTTGGTCTCCTTCAGGGCTCGGTGTCGAGGTCACCATCTTTGGGATTGTGGCAAGCTTCTGTCAGTTCTGGACGACAGTCCTCACAAAAAATGGGGACTTTTTGTGTGAAAAAAATTAAATAAAAGGTAAGTTGCCTTGACAAAGGCAAAGAGTTACATTTTTAGTTGTTGTAAATCTGCAGTAATGTGGAAGAAACATAGAGAAAAAAGTAAAAGCCAAAGTGAAAAAAAAACAGGATGGGGGATTGTGGGGTAAAGAAGGAGGTTGTTGGCAGGTCAGGGAGGAAATTGAGAAGAAGCGAAGAAAGAACTGCCTGGTAATACAAACCCATCTCCTCATTTTTTGATAAGAGTGTCTAGGATGAAACTCAAAGAGAACGAATAAAAGAAGAGAGGGGGAGGGGACACACGGCAAACCCAAAAAAAAGACAATAAGAATGATATCTACCAGACAATGTAGTTTGTTTACCATAGCGTGTCCAATGCCTGATTGCTTTCCAGAAAAAGGGGAAGAAAGGAAATCAAAAGAATAGTGAACAAAAAAGGTTGTTAATAAGGATGGACAGAAAACAAAAAACAAAAGCAACGATGGAGAATTAGGATGTTAGTTAGTACATTAGTTGGTTAGATATCGGTTAGTAGTAAAAATGACTTATATCATGGATGAGTTAGTGTTGGGGTGAAAAAAATACTACATGATTTACCAGAGTTGTGGCTGCAGTAATAAAGAGCCAGCTTGCCATCCGGGGACCTTCACATTAAACCTGTGTAGGATGGCCTGAACCTCAACAGAACGTGTAGTGTTTTTTTCACCCTTAGTCTAGACTTCCTTTCAAAGAGGAAAGAAAATGATAGTGGTAGAAAGAAAGCAGGCAAGCAGCCCTTGGCTCTTAGCTTCTAACCTACTAAACTGTGTTATCCTGTTGGGATTTTCCCCGACACCTATTTACTAACCTGTGGGGCAAAAGCTTACTGTCAGCGAGACACTGTCAGGGAATCGGCACTTACTTGTTGTGCTGCTCTGAGAGCACTAAATGCTGTCTCACCTTGCAGACAAACTAAAAGGTCGACCAAGACAATCAACAAGTCCATACTTTTGCAGCCAGCCCCACCTCCATACAGCACTGGCTCTCATTATTCTGTACCGACTCATACTAGCTCCACCCGACTGCAATACAAGCTCATTTTAAATCACATTAAGAAAATGGTAGACAATATCTGTCAAGTAACAAATTCTGCTTATGTACAACAGATGCACATCTTTGATGGAAATGTCTTTGTATCTATAAAAAGCACCCTGATCATCTGAGCTATAAATACTGCATTAATGGCAAACACTCTCTGCCTGGCTTTAAAGTGAAAGTGTATATTCTCCACAAGCATAAAAAACTCTTTCTGAAAGCCGGGAGATAGCGACAGCGCCTGATGGAAGTGTCAGCTTAGGGGAGAGTGAAGCAAAATAGAATTATCAGATCACTTTAATTTGAGGACACAGGGACCTCAAGTTCAATAAGCCGATAAACAGGACAGAGGAAAACACCTGGAATAACAGTGCCTTGACTTAGCTATCAATCACATGAGACAGAACTGCTTTGCCCTGTTTTTTTTACTATTCATTAAACTGAAAATAAGTTGAACAATGATATCAAATGAAATAGAATTCATGTAATTGTAAAGATAACCAAAAGTATAATGAGATCTATCTCAATAATGTATCTGAACTGTGGCGATGGAATGGCAACCAATCAGAACACGGTGACATTCTTAACGCCGGCTCTCTCTCAAAAGCTCCTGGAAGCAGGTAATCTAAAGCGAAAGAAAAGTCCACCTGTCTCCAAACTCCGTCCATCACTGCTACCCCCGATTACCTGTCTCAGGTTGCGTGTCACTTTGATGTCGTGCCAGGTGTTGTCGTTGAATTTTCCATTGACTGGCTCCACGATGGCCTCAAAGGCCCCGGAGCCCAGATTGATGACGAGGGAGACGGCCCCGTCTTTTAGTGCCAGGTTGACATAGTCTGCGGATTTCCCCGTGTGTAGGAGGAGGCCGTTACGTTGCCATGTCTTGAAGGACAGCGTGATCTCGTCGCTGCTGCTCTGAATAGGGTTCTGCGACAGGTCGTAGCAGAAGTACTCTGAGCCCCGGAAGGTGGCCACGTTCTCCTCCCTCGCTGAAACCACAAGAGAAGAAATGTTGGTTTTAGGATCGGTATACTTGTCATGACAGTCAGAGAAGGTAAGCGTTACATTATCAGCATTGACATTAACCACCTGAGGATTAACAATTCACATATTTCTTTCCTTGTGAGTTATGTAAGCCATGACGACTGGAGCCCAGCAGTCATTGTCACATTCATTATTGCATTATTAAAAACAAGAAAACAGCCCAGCATCAGTCATGAAGCAGCCTCAGTAGATATGAGAACCACTGGATGCTGCAGAGAAGGTAACAAGCACACACACAATGCACTGCTCCCCATAATTACAGCTATGATAATCCCATCATTCAGTTCACATCATAAAATCCTGTCTGTACGACCGCCGGTTTGGGTTTCGCATTCGGCCTCCAGACAGACCGACTACTTATGATGGAACACTATTCCCCGCTAATGGTGCGCATAAATCAAACTCAGCCTGAGTTTACAGTTTTATATCACTCCGCTGTTGCAAAGTGACTTCATGAGCCCATTTTTTTAGATCGACACCGAGAGTAAGGTGAGACAGCTCCAGACAGAAAGAGGGGGGGGGGGGGGGGGGGGGGACTCAAGATGGACGGAAAGACTGAGAGAGCAAAAATAAAATTGCTGGACTGAGGGAAAGTGAAGACTCTACGAGAAAGAAAGAGTGGATGAGAGGAGTAGTGTTTCTTTCTGATGTGTGCTGAAGTAATTGTCACTTCTCCTGCTGCCTCTTAAAGGTGCTATGACAAGCTCTGGTCAGCGTGGGTCTGGGTGAAGCTATTAGAGACAAGGTCATACTCACTGTCAATTGTATTACAGCATGTGTTAGGTTGGATACAGCACCACGGACTCAAGGGTAGGGCTGCATGACTCCTCCTCCAATAACACAGTGTTCAAGCAGCACCTTTCACAAATTGCAACCTTCAGAAAAAGCCCTGCCAACATACCAAACCAACTAACCGCCATGGCACTTAGTAACAGTAACTATGTCATTACCTGCCAACAATACAATTTTCAGCGTGACATTTCATTTCCTCTGCGCCCTGAATTTTCTTTTGTGTACTCAGAAGTCATGGGGGGGCCGCGAGTGAAAGGAGAACAAGCAGAAGAGAGAGACGGCATACTGCAGGCTGTACAGCTTGGGTTTGTTGTTTTGGATCAGGCTGTATGTAAACATGAGGGAGCAGTGTTGTGGGGCTGGAAGAAAGATACAGAAGCAGGGAAAAAATGAGAATGAGAACATTGAGAGAGAAACCAACGGGAAGTGGAGTGGGGCTGTAGGATGATGGGCTGCTGATTCCTGGCACGGACAAATTCTCCCCTCGGCGTCAAACTCATGTCTCTGTGCAACACAGAGACATGAGGAAACAGTATGGGAGGTAACAAAGGCCCTGTGAAAGCCCTCATCCATGTGCCAGGGGAATAAATAGGACCCATTATTATCACTGGGACAGCACAACACAGAGAGGCAACATAATATACATAGGAGAATACAAGAAACCCTGATATGTATATATATATATACATACACACATATATACATGTATATATATAGATTCGCAAGGAAGGAATCCTTCTGACCTAGCGCCATAAACTGGTCAACATTGAATTTGTGAGCACATATCTGCTAAACTAATGATATTCCCACCAGCCTCATTTCTACTTTATATTAGTGCTGACTGGTAAATGCTTAGCTCATTCTAAGGCCATGTCCATACTACTCCGTTTTTGCTACATTTACACTGATCATCATAGAAATCATCTGCTAAGTAGTGTGCATTGCCATCGTGAGCATGCTAGCATTCGGCCTGACGTTGGCCTTTGTTACCGGAGCATTTATGGATTATGACGGAGATACACTCATCAACATCGGAGAATGGAGCACAGGGATTGGTTTAAGTGCAGCAGACTTCTACATGATCACTGCCAGCTCTATCTTACATCCACCCTGCCAGACCAAGCACCACCGAGGGCAGTGTGACCACGTCAGGAAGAGAGGGAAGAGACCCGAGGTTGTTCCACTACCCAGCCTGCTCCTGGTCTCTGGTCTAGGGAAAGTGGTCTGGATGAGATCAGAGATGAATGTGCCCACATCTTGCAGTCTGGAAGTGTGAGAGTTGGTTCTTATTTTACGAAGAGGCCCTAAAATTATTTCACCTTTTGGTATTAAGATTAATAAATCTTTATAATACTGCATGTCCTTGTAGAAAATACAACACCCAGCCTCCCTGTTTCCTTCTTAACTTGTATCTCTAATGATTTACCATTTATTTTTCCACTAAATACTAATACTGGAATAAAAGGCTATCAGTCTATGGTGTGTTTGACTCTCCTATGTGTATTAATTAAAACCCTGCAATTACAAAGTTGTTGTGGAGCTGAGGAAGACTATCAATAAAACATTGTTGCTATGAATAATAGAGGGAGTAAATTGATATAATGTAATATTTGTGAACCTCAGCAATATTAAACCCGAGGTAAGTGCATACGAATCCATAAAAAGCAGGGGAAATGCATTGCCTGTTGAGACATGCTCTGTGCAGATCTGTGGCTTTCAAATCGATCATAGAGCGGGGTCATTTTCCCTTATTTTCCCCATAGTCATCAATATTCCATTTGTGTGCTCTGGGAGCTGGGGTTTCGATTTCAAAATCCACTGGAAGCAATTATCTCCTTCATTATCAGCTCCCATTCATTTCCGCTCCCCTCGCCATACACACCTGCCTGAGCTCGCTCCCCAGTCTGACCCCAAGGGCCTTGGAGAGGAGAGCGCTGTCACCTCACAGAGCTCCGGTCCTTAACCTTCAACCCCCTTAAGATCAGCACAGGATGTCACACTGTCCCTCATCACTGTGGGAGGAAAATGCTTGAAGCATGTGGAGGGAAATCAAATGAGTTAAATGGCAGGATTAAAGGCAGGACGTATTGTGATTATTGTGGCAAAACACCAACTTTAGCTGGAGATGTTACAGCTGTACGGCTGTAAGCCCATAAGCTCACTGCACACGGACGCTAGCTGGGCAACTGAAGGAGACTTTTTTTCTCTGGTGAAGTGAACTCAATCCGTGCTGACATCCAACGCATCAACTGCATGTTTGCACTATATTTGCAGATAAACAAGCCTGAAGTTCCAGACCTAAACATAGAAAGCTAACTTGTGCTTTTAGCTATTGTTGTCTGCGTGACACCCTCAGGAACCAAAGTCATTCAAGGTTGCGGCATCATCCCACACAATGCATTTAACAGAATGGGAAAAGCCATGCCTCCTCTCACCCTCTCTCTCCCGCTCTGTGTCATATCCATTCTCTTTTCCTCCCTCCCCTAAGTGAGAAATTAGCATCATTTGCTAATAACAGTTTGAGCAGCGCGGTTAGCCTGACGCAGCCCAACAAGAACAATGTGCTTCACTGCTTCCCGACATGAACACTAACCATGCAACTCTGCTGCTTACAGCTCAATGGTGAGCTTTGGAGCACCACGGCTGATGTGCCTCTTTAAAGGCAGGCAGCACTGTTAGACAGGCTTATGTTGAGGGAGATTTGGTAGAAATAATATATATGTGTCCTCTTCATGACAACTTTCAAGATGTCACATGACATATCCAAGAAGTTGAAGTGCATTGTCACCCTGACACTTCTTTTCTCATCTTGTGTTTCCCGTAACCTTGCAGAGCTGCGGCGGACAACCTGTCTGAGACTGTCTTTTACGTCTGCGAGCACAGACGGGGGAGGGAAGAGTGACAAAGAGAGACAAAAGAGAGATATAAACATAAACAGAAGTGACACGGAGGAAGCAAGAGTCTTGAACAAAAGGAAGAGAGAGATGGAAGCAGAGACAGCAAGGGAAAAAGAAAAAGAGATGAGACGGGGAAAATAAAAGCAGAGAGAGCTTGGGAGACAGAGCGATGGTGGGAGAGTGGCAGATGGAGGGAGAGAAAGACAGAGGTACTTCCAATGGCTCTCCAGAGAAACGAGGTGATAGTGTGTGTTAAGCCTGGCAGTGAAGAGCTGTCCCTGTGGCTTGTGATTCCAGCACTGATAACCCTTATTACTGCACCTAATAACTCAGCACACCCACCAAACCTCACTCTCTCTTTCTCCCCCTTTACCCCCATAAAGCAGAGGAATACCACCACAAATCCAACACGCTCTCAGAGTTCTACAGTCAGGAGATTCCTGCAATATTCCCCCAAAAGGCATTTTAAATTAGTAACTAAGAATTGCCATTTCAAAGATTTTTGAAAGACCTCCTGCTGAAAAAAAACATGACGTTTAGAGTTCAGAAACCATCATCACTTATAGTACATGCTCATCGTATTGCAATATTTACCAAGCACATAAATAAAGTAAATCCTCCCCAACTTCAAAAATGTTCTGGCAATAGAAACTGCTGCAGAGAAAAAGGAGGCAGACTTAGAAGAATGCTGCATCTCGACTCACTATGGTACAGGAACATGTGAGGTCAGCTTCTACATTATGTGAGACACTGATTAGCTTCAGTGGACTGGTCGTATTAACAGACCTGCACAGGGAGCAGGTCAACGAGTTGACTTTGTGTTTCAGGCGTCTTATTGGCTGATGTGCGTAGGCAAACCCAGTGAACTTGTCCGAGAGACTCAGGGGAGAATAGGGTGATGTGTGTTCTTAGCCTCTCCGTTTAGCTCTAGGGACGGAGTGGGCGTCCGTCTGTCCAACACTTTGGACTTGAGTAAAACACTTTCGATAACTCCTGTGTACGAGAAGGTAGAGAAGATCAGTTCCAATAATTGTAATTATTCCCTGAATTTCCTCTAGTGCCACCCATGCTGCCATAATGAGCACATTATTTACAGTGTCAAACTCCTACACTCTTATGAGATACTGTGAAAGGTGTAAGGGGGACTTCCATGGAATTTGCAATCATGGTAATCAGAGGATGGATCCTAATTCATTTGATGAGTTGCCCTTTCTTCAGCAGTACCTGATCAGACTGTCGACAATGTACACAAGATACATTCTACAGGGTGGACTGACAATACGCATTAAATAGTGTACCCTGCAGTATGTCTTTTTCCTTTAGCACCACTTTGGATGACAAACCATGTTGCACTTCCACACACTTTCTACGCCGACAAGTACACAAAACCCTCATTAAGTAGGTAAGTTAGCTGGTGTTTAATATACACACACATAAAAATAATGTGGATCGAATGTCTTTATTTTATTGGAGCATGTGAGAGTGATATAAGAACTTTGGACAGGTAAATTGTCATTCAGTGTAGACAAGGCCCAGCGCTCTCTTCTGGCTACTGGCTGAGACAAGTTAGTCCCTGTCACCTTTGGTGTGTTTTTCAGCATGTTGTGTGTGTGTGTGTGTGTGTGTGTGTGTGTGTGTGTGTGTGTGTGTGTGTGTGTGTCACTGAATCTCCTTATTGGCTGCCGATGGTGGAGCCTCCATGGAGTGAGTGATGAGGTTTGGAGTGTCAACAGGGGGGTGGTGTGAATGGCAGTGGTGAACGAGGGCGAGATGGAGGGTGTCTGAAGAATGGGGGCAGTCGCCTGAGGTCCAATCCCATCAACTGGGGCAATTGTGCGAAGCGAACACTGGAGGTGGAGGTAGGGGTCGAGGATGAGTTTGCAGAGAGAGAGAGAGAGAGAGAGGGAGGGAGTAAGATAGAGATGTGGTGACTGCACTCCTATTACTGCTAGTGGACCATTAAGAGCAGAAGGGGTGTGTGGAATCACAGAGAGACAGGGGCTGAAGGAGGACATCTCAGTCTTTTACCCATCCTCTCAATGTACACCATGCTAATTCATGTTAGGAGAGCAAACGAATGAACCAATCTTAAGATGAACAAATGAAAATAAGATCCGGTTTAAAAAGGCTGGTCCCTAATTCATTAATCAGGAGTGCGTCTACACGTGATGTTAAAGTGAGGCAGTTTAGTGATTGAAAGAAAATAATTGATTCAACAGTTTGTTTTTTTCCACGATCTATTAGTGAATGGCCGTTATTTGAATACTGCCTTTAATGTGTGAATCTACAGTATGAAGCTATTTGGGCTTCAGTGTCCTGTCAAAGGACACTTCTACATGTGGAAGGAGGAGCTGGGGATGGAACCCCTAACCCTGTGATGAACAGCCCGCTCTACCTCCTGAATCTCTTGGAAATTGCTGGAACCTGAGATTCAACCACATTTATTATATCTGCTCAAATGATTTAGCTGGCTGGTGTTTGCTTTAGTCTGCCTCATCCGAGATTCAAGAGTGAGTCAAGAAATGATGACGTTTATATTATTCATTCATTCAAATCACTTCGATTGGTCGGCTGCAGGGGCAAGATGGGCAAGCATCATGATTAGAATTTAAAACATTAAACCAAACTTGTTTCATAGCTGCTTATGGGAAGTCAAAAGGCAGAACCTGTCAGCACTTCAGGAAAAAGAGAGATCTGAGGCATGTCCGTGGGAAAATACCTCTTTAAAATAAATGGTGCTCTGCTGGAGGAACCATCCTGACACAGTTCTGATGACATCACTGAATCTTCAGAGGTCTGTGCGTTCATACTGTCACGTATTGACACAATGACTGTAGGCAGAGACTTCATGAATCCTTTGTTAAATGGCAGTAACTGTGGATTACAATATTATGGAGTCATCCGCGGTCCGCATTATTTCCATCAACAATCAAACTATCTTTGACAGTGTGTCTCCTGAACGCCGACTATTGCATCAGCCTGACAGCTGCCATCCTGAGCCAGAATAAGAAGTGACGGCAGCGAGCATTGTATCGCTTTCATATTCTCCACCATTCTGCAGAGCAGTACCTTGGTAGACTTGCATCACTCTGCATCTGTGTGGGTTTTGGGTTATTTGTTTTCTTCTGTCTGTCTGACACATTTTACGTTTGACCATAAAATGAGCTTTTCTGACTGTGATCCAAATCATTTAATTACTTTAAGCAACTCACTGTGAGCATTCACTGAATAGTGAACCGGCTGTCATGAATGTGAATGTTTTGTATGTATGTCCATGTGTACACATGTTTGCATAGTGTTTGTATGTGAACGGAGGCTTGCCCCAGGGTCACGGCAGGCGGGGCCTTCCCTGGAGCCTGTCAATCATCCACAGTGGCGTTGCCTTATTGGCTATTATCTCTCCTGTCAGAAGCGCGGCCGTGCATCCAACTCACCACATTAGTCTCTGTCAGTTCACATGCTGCCTGTGGATAGAGCCGTGGAGCATGAAGCAGCATGCTACAGTTATCATTACTTTTAGTGACATATGCTGCTTCAGCCCAAGACTCCATCCGCAAATGTCCCCCTACAACGAGTAAAAGAAATACATATTTTGACAAATAAGAGGGCCAACTAAATTTATAATTCTGCCAAATTTTCTACAACTGATGAGTCTAATACTTTATCACATACCTCGCTGAGCTCGACATAGTGTCAGCGAGCTGCTCTCAACCCACACAACCAGGAGCAACAACTGCAAAACAGCCGCGTCCTTTTAACACAGTAAGATGGCACTGCAGGACACTTCATCTACGTCTCTTTAAATGGTTGCAAATCAATAATTGTCACTTTTCCATTATACATTTTGAGTAGTTTCATTTTAATTTGAAGGGTGATAGTCTTCCTCCACATCTCTGTTGTTTAATTCTCTGATATGTTTATTGCTTACACTGACACAGTTTCTAAATGTGTAATGCCTCATAGGAGATATGAGAGCCAACATAAAAAGCATTTGTAATTACCACTGTGAGGTTGATGGGAAGGGTTTCTCACTTACAGAACATCCAATATGTACAAATGACTATAATAAATACTAAATGCTAGTTTAACTAACAAACTGGATACCACAACAGGGGGCGATATATATATATTTCATAGTGAGCTTTCTTTTGTTTATTTTCAACATTGAAATTTGGACAAAAATAAAGCAATTTAGCGATGTGCACTTTAGCCAACTGACCTACCAGTGGACACGTTTTTATGTTTTACATAACAAATGTGATTTTTGACTTTGTTTAAAATGACGCAACGCAACTCGAAGCAGAAACTCTAAACTAATGAGAGCGCGAGTGAAGCAAAGTCCCTCTCCTGCACTTGAAACAGATTAGCACACATCCCTAGTCAAAGCTGAGGCCATCCAATATTTATTACCTCTATAACTTACTCTCCCGTGTACTGGCAGAACATTTAGCTGCGTGCAGGAAGGCGAGGGGTTAAAAGGGGAACAGCGGTGCCATAAAAGGGACAATGAAATAAACATGACTCACCGTGAAAGAGCCCTTAAAACCAATATAATCTGGATGGCAGGGAAGAGCAGGGTGCCAAAGGCGGTTAACGACAAGCACCCCCCTCAGGCTTCAACTGAGACCTCCTCTCATCAGCCAATCACACCGAGTGCTGTTTTTAAGGTGAGGTGAATGACAGTTTGGTTACATTATTGTCTACTCAGACACTGAGTAAATCAGTTTACGGTGCACTGGGACATGGGATAACAGATGACTCTATCAATCTTTTAAAAGACAATTTCCTGATAACATGTGGGAACATTTATTATAACAATAGCAGTAGCAATTATGTCTTGGATAGAAGAAGAGAATTTGGGATAAAGCTGCGGACATATTCCACACTGAGCTCATCGAAATGAAGGAGAAAACTCACTGCTGTAGCTTTAAATCCAGCTGGAACCAGTTGTAGCCTGTAACCAAAACAATATGTGACTCTCGCTCTGTGCGTGCAAGACTGTGTGTGTGTGTGTGTGTGTGTGTGTGTGTGTGTGTGTGTGTGTGTGTTAGAATGTGTGCAGGCATTTGCAACCATGTTCTCCTTCAAGAGATAAGAGTAACGATGGATTGCGCTCACCTTTCTCTAGCTTTCTCCTTTTAACCTCTAACTGCAGGGCTGATTGCAAATTTGACACGACCCTGTGATTGTAAAGGCTATGCAGGCTACGACTCAGTGTACAGACACATGCACTCTACAGTACAGTATGTAGATAAGCACTGAAAACATCAGTGGGAGAACGCTAATCTGGCGACATCCAGCCACACCAGTCACACAGCACTAACTCACATGGACTCCATCACGTGGCGGTGGCACTGCTGCTCGAGGCCAGGCCACCGTGCGCCTGCATGCTCCCCCCCCCTACATTTTCACTCTGGATCCTGCACTTTCCACCTCTCTCCTTCATTCTGTTCCTTTCCTTTCACTCCGACGCCACATATGTTTTCTTTGAAAAGTGTGTGCACAGCTCCGGGGGATGGGGGATGGTTTAAGCCTTCAGCTTGGCTTCCCGAGCTTGGCGTGGATGAACCGAACTCAGCAGCTCCAGCGTTCCCCGGCCTCCTCGCAGCTTTCTAAAATTAGCAGAGGATCCACCACAGCCCCTCCAGGGAGAAGCAGGGACCAACTGACATGCCTGCAGTTTCATGGAATCATCGGGACCATCATGCCTCCTCCCCCCAGTAATGCTTCCTAGCATCTTAGTGGTACACGTGTAAACTTGCTCCTGTGTGTACTAAGCCGCCATGTGCATGTCGACATCATGCATAGAAGTGCATATGTGTGGGTGTGTTTTATGAAAGCTGCAAGCTGCTTTCCAAATGTGGCTGGAATCAAATCATTTGATCCTGACATGCTGAGGTACGGGAATTCCTGTAATTGAGGAAAGTGGTATTTACCGTTTGTGAAGCAGAATCTGCCGACTGTTACAATAACTATGCTAATCCCAGCTGGTCGGGGTAGTACCGCAGACTGTTTGGTCGCCTGTTGAATGGAACTTCCCCTGCAGCAAGCGTGTGTATGCACGTGCATAGAACATGCAGGGTGGTGCCTGGGACCAAAGTCATGATACTGCAGCATGAATTAAGTGACTGAATACAACAACCAGGAGGCTGTCTTCTGACCTCTGATGTTCCAAACTGACAGAAGAACATCCCTATGATGGAAAGACACACGCACAACTGAATGAGATACTTATCAATTTAAAATGCCCACCAAAAACGTACACAGGTATATGCAACACACACTGCCAGGCTGCCGTCTAGCTTGGAAGTCAATAACATTATCCCCTCTCCATCTCGGCGACGGTTATTAGTCTGGAGAGCCAAACAGCTCTCGTCAATGACACTCTGGAGATGAAGGGATAAATCATCATTCTGAAAGGATGAGTGTGTGAGGAAGAGTGAGAGAGAATAGGAATCACACAGAGAGAAGAAGAGAGAAACATGTACACTGGAGTAGAGACTCAGAGGTAGAGACACTTCTATTTGTTGTGAAGTACAGATGATGTAAAGACAAGTCTTTCTGAACGCATGAGCTGATGTTCAGCTTCACAAATCTACCTCTTTCTGAATCTCTCCCTCTCTTCTCCTTCCCTCTGTCACACTCACTCTAGCCTCCCTCTCCCTCCCCTTTGCTTTATCAAACAGAGAAAATGTGCCTTTATTTGGCCTGGTAAAAGCATCCCCTTTGTTACTCACTCACTCCCCTCTTCATTCCCCCTGCTCTCTCTCCACTGGGACCCTTCCAAATACAAGAAGAGAGGAACAAATGCCAGAAGGCTCACTGCTAGTTGGATAACACGCAAGTGAACACCTCATGGACTTATGTGCCCTATTTCCATTGTGCTAAGGACATTACATCAACAAATGTAGGATCAAGAAATCATTCATTTTAATGCTGTGTGTCGGAATACACAAGAAAATAATCCATTACTATTGAAATTGTTTTACATAAACTATCTTAAAAATTCTTCAATTTTCTTCATCAAAATAGTTTTAGGGTCACGGTGACTCACAACGCAATTATCTTAAATGAAAATACATTTTTGCTGAGACATCAGTACATGCAGTATCTCTGGAGTTTTAACTTCTTTAGTTTAGTATATTTGTCTCAAGTTGTACAGCCCCATACATTAGTGCTCTCCAGAGATGCATTATTGGTGCCAGAAGATGATGTCATTACTGGTAATTTCAATATCTGTGTGGGCGGGTGCTAAAAATAGTTCTTAATATCACCTCAGGCGATCAGCACCGGCACATACCCAGCTGGCTGTTAGCCCTTGCAGAGTGCTGAGTCTACTGAACTATGATGGAGTGAATTTTGACAGTCGGTCATTTGCCCCCCCGGCTCTCTGTAATGAAGGCCGAAAGCATCACTAAATGTGTGGGAGCTGCCAATGGCTTAGCAGGTTCTGAAATAACATGAATGAAAAGTAACCTGGAGTGGTAATCAGAGCTAACTTTAACAAGCTAGAAGTTAGCCTCTCTTTTTAGCACTATGACGTGCTCCTGTCAGTAGCCACCCAGAGCCCTGAAGCTCAGACGCTGTTTTCACAAATATGTCCAAAAACTGGAAAGAAAGCCACAGAGTCATTAGAGGTTATATTCCTCATCGTAAAAAGTGGAGAAAATTGGAATTTTAAGGAGTAGCCCAGACAACATTCAAGTCCGTTTGCATGTCTCGCTCTTCTCAAACCAAAAAGGAAGCAACACACGTCTGTGAGAAGAAAACATAAAAAACTCATTCAACGTGTGTGTGTGTGTGTGTGTGTGTGTGTGTGTGTGTGTGTGTGTGGTCCAATCTATGTAAATGTCAATTCCCATGTGACAGCTGGCTGTATGGTAGAGTGGTCAGCTCCACCCTGCAGGCCGTCTCTCCAAATGTCTATTTCTGGAGCTTGTGTGTGTGAGAGTGTGTGCAGGTGGGTGCAGTAACAGAGGGGGCATGTGAGTGGTGGCGTTGAGGAGGCTCAGCATGATGCTGAACAAGAAGACTTTATGGTATCCAAACTTGAACATGTTCCTTGTAGTTTAGTGAGGATGTGAGCAACCTAACGTATAAGTTCTACACTGAAAAAAAAAATAAGTGACATTTACTTGAAAAAAGCTAGGTAACAATTTGCACTCAGAAATTCCGAGTAATTTTCACTCAGGAATTCTCAAGTTAAATTTACTTACTAGTAAGAATTGTTTTTTATCCAGAATTTGCAAGTAACTTTTACTTGCAAATTTCTCCCTTAGACATAAAATGTACTTAGCCTTTTATAGTAATCTTTACTCAGGCTACCTTTGCATCTAATTACAAAACCCCAGTAAAACTCAATTAGGTGTTTCATGTATATTTAACTAGCTTTTATTTACTTTTTTAATTGAGAAATATTAAGTAATATTTACACAATATATATTTTATCTACTACTACTCTACACAACTATTCAAATATGAATGTTGCATTTTTTAAACTGGGCTAGTTATTTAATAAAATTGTCTTAACATAAGGCTTCTACAAAACATGAAACATCTTCTTTTAAACTACAGCAGCTTTACTTGTTAACTGGTGAAAGAGGTCACTGCTGACAGACACACAAATACCAACATATATAATCTGGTTGGCATTGCCAGACAAAACATTTATAAATCAGTGCTGCCAATAAGAAATTTAAGAACACAAACGTTTAGTCATTTAACAAACTTTTAATTTGAAACAATGGGTATTGCTTGACAACACTTGGATACACATAGATATAGCCCATGAGCAGAAGGCAAGCCTTTGCCACACTTTGACAGTCATCAAGAACCTCTTTTCCCTCTGACGACGAACACGATTGTCAGGAGTGAAGCCTTTCTGTGTTGCATTTCCATGGATTTCAAGGATCTTCATGACATGTTGAGCATAGTCCTCTTCAATGACATCTTTGAAATTCAAATTTACTAATGTTCATTTTTACGTCTTCGAGTCTGATGTGTTCTCAAAAAAGGACAATAGTGGGGGAAACTAACAAAAATATTGAAAGTGTTCAAATGCGTCATGCATCTATTCTCAGTGTATATGAGCCCAACATAATTTTATATAATATTAGGTATCTAAACTTTACCAGGCTGGGTGATTCCAGCATGGGTCTTTGTTTCTGCAACTCCGCCCTTTGTCCCAAGTATCTCCAGAAAGTTGGTAGTGCAATTGTCCAATTTCGACAAAAAGGTTCGCTCCAGATGAACTGTGGTTATTCTTCTGAACTCCTCATTGATCTGAAACAAAAGACAATAAAAAACAACATGATCAAGATGAGGTACCTAAAACAATTAATGCAGTAGTCCTCCCAGTATAATGTACTGTTGAGCAGCAACAAACTACGACTTCAAATGTATACGTCAAGTTAATTAAACTATAACAGTACTAAGTTGATTTTACCTTGCGTCAACTGTTGATGTCAACTTGCTGAGAGTGAAAGTCCTTTAATATTCTGTGAAATATATAAAGAAATTATGTTAAAACATGAACACACAACATTAAATCTGAATTTGGCTTAAATCTTCATATTGATAGCATGTTTTATCCCCACACACAAAAACAGCACATAAACAAGACACCATAACGTTAATACTGAGATACACAGCAGGTCTGGTCATGTTGATATGCGACACTAACTCAACACAGTACTGGTACCTTGTTTCATGCCCAAAGCCTTAATCATCAAGGACACCACATTGGATAGAGACATAAGAGACCAGTTTAAAACTAATGACAGAAATATAAGTTACTGTAAAAATATGTCAGAATATGATAGTGACAAAATAATGTTAAGTGTATTAGACTCGCTCTAAAGTCACTAATTCCACCACATATGGAATATTTGTTAGCACATGACCAGTGTGCTTGTTGCTGCTTAGCTATGATTCCCTGTCTTGTCACATTTTCCTCATTCGACCTCGGCTGCACTTGAGGATGTCCGAGAGAAAGCGCGCTGTGCGTGTGACTCAGCACAGCAAAGCACCTGTGTGGTAGAAGTGGGCTTCACAAAACCGAAGTAATTCCCCCTCGTCGACGGAGCGCAGCTGGTCGAGCACCGTGTCCCCAGGCCAACAACTTTTCAAGGGAGAACCCTGTAAAATCGTGACCAAAACCACCAAAAACATGTCCACAAAATGTAGCGCCGTGAGCCATGTCTGTAATGCTGTCCCAAGTTAGCTAGCATGATAGCCTAACTAGCTAGCACGCTAAACTGACCAGTTCGCTACTCTTCAGTGTTCACAACTCAAACACAGACTTGACCGAAGGCTCAACAGCAACGTAGAGCATTAATTAAACATATAACCTACCCCAATGGCTCCCGTCCATGAAGTTTCTCTCCTCAGGTGAAACGCTGTCGTCCTTGTTCAGGTTCTGCTGTTCCGTGGTCTAGTTGAAAAAAGGAGCGCGAAATCTCCTCTGACGTCACCCCGAGTACGCGCTATAAATTGCCAGGTTTCACTTGTATTACCCAAGTACATTTTACTTTGTTGTGTCAGGTAGTGCATTCAATACAGTAGTTTAGTAGATATTACTTAGTGTGAATGATTAAAATGTACTTATAAAAATGAGGATACATAATTACAAACAAACACCAAGTAACACATTAAATAAAAGGTGATATTTTAAAGTAAAAGCACTGGAATGATAATTTCTTGTAAAATTTACAAAAATAATCGAGGTAATAATTACAGGGCCAAAAAGTCTTTTTTTTCAGTGTACCTAATGGTACTACACTGACTTTTAATTGGCTGCCATGCCACAAAGGCCATGGAAGAACTCGTCCATCGTTTCATTATTCGGGTGAGTGGATAATGATGGCGATGATGATGATGGTGATGATGATTGTGGCAGTTCATCCTCTGTGGAATTATGTGAAGGAGCCAGTGAAGAGGAGCTAATTTACACTGAGGATACTGGCCAAGGAGGACAACAACTAAATACAAACAAAGAGACAAAACAATAAAGTGCTGTTGCCAAACCTCAGAGGAGTATTACAACCAGCTCATGAAATGGCCATTAGAGGAAACACTGAGCTCAGTGATGCATGTGTATTGCACATTTGTGTATCTGTGTGTTCTCTGGTATTTAGTCATAACACTTTGTCCACAGTGTGCTACACCTGAAACATTAATGAGCAGTGGTGGGATGAGAAGAGGGGAAATTGCTGAACTGCCACTGCGAACACGGTGGATTTGTAATTATTCATGGTGACACATTTAATGTGATGTGGCGAGGAATCAAGAAGCAGTGGCTCCACAATGGAAGATACTGTTACCCAAACAGGCCGGCTACCTCTACCTTTTCTCCTGAAGCTGCACAGAGATATACCTGCAGACTGATGAAATACTTCATATTTCTGAGGACGGCAGAGACACTAAATGGGGACATGGCAAAGAAATGTGTGTTCAGACTCTCTGGAGGTCTGGATACAAAAAGATGAAACACGTCATTCATACACATTGAGCGCAGACAGACAGTCTGACAAACCACACCAAGGATGACCTCCCAGCACAGACCCTAACTGGTAGGTAACAGTAGTCCATTTAGTAAAAGCTCCAGAGGTTGACTCCTATCTCTGCACTTCACAGTGGAGGACAAGCAGAGCAGACCACCACGGAAACGCTCCAAAACGTATTAGGCCGTAAATTTAGATCAGTAATTCATAGAAGATGACCTCAAACCAGGCGCCGGCTGGGCATAGCGAATGAAGAATACCGAGGTCGGGAGCTTTGGAGGAAATGGCAGTGTGAGCGGTGTGTGTGTGTGTTTGCGAGCGCTTGTGCATATGAATGGAGCTCACAGAACTTTCAGTTTCAATTTATGATCCATTAACTTGTAATAAGTGCCATACGTTCCCTCGTGCCCTGCGAATCAACAGCGAGGGGAGTGAGAAGGAGAAGGGAAAGGGCATTTAGAAGTCGGCCACACAGCTACACAATGTGACGATTAGCACGGTTCCGGTCTATGATGTGGCATTTAACAGATGCCCACATTAGTATAGAGCCAAGGGGGTTCATCCAGCAGTCACATTATGCTGGATTCATGTGTGATCTGCCTACATATTAAACTTGCATCTTTTTCATCTGCCCAATGACTTGGTGGCTTTTGGTTCTAATCAGTCAATCAGAATGAAGCTATTAAAACCTTCTTTTTGTAACTTTAGAGCAGCGACCATCAGTGGATGGGGACATCCACTGAGTCCTCAGTGGATCACAGACCAGCAGGGAGACTTGTTAGTAACACCGGTTCTAAGATAACAGAAGGAGCCATTCCTGCAGTGTCCCTGCAGCTCACCTCCTCCCTGCTCATCAAGGGGCTAATAGGACGGGTCTGCATCCAGATAGGCTGCAGGATGGGTCCCTGTCAGCAGCCTCACTGCTCTCTGCCTCTTGAGAGCCCAAAGTGATTGAAAAAAACCACCTGATCGGCTCTCTTTCGTACTTAGCACGGGAAGAGAGCAGGTAGCAGGTTTTTTTTCACATTTTCTTTTAGTTGACAGGATGATTCAGATGTAAAAGAATAAGTAGCATGTTCTCCCCGGCTTTGCACAGGACCAACCTCTAAGACAAAAATAAATCCTAGTAGTAGCCATGTGTTTTGCCTCCATACTATATTGATTATCACCATGTATAAGTGGTAAGCCTTGAACCAGGCATCAATACAATTAGTTTAATGCAGTGGGTCCCCTGTCTTTCACAGGGTGGAGCTGCATATGTTTGGATCGGCTTATTTTGATGGCTCAGTATGTGTGAAATGTAAGTTGATGCTGGATCCCGGATCAGAGACTTTTAACAGGAAAAAACAATATTATTTCCCCAAATTCCTGATTTCGTCCTAATTTCATTGCATTTGACAGATTTTAGAGCCTGTCAAGTCAAAGACACCAAGATGTAGTCATTGAGCACATTGACAGTTACAGTACACCAGAACCAGCACTTTGTTCATCTCTGTGTTAGTGAAATATTCCACATATGAAAATACAGTACAATATGTTGAGGATATTGCACTCAGGATATGGAGCATATGCATGCAATCCGGAGGAAGGATGAAATGTTAATATATGTATGTAAACATATGCATTTGTATTTAACACGTGTGCATTTGTATGTGTTATATGTGCGTGAGTGTCTGCCTTCTTCCCCATCATGCATCGCAGGTATGATATGTGAAAGAATGTTTATTATATTACATGACACGACATCACTGCCCTTTCTCTCAACATACCATCAACATCTGTTCTCCCAGAAACAACGTGGACCAAAAGTAAAGTGGCTGCTGCTGAAAAGGTTAAACGGTTTGCACTGATTCTTGCACAGCATGCCGATGAAGATGAGGGTCTTATTCGGGGCTAAAGTGGTAATCACAGCATTTTCCTCAGCAAACACAAGCAGTGTAAAAACACTGGCAGCAAAAGAAAAGCAAAGAGGAAAAATCAAATACTGGCTAAATCAACAAACTTGAAGCAAGTGGTGCCATGAATATTCCCGTTAGCCCCCGAGGGCAACACTACATCCTGCATATAGTAGTCTTTCTCTCCCGCTCCCCTCTTTTCTTCTCCACGGCTTGACTTCAAAGACTCTCTTAAAGAATCCAAGTCAGGTGGAGGGGGAGGCGGGGAGGGGATAAAGCACACAATATGCTGAGTGCATGCCATATCACACATCTCTCACTCTTTTATGTGTTAATCACCGCCAGTGCAGCAGCGGACGGAAGACGAATGAGAATGTAGTTCTCTAAGATTTAGGTCGTGGGAAGTGAATGGCGATGCCCGTCTCCCCCTAAACCGCGCCGAGACTCCTTGACATCTGCCTGCTCTATAATTTGTATTCACTGTGTTGGGGGCATATGCCACATGAAAGGAAAACATTTTGACCTCTCAAGCTCAATCATGGAATGTGACGATGGCAGTGAACTGGGCACCTCCCTGAAAACTCAACTGGTGACTCTTTTAAAGCTCTGAGAGATAACTAGGCGAGCTGAGTAAGTTCATTAGTTGTTGTCCCATCAGAATAATAAAGAGAAGCAGGTACGACAGCATGTGACGCCTTTAAAGTGTCCGCTGGGAGAGAGGAGGAGGATGGGGAAGGAGACCAAGACCTCTCAGAAAGAGTCCAGGCTTTGATATACAGTAACAGGAAGGACCTCTCTCTTTTAAAAAGAAAAAGAAAAATATAAAAAGCCAGGCCTGAGTCTGGCAGGCTGAGAGCTCTATCAGGGCCAAGCCACACATCTATCAGGGAAAGGCACTAAGGCTATTGGGGATAAGGCATGGAGGCGTGAAGAGAGGCTATTTCCATGGGGAGTCCTTGGAGAGGCCATGCCCAACCTGCTAGTGAAGCCCAGCAATGAGAAGTCTCTCTGGGGGACTGCAGAGGATAAGAGACCCCGGCGGAAGAACTCTCACGTCAGCACTTCAATCACGCCTAATCCCTGCTTAGTACACCCACTGCTATGGCAAGGAGAGAGAGGGGGGGGGGGGGGGGGGGAGTGAAAATGGGAGGCTAAGAGAAAGCAAGATGAAGAGAAACAGAGGGAAGATAAAAGCTATGGGAAAAGGAAAAAAGATTAAGAGAAAGAAGGAGATAAAGAAGGAGATGAGAGACAAAGGGGGAAAATTGCCAAAGGAACCATCAAAGGTGAGCAAGTGGAGATAGAGTGTGAAACTGAGAGTGAGGATGCATACTCAGGCGTGATTAAAGCATCAGAGCAGCCTCTGCCAACATATACGCATTTTTGTCATTTCAAAAGCAATCCAGGTCAGAAGAAGTCAGAGTAAACAGACGGGTAAATGAAATATTAATCATCATCAATGAACAAATGTCCGTGCAGGAACAATATAATCTTGTGAGTGATAGCAATTAAACTTCAAAGAAAATTACTTTCAGCTATAAAATAATAATCAAGGCGTCTTTTGGAAAATGTGGTCCTCCGTTTCTATTAGTTTCACTAACACATCACATTACAACTAGAGCGGGTGTGTTTGAAGCAGGGTGAAGAGAGGATCTGCTGTCTTTTAGGAAGGAAAGAGTCGCTGCCATGCCACACCAGCTGAAACATAACCAGAAAACTAAGTGTTCTCCTTGTCAGACAAATGACATGTTCCCGCTGTACTGGTCTTGTTCTGAGATTGCTGGTGTTGTTCAGCAATACATTATCCCCCAAAAGGAGGCAAAGTCATACAATCTATTTCTGTGCAGATGTAAAAAAAAACAACTGTAGAGACACATCAAGTCTTTTTTTTCATCAAATACCAGCTCCAGCAAGAGATGTAGGGGAGGCTTCTGAAGATACAGGGGCCATGATGGAGGAAGCGAGCGATGCTACTCTGTTGACCTGCCATTGCTTCTACCTCTAAACATCTAAACCTAATCTGATGAATGCCGCGCATATGTGCAGTGTGTGTGTATCAACATCCATATGTGGGGCTGTGCTTTTGTAAAGTGTGTCTACATGTGTGAGTGTGTCTGGATGGAGTGATGGAGCGGCGAGAGAGAGAGGAGAGGAAAGAGGGATGGAGATGGAGCAGATGGACGAGGGGAGATCAGTGAAAGAGGATTACGGCACGTCAAACCATCATCGCACTCATAAAATCAGTCCACCCACACTGCTTGAGAGGCTGCAGAGCCAATGTAGAGCAGGGATAATTTAAGGCCTGTAGTCCATCACCCACTTCTACTCCAGATAGTAAACTACTGTTGAGAGGGAGTGGACAGAAGAGACAGTTTAAATTAAGCGCAGGGGATTCTACAAGACAGGGCGATTGAGAGTGCGTCAGGATACATTGTAAAGGGTGATTGTGTATGAAAGCTGTGAGGGGATTTCCAAGTAAGAGGGCAAAGACTGTGTATGTATTATTATAAGTGTGCTGCGTCTGTTCACACTTAACTGAACCTCAGGAGTGCTTTAGGCGCTTACCTGACATTTGATTTTCACTGGGAACCACAGTAAGACTGTTAGCCCACAGTCAAAGGATGACAAGTGTGTGGAACTTGCAGACTCATAAATACAAACTGAAAATCAAAAGAATCAAAGCTGCTTTACAGTTTTGTCACAGTTCAGCTCCACTCCCTCCTCATCAGTCTAACTCCCTTCACCTGTTCACTCACCTGTCTCTGATCACTAATCAAGCCACTATATAGACTCCTGCCTCCCAGACACACATTGCCAGATTGTGCTTTTCAAAGCCAGAGTCTCCAGCACTCTATCACGGACTGATCTCCTTACCGACCCTGCCTGCCCCTGTTCTCGTCTTCCCGTCTCGCCTGACTCCCGGTAAACCCACCAGCCTTCTGTTCCTGACTCTGATTAATTATATCTGCTGCTCTGCCAAGGACTTAGCGTATCATTCTGTACCTGCAAGTTTATAATAAAAGCCAACGATCCCTGGAATCTTGTGTGTTGCATTTGGGTCCATATACAACCGTTTACATAGTTTGTACCTTTCCGAGCCGCTGCTTGCTGCGTGTGATAGAATCTTCTTTTCCTCCTCCTGTTTTCCCACCAGCAAAGTTATTATGGTTAGCTTCCCTGCAGCAGACACGTGCTAATGTCCCCTTAACTGCTTTGAAGGGTAAGAGACAATGAGGTGAAATAGGCCACCTTCACAGCAACATTTCACCTGCTCTGAGTATCAGCACTCTTTTCTACAAGGGTCCATTTGCTGACAAATGGTGTAACACCTAAACCTGATAAAGCCTCTGGCAAAACATGTTCACACAGTCACACTTATTCTTTAATTAACACAAACCTCAACAAACAAAGAATATTGATATAATCATCATGCTGTGTGCTGATTCACTTTGGATTTTTCTCTGTCATATTATGTTTTGCAGGATTTTTTTTTAATCTTTGGGCTTTATACTTATATCACTGACATATTCTTCTTTAATCTATTTGTCAAATCACACCAAATATCAGCCCAAAAAAATGAATAGTCAGCCTTGGATTGGAAGAGTACTGGATGTGTGGTTTCAGCACCACGGTCAGCACCAGAGATGACTACCGCTGTCGAGAATAAGATCTGGGCTACACTGGAAAAGGAATGACTCGTACAACGCGTTCAGTCCCGTAAGGGCGTGAGGGATTTCTGAAGCTATTCAACCAGTCATTATACTCGGAGTATACTGGACTTCGAAAGCTCTCGCACTGAGACCTGTTGAGCATTTCAGCACCACGTCCCCCCTGAGCCTGAGCCTGCTCCTGGACCATTCAGGACACAGTGAAGCTGCATGAACAGTGAGACGGAGAATTAGATTTATTGTTTGTTTTTACAGTCGAGTTGATTCCTGGATTATGTGCACTCGAAGCATTGCATCTTAACAGGAAGTGTTTTTGTACCACAACTATGGCCTGAGTCATGACTTGAGCCCCACGCCACCAAGTTTGACTTGACTGATTTGTCTGGTATCGTGACATAAAACAGTAGTTTCTCGGTTAAAAAGCAGTCGATCAGGTGGGGGTGCTAGCTATTAGCCAATCAGAGGTAGGGGCTAACACTGATGGGAAGCTACCATCTGCTGTATGGCATGTGTTCTTAGTATCACCCGGCATCTAGTTTGTTTTTACCTCGCTCCACTTTTTAAACTCTGGCTAAACCAGATATGCATCTATGTCCACTGCAATCAAATGCCTTTAGATTCAATTGCCCCATGTAAATCAGTCATAGTGGAGGCAATGTCAGACTGAAGATTGAAGCTGAGTTCTGAAATCAGGCAACCACAACCATGTTGTGAGGTGATCAGCGTGGTTGGTGGGCATGACTTTGTCACTGAAGACTAGGGTTTGTCTGCTGTCCTGTACACTTTGGTTAAGGTTAGAGAGAGATTGTGGTTCAGGTTATAAAGGACATCATTCAGTGTCTACAGCCATGCTAGTGGCTCTGTGAGGAGATCTGTATCAAAGTTCAAGACAACCCAATAGTTATCGAGGCATTTCACTCAAAAGTACAAATGGTGCTAGAGAACAAGTGAAGGGATCACCAGTATCAGTAGGCTTCATCCTCTGGGGAACATGGATATCTGTAGAAGATTTTAAGGCAATCCATCCAATATTAGTTGAGATATTTCAGTCTGGACTGAAGTAGTCGACCTACCAGCATTGCCATCCCACACTGCTAGTGAGCTCGTCGTATCCTGTGCTTAAAGTCACTATGTTTTCAATATAAGACCAAGGCTATAATCTGTTGGTACCTAAATACAACATAGAAATGCATATCATGCTTTGATTGCTACAAGCTCATATATTATTTTCATAAAAACTTCTTGAAATAGTATATAGTAGTGACTTTAGGAAACAAAAAAAGCCTAGAAGCATATATGTATCTGCATATACCTTTGTAGTTATGTCATAGACATGTCGTACAGTACAGACTGAGGCTTTTCCTGGCAGCCGGTGTGGCCTGAAGAGGTGAGGGCTGGCGGACTGAGTGCCCCAAGAGAAAAGGTCTCATCTTGTCTTTGAAGGCGTGCCAACAAGGAAGCACTCCTGGCTCACTGGTCAATTATGTACACTCTCATCCCATTCTACTTCCCAGCCTACCAACTGTTCTTGAAAGAAAGGAAAAAAAAAAAAAAAAAGGTAAATGACATTTTCACCAGGGGGACCGACGAAGGATTAATCAGTTTTCTTAGAGTCTTCGATGTGTCTGCTGTATCTGTACAATTCCCATCATTGGTGCCATCCCATGTGGCTGCACTCACTGATTTCCCACGAACCTACGCTCTCAATGTTACGTCACACTCAAAATGGCTGATGATTAAGGCCATCTGTGGGTGGGTGGGTGGGCGCCATGCTAACACCCTGGAAAGGAATGGATGGTGCATCCCAGGTCCATCTGTGTCTGTACATACAGATATGTACACAGGGGAGGTGCAGGGTCATGCCTGTGTGCTCACATGAACTGTATGCATGCGCACAGACACAGTCACAAACAAACTGAGACACACACTCAAACACAAGAATACAAATAGGACCCCAGAGAGAGAGAGGGAAAAGGGGAGATAAGAGGAACACAGGCTGCTCCAACCCCTATTGACAGCAACGAGGCTTGGACTCCCCTTTTCAATAAACCAACACTTCTTGTCCCTGGCAGACTTTCTAAGCAGATACACTCTGCTACATATCCAAAACAGCAGGAGAGCGGGAGCATATTAATTAGCACAGCACGACATCAGTCACGTTGGTTTAAAGAGGCACAGATTTGCCCGGTGCTTGATGAGTTGTCATCAGGTCAGTAAAAATAAACACATTGAATAGCCTCGGAAAAGGCAGATCGCACTGACAAATTAGCAGAAGAACACAAGAAGTGCTTTAGCACATGCCGCAATTAATATGTCAAAGAGTTGCTTTGGAAATGCAATTACGGGTTTTGGAATTGTGACTCACTCAAGATGATTTGAGTCATAATTATGTGACCTTGAGGCAAATACGTTGTCTTTGAGGATGCACATTTTGCTTCTGACAAATTAGTTAATGACTACCATGTGTTCATGTCGGCTTCGAGAAAAAAACAGGTAGATGCAGAGGTAAAGTACTTACGCCTTCTCTTCTGCTCAAGGCCATCACCAGCTCTCGTATGTATGTCACCGTAGGCATTTAGAGCCCATTATGCACAAGGGTCAAGCTGGAAGATGTTTTATTTGAGTGACATAACAGCTCTAACGCTCCCAGGCAAAGAGGAACGGGAGAATTATGCAGCTTTCAGAAGAGCCGTTTGTCATCCTTTTTTTTGTTTTTCCGTTGGCCTTCTCTGCCGTGTCTGTTTGTTTATTTGCTTTTTTCTATTTTTTTGCTCCCCTGTGCTAAAAGGAGATGAATCCATTTTGTGCTTTAGTGTGTGGGAAAAATTCCAACAACAAACGTTTTACAGCCCTCCCTCTTCACGGGAGCTGAGAGGAGCTCAGCTATTTTTACTACGGGGGAGAGGAGGCGAGGCAAGTGGAAACACAAGCTCCTTCCATGTCTGGCTGCTGGTGGAGATGGGGAAGATGTTAAAGGATGAATGGCTTTGTTCTTTACAGACTCGCGGCAGTACAAACCCCTATTAATGTTTACCGTTGCCCCGAAAATACAACATAAGGTTGGGCACTTTTCATTTCAGCATGTATGCCATGACAGGGCATACATGGATACATAAAGGAAAGCTGTGATTATTCCTTTAACTCCCTCCTGTGCAAAATTGTGCAAAGGGAGAGAGGGAAACGGTTAATGGAACTCGTTTCTAATCTAAATGACAATCAGCTCCAGCAGAGACTGAGAGAAAGACAGACTGAGGGAGGGAAACGCTGGAAGACAGCTCAAAGGGGAGGACTGGGAGGTGAGGCTGAGATTGGAGAGGGACTGTGGGCTACTGGGAGCCCGAGGCTCCCCTTAGCATCTGGGTGGAGTTCATTAAGCAGTGCGTCTGTTGTGGAGAGACTGCATTATGAACCAAACCCAGAGCGAGGGGGAACCGCTGAGGCTGTTGCTTCAAGGTCACAGCTCGTCCCCGGGGTCAGCGACTTTAGGAAAAGGGGAATGGAGATGATAATGATGAAGCTGAGGATTACAATGATGATGGATGATGCACAGACACATATATTCTTTCTCTGCTCTACACTGTGCGTCTCACAATGTAACAGAGCCCACAGTGAGTCAATGACCAGCAACAGAAAAAGGAAAGCAAGTGTTCACTGCGACAAGGAGAACAAACAGAAAGATGTTTAATATCTCATTAGCCACATGCTACCATCTAACACAGCATCCAGGTGTGACATTACATTAAACTGTATTTGTCTCATGTATAGTAGAAGTGACAGCTGAGCACATGGTTAGAAGGAAACATAAAGCCGCCTTAATGAGGAATTGTTGTTAATATTTCATTTTTATATCCACTTACACAATCCAAAGCATGATGTCTTTAGCCATTTTTAGCCGGCATGGCTCTGGGGATGGAAGTGTAGCAACTGTTGGATAGATTGCCATGGAATTTGCTAAACACATTGAAGCCCCCCTCATGATAATGCGTAATCCCTTTGGTGATCCTCTGATTTTTCCTCTAGCGCCACCAGGTCAGTTCAAAATTCCAGTTTGTCTAAAACTTTGGTTTATTTCCAAATCCCACTGGCCTCAGCTGTGCTGCCGAAACCCAACGCAGGACTCACACAGACCACCTCCATACAGCTTCCATGAGATACAACAATGTAGCACTCACTTAACAAAAGTCTGCAACTGACCATAATCCTAACAGCAATTAAATGTCATGCAAGACGTATTAATAAAAACTATTTAGTAGTACAAAAATGTATTATCCAGGAGAGAGAGCACACATTTGATACACTTCCCCTTGCCCTCCTCTAGTTATTAGCATGTAATCTGATACCACATACAAGAGTTGGGTATATCCTTTGCATTATTTTAAGTAGGAACTCTTGGAAAATAACCCTGATGATGTCACAGTGATGTCATCAGGGTCATCTCTGCTTGGACTTGGAGATAAATATATAAAAGAATGTCTGCGTTACAAATTAGAGTTGTGGACATGGCAGCAAAAACATGCTCTGTTGTCCCCTCCTGCCCCTAATCTCACCCTGTGATCTATATGTGTCACAGATGATTTATATAGACGCAGGGAGAAATAATGTTCCTTCAAATCATTAATCCTTGGTTTTTAACAATCGGCGACATGCGTATATGAGAGAGTTAGAGAATATAATACAGTCCTACATGAATGAGAGTATCCATAAAGGCCTGTCACATTAGATGTGCCAATTCTTTAGTCTGGATTTATTATCATTATGGGCCGTGGACTGCTGGTAAATACTGCCTGCATGAAGATGAGGGGCCCGGCGCCGAGACGTCAGACCAGATCACACTCCATTAAGTTCCACCCTGTAGTGGGAGTGTGCGTGCACGTGTGTGTGTTTATGGAGACAGTAATTGTATCTGGTCATATATATGTGGAGGACGATGTGAGATGTCGTGCCGATAGGTAGGATGTGTGCAGAGTATGAAACATGTGTCAGGGTGTGGCTGGCAGAAAGTGTGTGAGTATAATACCTTGGCCTCAACACAGAAAAACACAACAGATGCTCTACCCACAAAACAAACACAATATCGTGACACTCCAACAACCCAACTCGGCATCAGCCTCCTCTGCACAGGGAGGACAGCAGCAGTAATTTGCATTCATATCCGAGTTCCCAACTCTCTCCCAGATGTTGGCACAGGACGATCTAAAGCGAGGAGTGTCTGTTCTCCCCAGTTTCATCCTAGCATATACTCCACCTATTAGCATGACTTTGAGCGCACCTTTATATACCTGCCTCTACATAAAGAACAAGGCACCCAAAACTGCTAAAACGCAGTATCTTCTCTCTAGCTCCCTGTCATCTTTTTTTTCTCTTGATCTTTACTCTCACTGTTTGCTTTGACTCCCCTCCTATTCTGCTTCCTGTTTTTCTTTTTTCTCTGGTTGCTTCCCTCAATTTGCTCTTCCTGTCTCACTGTTCTTTCCGTCTCTGTTGCTTTGCCTTCCTCCTCTACTTTGCGCTGGTTAAAGAGACACCCGTGGTGACTGTGTGCACTATACCATACTCTTGCAAGATTTAGAAAAGGACAAAGCGCACAGTAAAACTGCCGGCTTTTTAAATAAGTAAAGAGAAAGAGCAACAGATATATAGGAGAGGAGGGGAGTCTGAAAGTGAGGGAAAGAAATTGACTTTTACTGTTCAATGCTGAGTCAATGTTTGAAGTTTGAAGGAAGTTTTGCCTGAAAGCTTAGATGTTCAGGGTTCTATTGACTGCACTGAATAAAGGCTGAGAGGACTACAAATGAGGGATGAGAAAAGATGTTTGGGCATGTAATATTTCAGATGAATACACAAAATCTGAAAATGTTAATGGCTTTCCATTGCCGGAAAGTAAGATGGTAATGGTTTGCTATTTATTGCTGTGTAATGATCTGAAAGCTGTTGATATTTCTTCTGCACAATGATGATTTTGGAATGATACAGGTATCTCATTACAGAATTGTATATATTCAGCCCAGCTGCTGGTGTTTTTATGGACCTTTGAAGTCCTACATTCTCTTCAACAGTAAAAACCCTCTCTGTCAAACTGCCCACAGTATATTCAGTTATCACATATTATATAGTCTTAAATACAAACACTGAGCAAGCAGCATAGGAAGTTACATTTTATAAGAAGTAAAAAGTGTTTTTGTGTGTGAACTTGGTTTTCACTTTGTGCAGCAGAACTACTACTTGTGTTGCAGCGTTGGATAAAAGACCTGTGAAGTATTTCTCTGCATGAAGACTTCATCTCTACTGTATCTCTACAGGAACACACTTAATGTCTATAGAGCAGGTTAACTCCAATACAGACAGAGAGAGCGACAGACGGACTGAACGTTCTAGAAGATTCAATGCTAATACACACAGTTTTGAGAAGAAGCTGCAAACGGTTGTTAACGCTAATGTCAGCGTGGTAACACAAGGACACCGTTTACATGCTAATGTTTGCCATCTTAGCTCAGCATGTTAGCATGCTCGCATTAGCGAACTAGCACTAAACATAAATCACAGCTGAGAGTGATAGGAACGTCATTAGTAATCAAATGACAAAGTGGACCGTCAACCTGCTGGTGTTGCTAGCAGAAAAGTTAGCGAATCACCACCGTCATGAGGATTCATCGTCTGGGTAACATTATCTTCTCTACAAGATTCCATGGCAATCAATCCGCTGGTCTCAGCCTGGACAAAAGTGGTGGATCAACAGACTGTCATCTTTAAAACCATGCAGCTAGCATGGCTGAAACACATCTACAGAGGAGGCAGTCAACTTTAAAAGGCACCAGACCGAGTGAACTGTAGTTGTATTGGCTTGTATTGAATAGTCGCCTGTCCAGAGTTAACCACTGTACAAACTAGAGAGCGCAGACCAACGCCAACGCCAAAAGCCCCATTTTATAGAAAGTTAAAAACTATTTGTGAATCCACCCCGTGATCCAGATCCACTTTAAATATAAAAAGTTCTATCTTTTTCTAACTAAGTTTCATAGAAATCGGGCCAGTAGTGTTTACGTAATCCTCCTGACAAACAAATCCAACCCAAAACAGAAGCTCCTTCCTGCTGCTGTACATGCCTGAAGTTAATGCAAATTAGCATGTCTTCATTGCACTGGGGCTCTGTCATCACATGAAACAGGCTGGACTGGCTTCAATGACGTCACCTGGTTATCTGTCCATTCATCTCAATAAGCAACCCTTCTCACCACTGCTGTAGTGCTTTCAATTTAAACAAGTTGATATTCTAACTCGTGTGGCTCAGGCTGAGCTCTAACAAAATAAGAAGTAAATATTCTGTTCCAGCGAGTGTTTCCACCAAAGAAGCTGTCTGAATGTATGGCTGTCAACGTGAGTTGGTCCTCAAGGGCAGCAGAGCTTATCGCTTAGAGATATTTGTCAGCTGAGTCATAATAACTGCAGCCTTCAATAGAACCTGACCTCAAACATCACTCCCTCTCAGGAGCACAGTTTAAGGCATAACATATTTCTGTAGTAATATGTTCCTACTGTGTTGGGGAACAGCGTGCATATGATAAAACATTTAGCAATATGTGATCATATTCTAAAAAATAGAGGGAGTGAAAAACCAAAAGCCATGGATAAACAAAGGCAGAGCAACAAGGTGTCAGCGACACAAGAGTCCCTATCCCATCTGGAAGAGGAAAGATGAATGACGGAAGCTAAATGAAATGCCACTCTGGGTAATGGGAAAGAGCCGGCGTGAGGAAAGCAGGTCACTTGAATTTGCAGGGGATGTTCTTGAGTGGCTTTGCCCTCGGGCCTGGTGCATTCAAGCTTCCTCCTCAGGAGTCAATAATATTAACTCTAACGCACACACACTGACACACATGCAGGCCGCGCACCAGCCACTGCAGGCTTCATGTGTACCACAAAAATCAGTATGCATTCTTAGCAGGTGACAAGCCAGCTAGAGCCAGCACAAGCTGAATCACCACTCCTATGATTGGGTTTGTATGCATACAGAGCAAAGCAGAAAGCGTATTCATGGTGATGTTAATCGTTACGGAGGTGATAATGTTCTCTCTCATGCTTTTTCTCTCTCCGCCCAGCATTCTTGTCTCTTAATG
Organism: Anarhichas minor; assembly: GCF_050575085.1. Lineage (NCBI taxonomy): Eukaryota > Metazoa > Chordata > Actinopteri > Perciformes > Anarhichadidae > Anarhichas > Anarhichas minor. The sequence goes on from NW_027466582.1 coordinate 20,996,156, forward strand.
CCTCAATCTCTGACCTCTTCTTTTTTAATGCTCTGCCTTCATCCCTTTATCTTGGACTATCCTCTCCCCCTCTCCCCCCTCCATCCCTCCATCCCTCTGACCTGGATTTTTTTTCAGCTGCCTGAGCTGAACAATACGCTTTGGTGTATTAGCATGCAGCCCAACCAAAAAACAGAAATCCTGCTCAGGCCCCTCCTCTGTGTCTGTCCCTCTTCCTTTATTGTTCCTCCCCTTGAACTCAGCCCTCCATCTTACACTCTCTGACTCCCGGGTCTGCTTTCTGGTCACTTACCATTTCCGTAGCTTTCTCCTTATCTACAAGGCCTCCATCTATTTTCTCCTTTCTTGTTATTGTCTTAAATTCCCAGTGTTCCTCATTTCCTCCCCTCTCTCTCTTCCCTTCGCGAACCCTCTTATTATTTCTACAGCCCTGCCACATCCTCCTACATTTCTACCCCTCCTGTCCTTCCCTCTACTCTCTCTTCATTCCTTCCTCATGCCCTCACCGCCGCCCACACTTCACTGCCCTGCCGCTGGAGTGCTGGAGAGAGGGAGAGCAGCATGCTTCATTTGACGACAATAATTAATTCTCCTTCTCCCGATCTTAATGAGCCAAATCATTCACGAGCCCGAGAAAGAGGGAGAGAGAGGGGAGGAAAAGATATGGGTGAGTGAAGGAATGAGACAAGTGCCTCTCATCCCTAATGCCTGTAAACGCAGCTCTGACAGCCACCCGTGGCTCAGCTTCTCACCAGGCATCCCTCAAACTCACTACCAGGTGATCAGATACCTCTCTCACCGGCTCTGGAGCCCAACTTGAATGATGATACTCCATCGTAGCTGATTTCAAACGGCAGAATACTTTCCTTCTGCATCCCACGAGTCAACCTGTGGTTCTTGTTTTGCGGATGATGAGTTATCCGTCTCTTCTCAAGCTATTTAAAGTCAACACGCTGTTCCCCAATGACAAACAATGGTCCGTTCCTCTCCCACACCTTTTTCCTCTCAAGAACTCATTAACTCATAAAGCATCGTGAATCATGTCCTTGGCTGCTGCTCTGATGATAATGGACTATACCATGGTCATTAGTATGCACAAGCAATCAGAGCTACAATAATGAACACATTATCCAATGCACACACATGCATTTCATGAGAACGTTCTTGCATCTTGCTAAATGCTAAATGGACTGTACTTGTATTTCTCTTTTCTAGTCTTCTGACCACTCAAAGCTCTTTAAACTACATGTCATCACTCACCCATTCACACACTGTACAGAACTATCTAATCATTCATACTCAATCATACACCGCAGGGAAAGCCTACGGGAACAATTTGGGGTTAATTTAAGGACACATCGACATGGACTAGTGGATCCTCTGATTGAAGGACGACCCGCTCGACCATTGAGCCACACCCACATCTTCACCACGATGACTTATAACCTGAGAGCTTTTCAAACCACAAGCTATGAATGACTTTCCAGCACAAACCCAGCACACATAGCCGGGGGCCACCTGCACTCTCTGCAACCAAACCAGATGGTTCTGCTGAAGCTAATGTGATGTAGCCGACAGCTCAGAGACAGTAAAATGGAGGTTGTGTCATTTCTGATCAGAGCAGAAGCAGGTCTGGTCTCATTCATTCAACACACAGAGCAATTTTGTACATACTAATGATTTAGCCACCAATTAATTGTGAAGGCCAAGCTTTAAACAAGACTCAGTTATGTAAAATGATTATGCTATTCAGTATTCAGAGACATCTAGCAATTATATGCACAATTAGGGTCGATGTAGCGTGACGTTAGTATTAAAACACAGAAGAGAGCCTTATTAAACTGGCTAGGAAACTTTTCTTTTTCTTTTCTAATGTTGCTATGTGAAAGGTTGAGTGCACCAGTCATCTAAAGCCAAGACAAGTTTAAAACATTACGATTTACTCATAATAACATTTGATCTGGCTTATTTGGAGATACCTGTAGTTATGGCGGTAACCCTAAGAATGTCTTAACAAAACATCCTCGACTTGTGTTCAATTGGGCAGGAAACTCACTGTGAGCAGCTACTCTGCCAGAGACGCATCACAAGAACACGAGCGGTTCCTGTACCAACGCTATACGTTTCCTCTTCCAAATGCGTGGGATCGCCACTAGAATCCACGACGGAGCCACTAATGATGAAAACTACTATATATTTACTTTACGTCCCCCTTGTATTTATACACTGTACAAACATGTAATAGATGGTTTATAACACACTGTAATGGGGTAACCCAAACTTTCAAATTACAACCAATTCCGCCGTGTTTTTCTCCAACATGCAGTGAATGCTGGCATGCTGTTTGTATTGACCACCATTTCATCTCTGAGGTACAGGAGCCGGCCTGTCTGTCCTCACGCAGCAGGACGGGGACACGAGCACAGCACAGCAAGGTCTGGGAAATGATTTGAATTACAATATCATTGTCCGTTTTGTTTTACCTATGTGAGCTATGTGTACTTACAGAGATCTTATTTACTGGCCAAACATATCTTGGATCCTTTGTGTCATTTCAGCAGGTTTCAGAGTTTAAACAGTCGGGGAGAAAGGGGCCAACTTTAATAAAGAAACTAAAGAAGATAATATTATTGAATCATAGCAAACCAAATTAAACTGTATGAAATGAGTTTAGAGTTTTTTTATAAACCCTATGAAGTGCACAGTGAATATGAATGATTATGAATTAAAGGTTTTTTTATACGTTTCTATTCTGTGAAATGAGCATGTGGCCTGTTTGGTCCCTCAAAGAATTGGAATCAAAAAAACAATAACCGGTATCGTTAAAATCTAAACAATTCCCAACCCTTCACTATAGTTGTACGCAATTGTCAACAGTTATATTAGATATAATATGATTACCCCTGTGTTTGAGCTGAACTCTACATTGTCATTAATTATCTATTGGCCAGTAATGGGAGCAAATGCGTCTTATGCTGTCGGATACAATAAAATCCTTTAAATGTATAATTGAATGAGAACAAACAGATCCATAACAGGACATTAAATAACAGCTCACTTGAGTGACACTGTAGCATGTACACTGTAATGTGTGTATGTCTTGTCTGACTTCCCCTTTGGGTTTACATGTCAGCTGTTTTCACAGCTTGATCTTCAAGCTCCTTAAGATCACAGTGATTGACACTCGATCAGCTAGATCTCATAGGATTTAAGGATAGAGATCCACCCCCCCACAAGTCACTCCTGATCTGCAATCTTACAATAGCCTATAGATTCCTCTTCAGCCTTAACATATCATTACTCACCGAGAAGACTGATTTGACATTGAGGATGGGAACGTAGGCATGCATCACAACTTCTGTGCAATCCACATCATTTAAATGTGAAGTTTTGTCATTGAAACTTTGTTATGAAGAGTCATGGCTAAATAAAGGTTAAACAGCAGTGAAATCAATGTAATTACCCTGCCTGTCCAGCCTGCCGACAAGACACTAATGCACAATTAATAGACGGGAATTGACAGATGGATTAGTGCTTTAAACAGAGAGATCATTTCTCTGAGCAACTACACGCTACAAGGAGAGGAGAGGAGAGGAGAGGAGAGGAGAGAAGAACTCCCAGCAGATCCCTATTCCCCCTTCAGCTGTTTTAAAGAGGGAGGCGCAGAATCAGACAGAGTGAGCGCTCTGAGGGAGAGGGGCATAGGAAAGCGAAGGGTTGACTGCAGTATTACATCACTCATTGCCGTACCTTCTTGCCTCTTCGCTGACATTTCCAGCTGTGAAGCAAGGTATCCACCAGGAAAAAACGTCTCACTGTCAGAGCTGACCCATTACAGTGATTATGTTGGAGAGCTAGCGAGACAAAAACACAGAGGCCCAAACAATAGCGGGAGGTCACCTTGATACAGCTGCCTGCCGGAGACAGTGCTCGAACAAGGAGAAAATGACTCAATTACAAGCAGGCACATAGCGGGGAGGTGGGAATAAAGGGGCAGGGACGGAGGGGCACAGGCAGAGAGTCATGGGGAGAGTACAGAAAAATACAAATGTGGCATTTGTACAGTCCCACATTTGAGTATATTCATGCTGTGCTGCACTGCTGAGATGAATCTGTAAACCTGATTATTGCACTGTGCTCAAATCAGGACTGAAATGTGAATGCCTCATAAATTACAGTGTTTTGACCTGAATTCAAGCAAATCTGGAAAACTGATTGCGACCGGTGTTTAAGGGAGTAAAATGAAATAAATCAATATTGAATGAAGACATTAGGTATGACATTACATGCATTACATTTAAGACATGCGTACACTAACAAGTTTCAACATGCCAACAAATGACCATGTGAAAAATGTGAATTACTTTTTTCAATAATCCTTTAACTGTCGGAATAAATGGTTGCAGAGGATTTTTTAACACAAGCTGATTTAAGGTTTTTTTAGGCACGCAGATGAAATGTAATGTTTGACAGTGGTGTCATGACACATACTGTGAGTAGCTGCTGGAATTGTTGTTCTGCTTCATGTGTATGGCCTTGGCCTTTGAAATGCATGCTTGGCGTCCTAAATGTAATTCGGTGGACTAAAATAAAGCCATCATGTGGCTGTTGTCTGTGCTCAGGAGTAAAGCAACTTGTTGTAGAAGCTCCACCTCCTCCTCCTCAAGCTCTAAATGTGCGACATCTGACAGGCGTCAAGCTGAACAGACAGTATTGCCCCATTCATTGCCTGAGGCCTCCTATTTCTATCCGCTGTGGAAAACAAGGCTTTTCACTAAATTCAGAGGCTGGCAGAGCGCTGCTCTAACACTCCCAGCAGAAGACGCCCTGAGCCAGAAGCTCATCCCTCAGCAAACGCTACAGAATCATCTGAGGAGGCAGAATGAAAGTGCTTGGGATATTTGTCTGACTGCTGATCTATGGTTAAACAGATTCATGACATCAATGCTTGGCATTGCAGGCCATGTTACTGCAGAATTTCACTTAAGCTGCACTTTAAAGGAAAACATATAGCTGAGTATGTGGAGTTTATAAGGAAAACTTTGGGTTCTACTTCCATTTTAGAGGCGAATTTTGACCATTTCTGCCCCAGAATGATGCAGAAAAGTAATTCAATTCAAAGAGACAACTGTAAAACATTATTCACACGCCTTATATACATATATATAAAGCTTTAAATGGCACTTGAAATAGCAGATTCCTCATGTTCACTGTCAGATCGTCATCTGCGAATCTCCTAAATATATCAACACCCACTCAAAGACGTTGGGAATGCACTTTTTGGGCCCTTAAAGTATAGAAGAGAGAAACGTTAACATAATAAATGATGCAGATTAAATGACAAACTTTGCGAGGAATCTTTAGCTTATTGCACACCTGCGGTCTGCGATGCCATGGATCAAACCGAGACCTGTCACTAATGCAAAAGACCGCCGCAATTTGACAAGACCTCTGACGTCCTGCAAGAAAGCTTCAAAGTGAGATCTTGACAGAGTCCCCTCAGCACACAAGCCCTGAGAGTCATGAAGGACACTTTTTAAACAAAAGGCACCAGAGCCCTTTAGAGAAGAGACGACACAAACACTTGAGAAAGTAGTCCCATGCACCTTAGTGAGCCCCCAAGAAACTGAGCTCACCAGGGTCGGTCCTCACGGCTCGCTGCGCTGTCGAAGATTTGAAGGTGACTTGCTGCTAAAGGATGACTTCCTCTTTGCAGAATTCTACTGAGAAACTTTCACAAAGTGAAGTTCCAAAGTGAGGAAGATTTTTGCTTAATTATTGTTTAGAACATTAATTCAAATCAATGTTAATGAACATTAGGCTTCCTTTTTTCCCCTTTTTGAGCGAGTTCTTCCTCATCAGATGCAAGGCTCCATGGACAGAGGATGATGTCTGCTGTACAGACTGTAAAGCCCTCACATTGTGGGATTTCTGATATTGGGCTATACTAATAGCATTTTTCCACACATTAATAGTAAATACAGTGCAATCCTCTGGCAGAGTCCCAAGTGCCACATTATACCAAATTACATAAGATAATTACAACTATTTTTAGGGTCAGCAACATTAGAACAATGCTAAATCTAGGGATACAAATTTCGATTTGTTTCGAACTGACAGACCCTCGTTAACAGACAACATTAGTGCCGTGCAGCAGGGGTGCTTTGGCTGACGTGCCCAGTGAGCCTCTAGGTGTTCCTGGGGTTCTGCTGTAGCCAACGAATATCCCTGTGCTGCTCATTCTCTACAGTAGCTGTGTTTCCATTCACATATTTTCCGTGCATTTTGAAGTATTGCATTAGAAAAGCTGTAAGGAAACGACGAAAGAAAAAGTTTTTACGCTCACTTGAGGTTTTTTTTTTGTGCTTTTGTCGAAAAAGAGTTGATGCGCTACATGGATTATGGAAACGCCTTTGCTGAATAAATTCTGACCTACTGAACATTTTATTCATATGACTGATCAGCCGTTTCTGTATTTGCCGTCTTCTCAGATGTTCCCATAACATGTGAATGCTTGTCTTGTTTCTGGACAACATGAAACATGGCCACCACTAGCTGACATGAAAGAACAATTAAAACTTTCCCAATTTTATTTCCCCTCTGTTTCATAGCAGATTACAGTCATTACCGCCCACTTCTGACCAAACTGATGGTAACACGCCTTATTCGCATTTCTTTTATGTGATATTTTTTTAAAGTTTGATTCAAATTCACTTGAAAATTGAATGAAAACATGGCCAGTCCAATGTGAGAGTGGAGCTGGAGTAGAGAGACGACTGGATTGTTTAGCCAGTTTACAACCAATAAAAAGATAAATCAGCGTCAGACAATAGATGGGTCCCAGATTGCATTTCTGCTAATGCATTGTACATCTTTTGCTCTCCCCTCAGACGGTCTAACCAAAGCCTGCTGGGGTGTGATTGGTCAATACCAAAATATTGTCCTGTTGCTTACAGATTCTACATATCAATGCAGAATCTGTATGAGATTACATTTTAGTGACAAGCTTCTCCTCCAAGGTTTGCTCAGCATTTTCTTTTTATGTTATAATTCTTTATCTTAACTGTTAAAATGATAGCATTGATCGGTCAGAACTATTGGTGTCTGTTAACGATAAATGATTAACATCTCTAAGTAATTCTGGGAAGCTGTAAAGGCAAACAACATAGACAGTCAATGAGTCAGAAATGATTGTACTATTGGTATCTTTAAAATAGAGAAGATATTTTATTATCTATGAATATGTTGAGTGTTTATTTGTGGCTGTAGATAGATGTGTACCTGTGGGCTATTTCTTTTTACTAAATTCACCAATTCAAATTGCGAATGTTTTCATCCACATGTAGGCAGTGAGGAGGAATCTCTGTGCTGGAAGAAACAGCTTGGGGACAAAATAAAAATCACATTGTATCATTTTATGCTCAACAGATGGTATGAATCGAGATTACAGCTTTTTGCATTTCTAGAAGGATGCAGGGCTTTCTGCACATGTGGAGGATATCTGAGGCTTGGTGCACAATGAGACTATTGAATATGACTAAATGAAAGGGGGGGGGGATTCATTACAGTGGAGCAGGAAGGCATATGAAAAGAAAAAGCAATAAAGATGATTGCATTAAAAAATGAGAAGTCACAGCCACAACTATCAACAATCCGTCTCAAACATTAGCTCTTGAGTAGGAGCACGTAGGCCAATACATATGAAGCTTCTCCTGTGCGGTCAGCCAAGCCTGCAGAGCAACAGCCAGTTCCTCTACTGCACAGTACACACAGATATGAACATGTATGGACACACACACACACACACACACACGTATTCATCCGCCCTGTGTGAGCACAGTGCATGTGTGTGTGTTTATCACAGTGAAAGAGAGAGACTGCTGAACTGAGACTTTCCAGGAACAAACAATGAGTGATGGAGCAGACTGTTGCATGTGTGTGAATTCAATTTCCTGCACACGCACGTGAGCCTGAATGTTACTCTCAACACTCATTCATGCTACACAGCAGGCTGTTCTCACACAGAATAAGTAGCTACACCTACACCAATCAATGCGTGGTAATTCCTAGATATCCCACGAAAACAATTCCTGTGTGATCCGCCTAATCATGGACGTGTTTCAGCCAGACTGTTACTCCAGCCCTGTGTCGAACTCTAAGTAGTTCTATTGCCTAGAGTTAATATAGTGTCTCACGATCTTTCCCTGAACCTAACCAAGTACTTTTGTTGCTGTTGAAGACGGAATTTTATTTTGAAAAAGCTGTATGCATGTAACGAGCGGAGATCGACGCGCGTTCAAAACGCAGAACAAATGAGGAATAACTTGTTGGTAAGATATCACACGAACAGTTGTATGAGGGTACGTTGTCAACAGCCATCTCTCACGTTACAGTCACACATCCTTCATGTTTTCACATCAAACTATACAGGCTAGAAGGGTGTAGCTTTGCTTTCAGAAATGCCCTTTCCTTAAAAACAAGTGAATGCTTTTATGATATTAATGTCATGACATTGTTAATAAACCATTTGATAAAACATATATGTAAATATAAAGCACTTAAAATCACTATTGTCTTGATATTGACCTTTTGCCTATTTCCATCTTTAGTGCAAAGAACGCTGTGATTGGATGATTTCAAGCATCTTTTTAGGAGGCTATCAAATGATATGTTTGAACTCATAAACATGAGGAGGTTGTAGAGCCTTTCTTTAATCCCTGAGTAGTGTTTGCAGGTCTCCTCAGGCCATATATGGCCCTGACAATGGCTGAAATTGCATTCTAATGCACTTCATACTACAAACTCAATCAGTTTGTACTGCATACGGCCTACTAAATGAACGAGTGAGTGTGATTTTACCAGCAGACTGTTCACACTGAAAGCTCAAGAGACGGCTGAGACGGTATCAAGACACGCCAGCGGCTGCGTCACAGCATTTCTGAACAGAGTGCCTGAAAGCAGCCCATCATTTAACCATGAGACACTGCAACTTCACTCACTGCCGGTGTTTTTGAGCAGCACACATACTGAAAACTATGAACCTACACACCATCAAAACCCACAGGAAAGTTTCAATTGGGGCGTAGAGAAAAACATTTACTTCTGATGCTGTTGACGATCACTTTCCAAACAGGCGTTATTTGGATAAACTGACCTCACTATTGGGACTCTAAAGAGCTGACATGAAAACATATCAAAACTTAATAAAGTGACACATTAACAGCTTTTAGCCTGGCTCAAAATCTCACAAGACTGACGGACAGTCACAAGGCACCCAGACGCAATGCATTGTGGGGCAGTTTAGTATGTGCAGTAAGCTCACGTGTCATACTTAGATATTCTGGTTGATGTAGTAAACAGTATATACAACCAACTACACACTCAATTTCAAGTCATACTTAGTATGAATAGTATACAAAGTGTTAGTATGAGATTTTGAAGACAGCCAAGCTCTTCAAATAGAGCGCTCTTTTAGCTACCCGAGAGGAAAACTGCAGGAAAAAAAATCTTCAAATCCTTAGCTGCTTCTTGTTAAGAATAGTTCTCTTTTCATTTGACCAAGATAAACACATCGACATCTGGATTTTGGCAGCTGGACAGTCAGAAAACGATGTGTAGAGAGATTTTAGTATGTAAATCAAATGAAACTGTAAAAGTGAAGGGGGGAAAATGGGACACTCATATTATCATATATTCTGAGGTATAATTACATTTTTGGACTTTGAGGAAGTTCTATAGGGGGGGTTTCAAATGCTAATTTGATTCAAAGTCATTATGCCAAAATGTAAATAAATAAAAACACACCTCAGTTTTCCTCTGTTCCTAATTGATCCTAACATGTGTGCTGAACATTTCCATTGTCCCTGCCTATAGTCCAGTGAGCCTCTAGCCCAGGTTTAGCAGGCTAGTGTCCCTGACAGGACCTGAGCTACAGTGGAGTTCACACACTGGCCCTAAGCGCCGTGGCCCCATTCTGCCAGGAAAACCAATTACTTAGTGTTTCGAAGCCCTCTGAAAGCCCGAAAGGGGCCCATCATTTAACCATGAGACACTGCAACTTCACTCACTGCCGGCCTTTCAGCAGCGGGTCACACCAACACACAAATACACACATACTGAAAACTCCTATGAACCTACACACCATCATAAACTTCAAATTGGGGCATGGAGACAAACATTTACTTCTGATGCTGTTGATGTAATTCATCACTTGAAAATACAACCTCTAAAAATGTGTCTATTTTTCCTGAGCTTGAGAGATGACACACATTTTTACATAGAAAACCAGCAACATCCCCAGTAATTTAAAAAGAGAAGGAACGCAAGATGGATTATACTTCATGAGGGAAAAATAAATTGAGAAGCACTCAGCCCAAAACATCAGTCCTGAAAGTCGCAGTACTGTATTTTCCAATTAATGTTTAACCAGCATTGGGCGGTGAGTCAGCGGCTAACAGAGTGACCTCTCAGCACCACAGATAGGGTAAGCTTTCTACTGCTCAGTGTCTTCTTACCAACATATCTCACACACACACACACACACCAACAGGTCAGTGCACCCAAACAAACACTGGTGCATGTATGCACTCACGCACGCAGTCACACGTCAGGTCTGCTGTACCAGACATGGTGTCATACATTACTCTTTACGTGAAGCCTCATTTAGCTTGAAGAAGCTGCTCTTGGTTTACACTGTGATGCATCTCTATCTGTGGCTCATCAACTGTATTGTGTGATAAAGGCTTTTACACAAATCTTCTTCAGACTGCTCCGTTTGCCTCCAGTACATTCAATATGCTCACTCTTTGTCTGTCTTGCTCTATCTCTCTCTGCAGGATAAGTTAATGAGTCTAATGAGAATAAAGACTGAAGGGGGAGAGAGGGAGAGAGAGCGAGGGAAGGAGAAAGGGAGGAAAGATGGGGAAGCAATCAGATGTGGCTCTGCCCAGCCCTTGGCAATGACAAAGTGGAGCAATTATGCATGAAGGCTGTGACATTGACTGTGGCATCACCTCTTCTGCTGATCTGTTAAAAAGCAAACACACTCTATTATTCAGTAAGGCTCTCACTCAATCACACGCACACACATGCAGACACACACGTTGCCCTGCCAAACATGTTCAAGGACACGGACGATCGTACGTTAACAGGTTCACACGTCTGCGCACACTGCCGCGTCATGGGGCCGGTGTGAGCGCTGCACCGAGCAGGTCAGCAGAAGGTCAGAGATGTTCCACAATCTCTCACCCAGTGGGTGTGTTAGCTTCTGTGAGAGGAACGCGTTCCCTTCACCACTCCGTCACCTACTTTTAGACTCTCATTTCTCTCCAGACGCGCACGCACACACACACACACACACACACACACACACACACACACACACACACACACACACACACACACACACACACACACACACACACACACACACACACACAGCTTACCCCTTAACCAAGTACACGCCCGCGGCCCCCATCATCCCTCTCCACTGCCCCACTTGATGCTGGGGTGCATAGTGATGGTGTCATGCATGAAAGAGATATTGATTACTCACAAGAATGAGTCCTCAGTGGCTCTGGTTTATACTCACTCATAACCATAAGACCTTTACACAGTCATCCTCACATGTACGACATAGCTAGGCTGGACTGACTGCATTTAAAGGGGAGTTACTATGGAAAACATGAGACATTAAGCACTACTGAAGGATGATTCTGCTTTATTCAAATCTGTTCTAGCCATTGTTTGCATCAATGCCTGTACCTTCGTGTAAATGTTTACGACAGCCAAGATCCTTGGCGACTCACACGTGTAGCTTAGTGTGCAAAATGAAGAGACATTATCGAGATGACGTCCGACTCTACCCGGAGGCTGAGGTTTACAGCTCAAACACTGAGTGAGTTCTGGCTCGGTGTGGAGAGGGAGCATCCACTCATCGGACAGAGGGCTGTGGGCATTCTGCTTCCCTTCCCCACATCCTACCTCTGTGAGGTCGGCTGTTCTGCTGTTGCCTCTCAAAACTAAATACAGATCTAAGCTCAACATTGAGCATGAATTGAGAGTGGCCGTATCAAGTCTGCAACCCCGTTTTAAAAAGATGTGTAGTAGAAAGCAGCCAGTAATACTGATGAAACTTGATGGCTCACATATCTGCACTCATTTTGTTTTGCACAGGTTGCACGTTGTTGTTTTGAAAAGATATGCAGTGTAAAACTCAGTAAAACTCTTTATTGACAAATATTTGAACTTGTTTGGTTTAGTTTTTCACAGGTTGCACTTTATTGTTATTATCTTGGAAAGATCTTCAGTGCAAAACAGGTTAATTGCAGCCACAATAAGCTATCCATCCATCCATCCATTTTCCTCCGCTTATCCGGGGTCGGGTCGCGGTGGTAACAGGCCAAGCAGGCTGACCCAGACTTCCCTCTCACCGGCAACATGTTCCAGCTCATTCTGGGGGATCCCGAGGCGTTCCCAGGCCAGCTGGGAGATGTAATCCCTCCAGCGTGTTCTGGGTCTTCCCCGGGGTCTCTTCCCAGTTGGACGTGCCTGGAAAACCTCCAGTGGGAGGCGTCCAGGAGGCATCCTAATTAGATGCCCGAACCACCTCAGCTGACTCCTTTCGACGCGAAGGAGTAGCGGCTCGACTCCAAGCTCCCTCCTGATGACCGAGCTCCTTACCCTATCTCTAAGGCTGAGCCCGGCCACCCAACAGAAGAAGCTCATTTCGGCCGCTTGTAGCCGCGACCTTGTCCTTTCGGTCATGACCCAGAGTTCGTGACCATAGGTGAGGGTAGGAATGTAGACTGAGTGGTAAATTGAGAGCTTTGCCTTCCGGCTCAGCTCCCTCTTCACCAAGACGGTCCGGTGCAGCGCCTGCTTTACTGCTGCAGCCGCACCGATCTGTCTGTCGATCTCCCGCTCCATCTTACCCTCACTCGTGAACAAGACCCCGAGATACTTGAACTCCTTCGCTTGAGGTAGGCACTCCGTCCCCACCTGGAGGGAGCAATCCACTGGTTTCCGGCAGAGCACCATGGCCTCAGATTTGGAGGTGCTAACTCTCATCCCCGCCGCTTCACACTCGGCTGCAAACCGCCCCAGTGAATGCTGGAGGTCACGATCCGAGGAGGCTAACAGGACCACATCATCTGCAAACAGCAGAGAGGCGATCCCGAGACCCCCGAACCTGACATTCTCCACCCCCCGGCTGCGCCTAGATATCCTGTCCATGAAAATCACGAACAGGACCGGTGACAAAGGGCAGCCCTGGCGGAGGCCAACACCCACCGGGAACGTGTCTGACTTATTGCCGAGAATGCGGACACAGCTCCTACTGCAGTCGTACAGAGACCGGATCGCCCGTTGTAATGGGTCCGGCACCCCATACTCCCGCAGCACCCCCCACAAGAACCACCGAGGGACCCGGTCGAAAGCCTTCTCCAAGTCCACAAAGCACATGTAGACTGGTTGGGCAAACTCCCAGAACCCCTCCAGTAGTCTTGCGAGGGTAAAGAGCTGGTCCACTGTTCCACGGCCGGGACGGAATCCGCATTGCTCCTCTTGAATCCGAGGTTCGACAAATGGTCGGAGCCTCCTTTCCAGCACCCTGGCATAAGCCTTCCCCGGGAGGCTGAGTAGTGTGATACCCCGGTAATTCGAGCACACTCTCCGGTCCCCCTTTTTGAAAATGGGAACCACCACCCCGGTCTGCCAGTCCATGGGCACTGATCCCGACCCCCATGCGACATTGAAGAGGCGTGTCAGCCAGGACAGCCCAACTATGTCCAGCGCTTTCAGCATCTCAGGGCGGATCTCATCCACCCCTGGCGGCTTGCCACCGAGGAGCTTTTTGACTACCTCAGCGGCCTCTGCCAGGGATATGGGTGAGCCTCCCCCTAGATCTTCAGGCGCTGCCTCCTCTGCAGAGGACATGTTGGTCGGGTTTAGGAGTTCCTCAAAGTGCTCTTTCCACCGCCCGAAGATGTCCCCTGTCCGGGTCAGCAGTCCCCCCCCCCCTGCTGAGAACAGCCTGGGGTAAGCCCTGCTTTCCCTTCCTGAGCCGTCGGATGGTTTGCCAGAACCTCCTTGAGGCCAACCGAAAGTCCTTCTCCATGGCCTCCCCGAACTCCTCCCATGCCTGAGTTTTAGCATTCGCGACCACCGCAGCTGCAGCCCTTCTGGCCTGCCGGTACCTGTCAGCTGCTTCGGGAGACCCCTGGGCCAACCAGGCCTTGAAGGTCTCCTTCTTCAGCTTGACGGCTTCCCTCACCTCCGGTGTCCACCACCGGGTTCTCGGGTTGCCGCCACGACAGGCACCGATGACCTTCCGCTATTTTTTGCACAGATAGAACTTTATTTGCATTGTTCTAACAAAGTGATTGCACATTGCATTTGTTTTTGTCTGATGGAGCAATCTGGTTTACTTGAAAGTGATTGCAATTTTCTTTATTCTATTATTTGAAAAAGCACAGATGGAGGAGTCAAAATGTTGTTATTTCAATAAAAGTTCGACATGGGCCATTTTGTTACAATTTTGTTGGGGTGGTGGGGCATGAACATTTTTCTTCCTCCAAAGTGGGGCGTGACAGAAAGAGAACCACTGATTTAGCATGTTAGCATGCTAAGATTTGCTAATTAGCATTTTACACAAAGTACAGCTGAGCCTGATGGGAATGTCATTACTTTTGCATTGGTCATAAATCAAAGTAATGGACATATAGCCTGTTGAGGGATGATCAGAATTATTACAATTCATCCTGAGGGGGACATTAATGTGTGTATCAAACTTGTAGTAAAATATGGCACTACAACCCAAAATCTCATGGTGCGGCTCGCAAAAAGGTCAAGGGATCACCGAAGGCCCCCGATTATTTTTTCCATTATTTTAGTTGTGGACAGACAGTCAGGCCCACGTTGCCATCCATAGAGCAATGCTGCTAACGTTGCTAAAATTGAACTTTTGAAATTTTTGAACAAGCCTATCAGACCACCAGTGTGATGCCGCAACAGGAAAATAAGTGAGGCGGAGGGGCCAGCAGGACTGCCGGCCAATCCCAGTAGATGTTTTTGATTAATGCTACACATCCTGTTTCATGACAGTAAGATGTCAGCCGTGGAAATAACAATTTGTCAGAAAACAACACCAACATAAAAATAAAAACACTTAAAAAAATTAAAATGCTAAATTTGCTGATAATCAGCGACGAAAACCTGGCTGAGCATGAAAATGCCAGATGGCTGATGGTTCTCTTCCTCAACAGCTGCAGTGAACATACCTTTGAGCAAGGCATTTAACCCCATGACGAGCAGGAAAAGGGATATTTAGTGGATAAGAGTCTTCTGAAACCACATTCCCATTTCATTTCTATCTTCTAGCAAAAAACACACAAGCAAATACATAAAATGAATAGAAAATTACACAAAAACACAACATGAGAACTCAAAAAAGCACTAATAATTACGGGCTTAAATTCATCAATCCCTTCAACTTAATGATTCCAATAGCGTGTGATTAGACATCCCAGTGTGTCATCTTTCACATGAAAAGACTAACACAAAGACACACACCTGTCAGGATCCACGATAGGGTAAAAATGGAGTGTGTGAGCTCAGCATATTTCAGAGAAAATGATCAGCCAATTACACGACTAATTATTGCCTCTTTCAGACCTGTCAGACTGTGCAGGAGCAGGGCAGCGGAGATCAATGGGATGTGTTCATTTGAGCAACACACATGCACACCGTTGAAAGGGAAGAAGACGATCAAACGCTATCAAATGCATCCGTGAGTCTCTCAGAGGACCCCCAGTCAGCCGCTGAGGCAATGGGGGTTAATGGGTGTGTGATGCTTTGAGATTCCTACAACATGCAAGATGAATCTGTTATCTGCTAGGCTACACTCACTATTTCTTTTTTTAAATGGGAAAAGAGAAGAGATAAAAGACTTAAATGATGTTTTGTTTACTTAAGTCTTCAGGCAGGGTCAGGGCTAGGACTGCAGAGGAAGAGGGGAACGAGGGACGGACGGAGGGCAGGGAAGGGGAGCATTACAAAACAGCATTGAACTTTAACTAAACTAGGAAAAATGGAAGTGAGTAAGAGATCAAGAAAGAGATGGAAAAAAAGGAGGGACGGGTGATTTAATCATGAGAGAATAACTATTTTCACGGTTTGCAAAGGGGGGGGGATGAGGAGGGAGGAAGTGAACTGATGACTAAAAAGGATGGGGGAGGTGTTGGTGTGACAAATGGGTAAGGGTGAAGGAGTGACAAGATAATGAACGGGACAATAAAGACAGGTTGAAAGAGAGGACAGATGGGGAGGAGTAAAAGGAGGAACCAGTGAGGGGATAGTGTTAGAGTTGTTCCAGGTCCACAAATGCCTCCGATACAGCCTAAGATGCTGGATCGAGCATCGGCAAGTGCATGACTCTCTGCACCGATCAGAAATCCCATTTATCAGCTTAGTTACGCTCCACAGGAACAACTACATGTGTCGCTCCCGTTGTTGGTAGTTGTTAAAAACTACCAATGACATGAGTTTCTTTATTTTTATTGTTATTTTTACTGTTGCTATTAGATCAGTACTCTGCATTTGACGATATGTAAGTTCAGGTGTCAGAATCTGTATCCGGAAGGAAATAAATATTGCAGCATGGGAAGGACAAACAGAAGACATCTGGAGGAAATAAAAGAACACAGATAATGAAGAGAAAGCCTCTCACTGCACACTGAGAACATAAAAGACAGGGGTCGCTGAAGCATCTCCTACAACTGAGCTATACAATGCCAGAGCCTTGTCGCAGAGGTGCTCCTCCTACATTAGTTGTGAAGGCACCAGGGCTGTAGCTTCCACTGAGGACACTGAGGACATTTCCTCTGAATTGTTTGTGTTCTTTCAAAAGAGTTGCCTGAATATAAGTACTGACATTTAACTTCAATCCCCTCATTTGGCATTTATAAGCACTATAAGCATACCCCTTTGTGTACTAAGCACATAAAACAACCACAAATAATTAAAAGCCCAAACGTTCACCGCCACATGAATATCCATGTGCAGCCAAACATGTCTTCTCCTTCAGAAGCCATCCAGCATAGAATTGCACACATGGCTGGAAATGTGCAACATACACAAACACACAAACACACAAAGGAGCACACAGCAGGCACAGCGTTGGGAGCTGATCAGTGCTTGATTATCTTCCTCAGTGCAGCGCACCCTAAGCAGAACCAAATCGGATGACTTCATTAGCATATCATCTACATAATGGTTCCACCAGAGCAAGGGCATTCGCCTGCTACATGGCTGCTACCATGTCTCATTCTGAGGTGGGGGGGTGAGTGTCAGAGATTCTTTCATTTTGGTTATAAGTAAGCATATGCTGGGTCTCTTTTGAGTCACATGACTGTTTAGACATCTCAACTCACCAGTTAATTGAGGGCAAGATAAAAAGAGAGTTTCCTCTCTGATATTTCCAATTATAAGCCTTTCTGCTTCAAATCAAAGACGGAACACGTGGGCAAGGATGTTTGTACGCTGAATGTAAATTGCCTGAATATTTCTATTTTAATATTCACAACACTTTCCTTTTGCAAATCACCTGGGGAATGTTTGATTAAAAAGCTTAAATAAATGTGTTAAATAATAAAAGTACTGCCCTAAAAAGATCTTATTATAAAATGATCAATATTTACTTTGGCATTCCAGTCTGATCACACAAAATATGTGTATTTGGTACAGACTGGTATTTTTCTCCTCAGTTCTTCCCAGAATAAAAAGCCAGGTAATATTATCAAAGGCTCTTAGAATATGTATTCTAGTCAAATGGTGCCGTGAAAGCTTTTCATTCCTCACCTCATAAAAGTCTGCCCTTGGTTAGTGTTTGAAGAACGGCTCTTTCATTTTTTTTAACATTTCATATCACTTACTTTGGAACTCTAATGTTAATAGAAGCCACGGTCACTTTTCCATTAGCTCTGGTTCTTTTGTGCTTAATAAGTACGAGCTGCCTTCATCATAGGTCAAAGGTCAAAATCTCACCAACTCAGATGAAATACTTTTTTGAACTGAGAAGAACAGAAAAGAAACAGACATTCTGTCAGGCAAGTTAGGTCAGGCTCCATGATATGAAAGCTGAGGAGGTTATATGTCACTGATGGGAAAGAAAAGAACGCATTAGAAGAGAGAAATAAACGCTTGTTTGACTTTAGCAACGTAAAGGCACAATCCACATATATAGTACGGAGAAAAGGACCAGATAGGGCTTTTGTTTGAAAGATTACTTTGCACTGCAGCTGGACTGTGGACTGACTCTTGTCAGGCTTTAGTTATGTTAGAGCACGGACCGATCAGCGTCCTGCGAGGAGCGACTGGCAGCTACGTTGGCGTGGTTCAGGTGTGTGATGACTCAGAGTGGCAACTGTTTGCCAAAAATGTCAACTCCTGAAGAGGTTAGAGTAGCTGCAATAGAGTCAGTTATATCAGAGGTGCAGAGTATTTCAGAGGGTTCATCCATTCACCTGCCACATATGTTTTCTAATGTGACTGAACCTTTCCAAAAAGCTTCCAATGACGATTTCCCCGATGGTTCTGTGTAACAAACCATGTGGCAGGTCAGGTTTGGTACAAGACTGTTTTTTACACAGGGATGAGGGATTACTGTAGGACAACCCCAGACGTTACCATCACACTGGTTAAATACCTAATACAAGACGATCTTCACAAATGAACACCATTGTTGTGATTTTTGAAGCGTGAATATAATCAGCAGAAGTTAAAAGCTCATGTTGGACTATAAAGGAAGGACACCATGGTCACATGACTTCACGTCTCCAGCACTAAGCTAGAGGAGGACTAGTCTCATGTAGACACTTGTTAGCAACCGCTTTTCTTAAGACACAAAAGTTTCTAAATTCACCAGAGGGGTGTTTACTGATGTATCTTTTATTGTAGAACCAAACTTTGAAATCTTTTCAGCTTGTGTTAACCACAGACCTTTTGTAAGGCATCTAACCAAAAACACATTCACATTTACTTTGAGATGAGGAAAGTGCAAAAATGCTGACTAATTTCTGGGCTTTAGGACTCCCTGCAGCACTCTATAAATGTGTTGTATAGTTGAACAATATAAACTGTTCAAAATAATTGAAATATGGAATAGGCCACACCTCGAAAGATTTGGCAGACATTTACAGGAACATGCTATGGAAAACAAAAAATAACAATTTGAATAAAAACTGATTTTCAGGGTCATAATACGTAAGTGGGAAAAATGCTGCAATATCTGGCAACCATCCATGGCCTATTTATTGTAGAGAGGTGTGTGAGTGACCAAATAATCTACATCTTACGATCAAGGAAGGGAATTCCACCTGTGCTTTACAGTTGGAAATGTTCTTTTCTAAAAGGCAACATTCACCGTTGTCTTTATCCATTACGGAGGAAAACATGCTACCAAATCTAACTGAAAACTGCTCCGTAGTTCCTGAGATATGGGGCTAACTAACAGATCGACCACACTTTAGAAATGAAGCTGTTTGGCAGAGGCAAACAGAGAAAGAGAGGGTGAAGCAGAGAGAGGAAGAAGAAGAGAGGAAGAAGCAGTGTGCTCTAACAGTGCTTTCTGTATTTCTTACCATTCTGCTGCCATGTTTGTTTACTCTCTCCCTGGTGTGAACATCTATGCATGGCTGCAGCCATCACATTTACACATGTCACCCTCTGTAAAACCACACACACACACACACACTCCCACATATTCCTAAGCCTTCCTGCGCTCATACATAGACTCTCACAATACAGCCCTTCAAGCCACATCTTAACCCAGTTATTTGCATAAATCCTACTCATAAGGTCTCAGGCACTTCACAAACAATACACAGCATTCCTGAGTTTTCAGCCTCATGTGTTCACTCAGTATACTACTACTACTCCTGCATGGCAACCATTTTCTTTGTCTTATTTTACAACATTTGGCTAATTTGAAGAGATATGAGAGTGTATCCGGCACATTTATAGTTTCCTGACTAGTGAGCCATAAAATCATTCATGTGTGGTATGTTTAAGCTCACATCCCTTCCTGTTACCATAAAGATGTACGTTCATGTATGCGTGCAAACAGATCTTCTCTGTGACGCTGTGTATAAACAGTGCACAGTTGATGTTTGCCCAGCTGCAAAGCCCATAACCAATAATATTTCATGCAAACACATTCAATATTTTGGTGAGAAAGTGTCTTAACCGAGCACAATATTCTTTTGGCGATTAGCAACATCGAAATAAGATGGCCAAATATGTCAGTTACATATTCACATGCTCTCTCTCTCTCTGTCCCTCTCTCTGTTGCGTAACCACGCACTCATGATCCGTGAAAAAGTGGGAATCAGTTTTGCTCGGTTGATCCCAGAGGTCAGCAGCAGAGAGAGAGAACAGAGGCAGAGGAGTAAAGGAGCACAAGGCCAACAGAGAGTGAAGGAGGGAAAGGAGGTGAGTTGGTGTTGCGCAGAATTGCGCATTGTAGCTGACAATGCTTTGCGAACCTCTGCCTGTTGTCGGGGGAACCAGAGATGCAGGCAATGGCTCCCAGAAAGGGTAAAAGAAAGAGCAGAAGATAACATGACAGAGAATGGTGTAATGGAAAAGGAAAAGACTACAAGCCAAATAACAGAAAGGAACAAGAGTGTGCAAACAGAAGTGAAGGAGATGACACAGCAAAGAAGCAGAGAAACATGTAAAGGAAATTAGAAAAGGAGAGACAATCAATACCTCCTTCAGACTCAAGTAACAAATGTAATGAAACCAATTTAAAATCTACTTCATTCCTTAATAATACAGCTTTGAATCACGCACAGAATGGCTCGTTACCTCGACAATTCTGAACAATTTAGCCCCCTGGCAGACGTAGAAAATAAAAGTTCTCTAAATCAGCAGCATTCTTAAGTGTCTTGTTGGAGTGATTTAGGAGAACTTACCGCATTCACCAATTTTCTCGTATATTGAACTTTCTCTTACGAAAACAAAATGTCCAAGTGGTCCAGAGCTGCGTAGGAGTCATGTGACATTACTTTGTTTTGTCCCAGACGAAGATTTTCACTTATGGATTACATATGTCATTAGCAACTTTGCATGAGAAAACCCTTAATAAATGACACTTCTTAACTATGCTGACAGTATCCTGTTTGACTCTGCAATTCAAATTATAATACATCATCATTTACAGTTATATGAAGTTAGGAGCGTTTGCTGATTTTGACGTGGTTCACTCGTACAAGCCAGCCGTACGAATGAAAGTGACAGAAAGTCCAGATAAGAATACGACAATGTTCTTGCATGAGGCCCAGTGAGCTGCAGGAGGACACAGGAGGTCGGTATTTACAGCTCATATTTCTGACTGCTTGAGGAGCAGCCGGTCAGTGCTGAAATCAATTTGACCACTGCCCTCAATTTTTAGTAACTTTGAGATCCACCTTGAGGATTGTGGTGTAGTTTCAGACTGAGTAATGAGGAGAGGCAAAGCTAAACTCAATTTCAGGGGGAGCGTCTGGCCAATAATAGCCGTTTATCAACAGCACGAGCAACGCGTGCCAAAGCCAGCGAGTGACAGCTGGTGCTCTGAATCCAAAGTCTGAGGCATAACAGGAAACCTCCTTTTCATTTACAAACCACACCTCTGATGACACATAGTGCCTGTTTCTATCTCATGCATTACAAAGGACAAGGACAGACAAATGTCTCATTTTGCAACATGCAATCATAGGTCAGTAAAGTAAGTAGGGTTACGACCTTTAGAAAAAGAAGATGGATAGTAGCACTATGGAGCAACAGATACTGAGAGTGCCCCTGTCGGTATGTTATGCGTGCACATACATGCAGCAACGCGATACACACCTGCTGACACTTTCACACTATCCACTAATTGACAGTTAGCTGTGGTAACGTGCCAACAAACTTAATAATGCACCGGCAACAGTAAGGAAGAAGTCTGCGCTTATGTTTAATAAGGAAGGAAATTAATTCAATATTTAATTCAGGGCATAAGGAAACCATTTTGGTTTTTAAAAACATCAAATGTAACAATAACAATAATCTTTTTTCACCAAAAAACTCTACGGGTTTCCTTTGAAGGAACACTGCACTTACATCACATTACACTTCAACATGCCGGACCTGCAATGGACGGTTCAAAACACTAAAAAAGGATCAAAATCCATGCAGCAGAACCAGATATGATTTTTTTTCTTTGAATACATTATTTCTCCTGGTCAAACGCTTTCCCCTACATTACATCTATATAGTATACTGGCAATGTGAACTAACCAAAAAGCTCGGAGGAGGATGGACAGAGCTGCACATAAATCCCACTGAAGCCTAGCAGCATCTGTGGACAGGCAGTAAGCACCAGCATAGCACTCCCATCTTGAGCCTGACTGTGATGTTAGGCTCATGATGTCCACAGCACTTTGAACTGGAGAGAAATGAGGATAAGGAGGGGAAGGAGGGGGAGGGGGGGGGTTGAGAAAGGCTAACTGGAATACTGAGGCAGGCAGAGATGAATAGAGTGGGACAAAGGCAGGAAGGGCGACTCAGAGAGATGGAGTCAGAGTCAGGGGAAGGGTGGCAGTCAGGGAGAGAATATATATATAAATAAAGAGAGAGAGAGAGAGTGTGTGTGTGTGTGACAGAAGGAGAAAGAAAAACTCTTTTCTCTATGCACTTTGAGGGGATAATTAGGGAGAGTGACTCCAGACGTGGAGAGTAAATTCTCAGTCCTAAGCCTTCATGCAGGCGGATTAGACTCAGGCAGAAGTCTTCACTCCCTCCTCCCTTCCCTCACACGCTTACTGCTCTCTAAAGAGGACTCGCCCCTAATGCCAAGTTATGTCCAAATCAACTATGGCAGTGCTCTTTCTCCGTCCAGCCTGGAGTCCAAACAGTTTCATAACAGAATGAGATGAGATCCATATCATCCAATGTACAGGGGGGAGTAAGTGCAGTTAAAGGAAGGAGGCATCCTGCACATCAGGCTGCTTCAGTGGATTTGGAGCTCGCCCTCGTTAAACGTTGTGTGATAGTGATACTCGTTACCCGGAGAGGTTGTTAGGTTTCTATGTGGAGCTAACATCAGCAGAGTATGTTTGCATATCATGAACTAGCATTAGCACTACGCTAAGCTAGCTAGTGAAGCGATACTGAACTATACTACACGTGCTGCTTTAGCTTTTTAAATGAGTGTAACAGTGAATAAAGATGTACCTGCTTTACAGGAACAGTGTTGTTCCTTCATTTCATTGTCTTCTGTCTGGATCACCAGGTGATGTGGTGGTTCACCTCTACACTGTGATCTGAAGCTTAAGCTTTTATCTTTCACTGTTGAATCAGTTTGACATCCTGGATAAATCCTTCTAACACATATTGAAGTCCTTCTCTCTGCTTGTAACCATATTTTGTCCCTCCCCATTGTGTGTGTATTTTCAAGGAAAATCTGCAGCGTTATTGAGCTTTGGTCACGCATATAATATATATTTTAGTGCTCAGAGGAAAGCCATAACGCTGGCAGCAAGGCCTGCAGGCTGTAGCTAAGAGTCTCATCTCTGACCCAGGGCTTAATTGTAATACCCTGATGAACACCATCCAGGTGTCCTCTGAAAGCACATCATTGATTAGACATGGGGGAGGAAGAAATGACGTTGAGGGTCAGTGAGGGCAATATGGGCCTTCATGAACAGGACACCATGGTCAGAGCGTGTTCACACTCTTTGTCCTATGTTAGCAGAAAATATGCTATAGAATTGTTTTTGATCATTGCTTTGAGAGCAGGTCGACATCCCAACATAATGAAACTAACAAGTACATATATACCAACAAGTGTACACGCAAGCCTTCGTGATCACATCTCACTATATGGATAACACAGGTTACTGGGGTTTTTGATTTAATTTGCAACCAGGTGAGCACATCTGTGAAGTGGAATATACTGTACATATCTACAGGTTGAAGTGCAGAAAGTTGCAAACTGGAGCAACATTGCTAACTGGAGCACAGTCCTTGGTCCATTGCCATGGCTTATAAAAAGTTTGCTATATCGTCAAAGCTATGCATCAGAATAAGGTGCATCTCTGAGCCAAGAACAATCTGGGCCTGGCTGATTGATAGATGGCTCGGGGTTCATGCGGCATCAGTCACAGATTTGAGTACAGGAGAGACAAGGTGCTCCATATTTCTCAATAGAAATATGTGGCTTCGCAACAGACACGCTCCCCTGGGCCCTACATCTTCAGCACTATCCTTATTCCTTCTTTCTTTCTTTCTTTCGCCTTCAGCCCCCTCCCCCAGTCTCTCGAGGTACTCCTCTCGGGTCTATTCTCTAGTCTGTTCTCCCCAGCCTTACTCCCCTACTTACTGTGACCTCTGGCCACTGTGCCATTTACAGTACATACACACACAACAGCAGAGACATGAATCTAACAGCACAGGGACCTACGGTAAGGAACATTCTCCTTTTAAATATCATGTATTTCTCAATAATTAGTCATGTTATAATTGATGTAACCTTGGTTACATGTATGTGTTCCAGAATCATCTTTCTTAACATAATTACAGTCTGGAGCCATTCCAAAGATCACTGCAGGGTTACACAGAGACAATCATTCCCACTCAGGACTAGGGACACACAGTCCCTAGTCCATCTGACTTGCATGTCTTTGGGCAGTTGGAGGAAACTGGAACACCCAGAGGAAACCCCCATGGAAGCCACATAAGAAGGACTAGAGACGTGAATCAAACCTGGGTCCTCCTTCTTCTTCTGTTATGTAACAGTGCTAACAAGTGAATCTCTGTGGGACCGTTCACCACACACTGATCGACCACTACCTAATGTACTAATGCAAGTCTACGGGAATTTCTACCCCATCCATGGAAAGAATACAGTGCAGGGTCTGATAACAAGCCAACTGGTCACAATATTGAAGACATCAACTCACAAACATTACCTTTCAGTGAGAAGTAACAAAATACGTAACTGTCCCCTTTACATGATATCAAGCAAGATAGATGATCCCATTGAGCATTCCCTGAGCCTCTTACCTGAGTAGCGATTGTCCAATCATAGCTTGGCTAACGTAATTAGGTGGACCTGCCAAGCTTTGGATTTCTTCACATGAAGAAGCGAAGTGCCTAAGATATATGTGTAGTAAGATCTATACAGTTTGGACGGTGGTGTCATTTTTTTTTGCATTCACCAAACACAAATCAAAAAAAGCTTAAGAGATGGATTCAAAAGTGTGTCTGTCTGCTGTAACTAACTATTTTACAATCTACAGTGGTAACCCAGTGTGACTTTCAATGTCATGGAGGACATCACACTACGTGTAATAAAATGCTACATGGATCAGCTGAGGATGTCTTTTACCATGAGATCATGTATGAAGCCATCAAGTGCGTCTGTAAGACCCCTGTTACAAGACTCGTGTTAATAAGCAGTCAACATTAAATACTTAGCCAGAGACAGCTTTTGAAGCAACGCAGCAGCTAACGTTAGCTCGATTAGCTATCAGGAGCTGATACAATCTGCCAGGGAACAGTTGTCATTTCAGACAGGTAAATCAACGACTGCTTGTTAAAAAATAACTGAGAATTTTGTGTTGAATCAGGCCTGTCGTCATTGTAACAGCAATACCTGTTATGCAAGAACAACAAGCTTGACAGGGGTAGCAACAGTAACTAAGGGGGGGGGGGGGCTTAAGGAGCGGTCACATGTTCAATATAGTGAACACGGGCAACTCAAACACACACCATTGTAGCCAGTCTCATAGTAGTCACGTTTCAGTCAATTAAAGTGATATCAATCAAACCGGGTGATCAAAATCCACAGTTTTCCTCCAGCTAGCCAAGGGAGGCACACACACACACACACCCACGCTCGCATACACACACACATGACCGCACACAGCTACACAGTGTATCACATGGCTTTGATAAATGAATAATGAGGCTATTCTCTGCATGATTGCAATATACAGAGACCACTGCTATGGCCTCATTCACATGGAGCCAGATGTCGGGTCAAATTCACCAATCAGCTCCTTTTCAACATACATACAACTGTCACATCCAATTAAGCACTTAGGCACACACACAAATGCTTGTATGTCTACACATAAAAGCATATCCACCTCATCTTCACATATGCAGTTTATCATTAATATTTACTCTTTGCAAAGACACTGAATAACCCATCATCGAGCTTACTCTCATTCTTATTAACACAGTAATTGTCAAGTGTAAAACACTTACAGTAGTCTAGTGTCAGCACTGACACCGATATTATTTTCAACTCAATCATTCATCCTTCATGCAGCAGTACATGTGGGCGCTCGCGAGCTGGAAAGCATCCGAGTCCCCTGATTTTCACTTTCTCTCTCAAACACACTGACGAGCATATGCACACATTTAATGAACACACATAATGAATGATTAACCAGTGGCAGCACAAGCGCAAACTCAAAACACACACACACGACTCTTTCAGTGCAGATAAGAGTAAAGAAAGAGAGTGCTGTACCTTTGTTTCTACCTACAGTTTTTGGAGAGGAGAAAGGATCCGAAGAGATAAAAGAGGCAAGAGTGTCATCCCGATGAGCGCACCAGAGAAAGACAGCAAAAAGTGGGGATAAGTTTCTGTTAGTCTCCAGTGAGCCTGCACACTGCCAGCTGACACTTTGATGCAAAATGTTGACAATCATGCAAATGGTGGAGAAATGGGAGAAGGGCAGCAGACAACTGACACTTCACAATTTGAGCATGTTTATTTTCTTCTATTTTCTTCATCTTTATCTAAGGTCACACCAGAAAGAGGCACAGCCAGATTCATTCCTCTTAAAATAAGAGACTTGACGCTTGGTGCTACTTGAGGGTCGAGCAGTAGCGTTCTTTGGTTGTGGCTAGTTTTGTTTGTTATGAAGAGGAAAGCTCAAACACAGTTAATATAAAAGCTTTATGGACTCTTATCTCAAAGGTCAGAAGTGTCAAGACAGTTTAGTCAAATTCAGAGTTGAACTCAGGGATTTACTTCCCAGGTAAACCCAGAGATGTTGGAGATTCTATGGAAACTATTACTATGCAAACTTTCTCTGTTATGAAGTACCGAGCCCTCTGCAACGCTTACTGTTCCTTTCGGCCAGGAAAGATCGTTGATATTGGGTTATACTGTAAAATCCAGGATTACGTTCAGTGATCTTCAACTTCCAATGTTGAAACTAATGACTCATTTGTTAACTGCAGTTTCCAAGGCCAAGAATGACATTTGAACTGTAACATTTATGCAAATTTAGATAAGACGTCCTCATGAAGGGCAGAACAAAAATGTTAATTACTTGGCTATATACTGTATATACATTTCAACTGAGAATAATTTGTATGTGCACATGGTGACTACAGTGTGGTATAGCATGGGAAAAGATGTGGTTATGGCAAATAAACTAAGGTGAAGGGGTATATGTATAACACTCGGTTACAATTAGAGAAATATACTGGCTATGGTTTAAAAAGGGACACTTTCTGTTCCTTGTTTTCCTGTTTTCCCCTCCTATCTCCCATACCCCTCTTCTTCTTCTTCCTCTAAGCTGTCTCCCCTAATTCCAGTGATTTCCTTATCCACCCTCCTGCTTTTCATCCTCCCCCCTCCCTCACCCTGTCGCTGCAGAGGTTGAGCAGGAACAGTGGAGTGTGTCACTGCATGTTAGCTGTGGAACTGAGAACAGTACACATGTATGTAATACACAGAAACCTGGCTGAAGCGAAGGTGAGGAGACAGACGAATGTGAGATGAGGAACATGCCATGCTGCCATGCGCCCCTCCCCACCAACACACACACACACACACACACACACACCCTTCTCTGCAGCAACGATGGGAGCATTGCAACATACAAATGCACACGGACAGGTAGTGAAGGCACACACAACGTCAAATTATGCCCCAAAACCAAGCCAGGTTTTGGGGCAACAAAACAGCAGAGCTTCAACAAGAAAAAGAAGAGAGTACCTTGCTCTGCCTTCAGGTGTGCGAGGCCTTGTGGAGAGAAATTCAAACAAAGAGGGATAGAGAAGTTTTGAGAACAGCACACCAATACTACAGTTGTATTGTCATCATGATTTGTGTGATGGCAAACCATGGCTACCACACGTAAAGCAAAGCTTTCCCAAGTGCATCTGAAAGCTTTCTGTTGAAACAGACAAGTCCTAATAAAGAGAGCAACACGGTATGTGAAAATAAAATAGCTCTGCAGGTTGTTTACTGAATAAATGTCAATTATGAATTGTATAACTTAATTACTGGTACTGTGCATGAATGCAAAAACATGTTTTAGATTAGGCTACATTCTTTTATAAGGTAAACTAAGACGACTCCTTGAGACTCACCTGGTTTTCTCTGGACTGCTGTGGAGGTGTCACAGGAAAGGAGAGAAAGCAAAGAGATGTCCCAGATTAACAACACACTCAAAGCTCATTTTGCATGTGGATCTAAACATGCAAAACATAACACTCTTCTAAGCATTGTGCTCCATGTAAGGACCAAAGAGGTCTCCCTTGACATGCCTGATCAAAACAACTACTTCAGTGTAAATCCCTGTGGAGAGAAACCCATAACATTTCATCTGTCCCGTCCTCTCAGGGAATCAGATTGACATTACACCTTTGGCAAACAACTCTTTCACATTTCGAATATTGTGACAGTGGCATAATATTCTGCAATTTGTATCACACAGAGGGCCCCAAACACAAAGAAAAGAGACATAAATCCATGAGGATTTATGGTGTTGTGAGGTTTGTGGATGTTGGGATGCTCCTTGTCAGATCCATATCATTCTCCTCCACCCCCCCACCTCTGACTGCTGACCCAAATTCGGCACACCCCTTGTGGTCTCTCAGAGGAATGCTCACTGTGGGATCCCTGCGGTTCACAGTATGGCATGGCCAAACAAATAACACACTTAACTTTATCCCTCGCGAGAAGCTTCCCCACCAGGATCTGAGTCGTGGAGGACACCTCGTGGGTATAAGACATCTGATTTAGGGCACATGACAGATCACTCTGTGGATGCAGTCTCAGTAAGTTGAGCTTTTATCCTGCATCCTACCTCTTTAGTCTCAAACCTGCTGCTGTAGCCTAAAATTAATATTGAAAGATTTCTGTAATCAGAGCCCCTCGAGAGCGTCAACTGACAAGAACATATTAAACAAGTCTTAATCAAGACAGACAACTTTAGACATTTCAAAGTGTCGGCTCTAATACATAATATCTGATATTGGTTTGACTTAGTGTTGTGCTTTGATGTCGGCCCAGGCTACAGAGGCCCAGCCTGGATATAACTGGTACCTCTCTGACAGCATTAAGTCCTTGTAAAATGTTACGTTTAACAAACTCAACAGAGGACATAAGTATCAGAGAGACAATTACTGTATACTGTGTGGTTTTTTCTTGCCTCCTTTGGGGAGTCCAAAATGGCTGCTACTTCTCCTCCCACATGAGAAGGATGACATTGGGAGAGGAAAGGGAAGGACAAAGCATGGAAGTGGGGGGATGGGAGACAGTGGCTATCTGATGGACAGCGGCGCAGCGCCCGCTCTAAAGAACTGAGGGACTCCTGAATGTATGTGCTTGA
Source organism: Anarhichas minor (assembly GCF_050575085.1). Lineage (NCBI taxonomy): Eukaryota > Metazoa > Chordata > Actinopteri > Perciformes > Anarhichadidae > Anarhichas > Anarhichas minor. The sequence goes on from NW_027466582.1 coordinate 21,025,819, forward strand.
ATGAGCAAGCGTGTATGTTTTTACTGACTATTCAAATGCTTGTGCTCGATAGGAGTGCATTTGTGCGTACATGTTTGCGTGTTGTGCGCAGATAAAACCCTTGCTCTTGATGCGACAGCGGCCAGAACAAACCAATGGGCTGTTGAGGACATGCGGTCCAAGCATAATCCCCTGCTCTATTTTACCAGCAGCTTCACCACTCAAATCCAAACATCATTTTCAGCTTGGGCACTAGACACAAATGCCCTCTGCACTGGAAGCAGGCAAGTCCCTACACCATTTTTTTTCCCTTTTTTCCCCCCTGACCTACTTTTTATAGTAAGATTATTGTAACTGACATTTTTTTCCATGTCTGTTTATTAATCCCCAAAGCTAAGCCTGAAGGCACCATTTTAGCACTTGCTTAACAGTTTGCTTGCCCTAGCCTTCAATTACTAGCCTTCCATCAAACCAGTGAATATTTAAATTGTTCATTACACATGCAGGATGTGCGATTGCGACAGAGGAGATCGTTCTACACATTCATTAAACTATCCAGTGTAGCTCTTAATAACCTTGACCTTATGCATATCTCATCGTAACTGGAAAACCATACGGTACTCAAGGGACTTCATAATGTCACCCCCATTAAATGAATTGAACAGAATGAGGGACAATATCCAGATCATTACCCAAAAGAAATTGATATTTGCACAGCTAATAACAGGAGCTGAATCAGGTTGATATTAAAGAAGTAGCTTAAGAGTTATCACGTCTGAGGGCCGAAGCTACAGTGGCGGATTTGCCTGCCAAAGTCGACACGTGCTGAGAGCGAGTGGTGAGTGGTGTCTAATTTCAGCTCACTGCCCTGACACAGTTAGTCACACTGATACGTCCTCATCCACAAGGGAGGAGAGAATAAACATGTGTTTTATGGCCAACTGTTTGTGGTGCTAAGCTGCTAGCCGAGCTGGACGGTTCGGAGCTCAGAGAGAGACAGGACTGCCTTATGATTATCACGGTGGTGAAATAATGATGCTTCAGCTGTAAGCTAACCCAGCTATCCCATGATGCAAGTATGCACACCACAAATATGCAGACAGCGTAGGAATATGGAATATGTCTTTTAGCACAAGTGGCACAACAGCCTTCTTCCACATCCCTTTTGCTCGTCTCTCATCTCACATGTTAATTCTGCCCACTATTTCCCTTCTAGGCCAGTGGGCTAGCAGGCTACTATTAGGATTGCAGCTGGCAAAACGCTTCCAAGGCCCAGTCCACTCAGTCAGTCAGCCATCTGCCCGTTTTAACAAGCAGCTGCAGGGCCTTGTTGCGTTGTGAACTTGTGTGCACGCCTTTAAATGTGTCTGAGTGTGTGCATGCACGGCCCGGGCCATGCAACCCGATAATGTAACATGTAAATATTCACAGGTTTGACAGATTGCTTTCATTGCTTATTTATATACTGCATAATCGACAGTATGCCGACAAAGACAGGTGTTCTAAGCAATTGTTCGCCTAACTGCAACCAAATGGTGAATGTTTGATTGTTCTGAATATCTTCTGGAAACATCAGATGCTTGAGGGTAGCTTGAACAACAAGTATTACGACACTTGTAGACATGTGGACAGAACAATAAAAAAAAAACTGCACTAGTTTGCCATTAGACAGTTGACGGTGGTGTTTGTGCAAGCATTTTCCAGGCAAATTAGCAATATCTGTTCTCATTATCCTCCTAATTATGGTTCCCCGTCTCTGTGGCATAATCAACAACAATCAGCCACATCAGTTAATGGAGAGGCAGAAGAGAGCAGCAGTCAGATCAGCCGGGGAGCGAACATGACTACCCTTCCTGCGTCACTCTTTAATTGCTTGAGAAGAAAGGAAGATGGTCAAAAGATGTGCAGATAGATGATGTGTGCACGAGAGGGAAAGACAGGCAGAGAGCAGGTAAACCTCCAGGGACAGCTTGGGGGACACCAGGTCTGTGGTGAATTCACTGGTCACACTTGCTCGGCCCTGGGGCTGACATGTGACCATCTCTTTTCCTGTCCACGCTATCTGGCCGAGTCATCTGTGCACTTTTAAGCTCTTGGTTGTTTTAACAAGATGTCATAGCTCCCCTGTCTGCTATCAGACAAATGAACCACCTCCTCCTCCTCCTTCTTCATCGACTGTTCGACAGCAGCAATGAGCAAATGGGATGAAGCGAAAGGGGGACGTGTCCAGTCCGTCCGCTTGACTGCTCTGCAACCAGCACATCGCGTGCTGCCCTGAACAATGCCACAGGCTAACGCTTGGGATTTAAGCTTCAAACAGCTTCGTTTGAGCAGCAAATGATGGGACATATTATGAAACCAAACACAGCACGACCTCGGCACGAAGATCTGAAAATGCTTATTCTAAATGCATGCTATGGTGGTGACAAATTATAGCATATAACTGTATCAGACACGGTTTAAAATAGCTTGCAAACAGTGCCATGGGATTCAGTGAGCATTCCCCTGACTTTTAGCAAAATGGAGTCATCCCTTTGCCATGTCAGTGTGATTTAGACATGCAGGAAGTGGGTCAGCAGTGGAGGAAATTTGACATGGGTCTGTTCACACAAAGTTATCTTTTACAGTCCGTACACATAGAAAAAAAGAGTTAAGCATGTCAGATTATAGTGAAATTATGTATTCTCTGGATTACGGGTCTAAATAAGGAAAATAGATCTTTTTTCTTTATGATGTGGAAGATGCAGTACCAAGTTTCTCTTGGCTTTAAGCATTGTGTTTTGAAAGATGCAGGTTTTAACATTAGGCAGCCCTTAACCAGCAGCAGGGCCAGACAAAGTAGTGCACTGTACCGTAGAAGGAAAAATGATTCTATATTTCCTAAAGAGGGAGGGAAGGACCAGTGGCAACTTATACAAATGGGTCCTGTATTACATCACTGTCAAATGGCCATTTGAGATTATACATAAGTATTAGCTGAGAAAAAAACTTAGTATGCTTATATCTTGGTTTGGAGATAGAAGAGGACATTGTCAAAGAGCTGCATCTCATTACACTTCCGCAAAAAGAGATGACCTTGGCACAGAAGCAGAGGAAAAATAGATGAAGTTGTCTCTCATCAAAACACTGTGTGTACCTTCAGGTCCCTGCACCACCTTGCAAGAGCTGAATACATTAAACAGAGAAAAGAGAACTGAGTGATTTTAGTCATATCAGCTAATACCGTATCCAGCGCTTCCTCATCTAAAGTAATAACTGTGAAGGCAGAGGAAATGCTGAGCACATCACCTCCAATTTAAGTCCCACATGAAATACGAAGACTTTCCAAAAGAAGCTGCCAGAGCAACTACCCACAAAAAATATACTGATTCTACGTCTAGTGTAAACTGCATTCAATATTTCAAACACATGGGAGTATAGCTGCCCGTGCTTCATATAAATTAGTGTCGTGTAAAATGCTACATTGCAATCTGCGCACACAACTTTAGCAGTCTGTATTGAGATGTATAGGGTAGCCAAATACAGAGGCCTAAAGGCCGATTACACTGAGAAATTATGGATTTGAACAATATACATCTGGTCCACAAGGGGTAAAATACCAGGGGCTACTATAAAAATGTTTATTGCATACCTGGAGGCAGACAGTGAACTTGCTGTTAAGTCAGTTAAATTTGAAAGGAGTCCCTGTGAATGTTTTACAAAGATTTTAATCAATATTCAGTGCTTGACACAGAAAGCTCTGGCGCCAGCCCTCTTACCTTCAGTGCAGAATCGACCTACATATCCAGTTTTGGAGCAGTCACAGTAGGGTTCTCCATCTGCCAGAGAGCAGATCCCGCCATTCTCACAGAGGTTCTCCGTGCAAAGGCCCATCATCTCCAAGCGTACTTTCTGACTATTGATGAGCGTGGGCAGCTTACTCCCATAAATGAGGTCTGTGATAATTCCCTTGAATGGTGGTATCTCACGGACGGAGGGCACGTTGATGGCAGATTTGCGGATGTCCCCCGGGAGCCCTCCGAGGAAGAGGTCACTAACTATATTCATAAACCGTCTCTCGGGCCGCACCTCCGCCATCTTGGTCTGGCCATCCACGGCCAAGCCAGTCTGCAAATTGTTCCTGTTGATGGCAGCAAAGTGCCAGCGGCTGTCGTTGACCATCTTGTCGGAGGTGATGGTGGTCTCAGCACAGTCGATGCTGACACGAAGCTGCAGCTTACCCTTGGATACAGTGAGAAGCAGAAAGTCGCAAACGCCGCCATCGTCGAAGTAGAGCAGCAGGCCCTCCGATTCTGAAGTTTTGAACTGAAATGTCAGGTCACTTCTGGAGCTGGCGTCCCAGCGCAGGTAGCGAGCCCACTGACCTCCAGAGCCAGTAAACTCCAAGCCTACGCTCAGGCCCAGCATGGTACTCAGCAGCAAGAGGACATGACCAGGTAGGCTGTTGGGATTCATCGTAGAGAATGACAGGATGCACCAGAAGAGGGACAGAACTCTGGACAGATCCTTAGAGTAATAATTACATCTGGTTCTGGCGGCGATCCAGGATTTATCTGCTGAATGTTATATTCCACATAGATAATTTTACAATCAAGTGCAGAATGCAATATCCGTGTGTTTTTTTAGGCAGATCTAATGTTGATAATGGACAGAATGTAATCTTCTCAGGCAAGTCTATGCAGAGATATACTGAAAAATACCCAATTTCCCCACAAAGTGGACAGGTGACAGTGCTAAGGTGGAGGTGACAGTGTGTTTTGTCAGTGATTCAGAGCTGCGTCTTGTGATTTTTCTTTCAGGCGACTTCCTGGATTGAAGCCCATGACCGTCATGATTGGTCCAGTTCCGTGCCCCATGGCTTGGCCTCCAGCTTAGGACACACCTTTGACGGAACTGCAGAACAAAAAAAAGATCACTTTAAGTAAAAATGTATGTTTGTCAATGTCAATTGGCATGACAAAGGAGCCAGCTCTAAATAAAGTAAGTGATGTGGTTCACTAATATTGAATACATACAACCTTATAAGATACAAAAATATATACGTATATACTGTATATATTGCTCTAATCTAATGCTATCCAATACAGTAGCTCCACAACCATTAGACCATTTGTGAAACTCAAATGTTTCATTTTGACTGTGAGAGAGGTGTTGATTCAACTCTGAGGTCAATGTTAGTGTTGTTACATTATATTAGCATATATTAGTGTAATCCAGTCAGTTCAAATTATTCGTTGTCCAAAAGAGAATAGAGAAAGCCGTTCAAGCTTTCGTGACAACAAATTAAGTGAAATATACAGCGATCCCTTGCATTTAAACAAAATCATGACTATGAGGCACATCAAGCTCTTACAGGATATTGAGAGCACCACTCAATGACAATTTGACTCTCCATGTGGCCAATAAATACAACTAAATAACCACTAATCATGTCCAATAAAGGTTTACGAGCATTTTATGCAGGGTTCCATTTCTACCAATTAACCATTTTATTTGAAGATGAACTCAAATAATGGTTCAGAGTTTTAAAGACTTAATTTAACAGTCAAATTATCATATGGTGGTAGAGATCTTTTTACAGAAGAACTAGACTGTTGTTGCTGATTATGTGATGAGTGAAAATCCATTGAGGTGAGCCGGAACATGTGCTAAGCCCTCAAACGTTAGCCTGCTATCTGTAAGGGTCCGCTGGGATCCTGATAAATATGACTAATTATCCACCGCCACTCTCTCTCTCATTTGCATGTCTTTGGGGGATTACAATCATAAACAGCTATTCAGAAAGATGTTAGGATGGAACCACTTCATATGCGAATCCCATCACCGACATTTTTTAAAATGTTCTTCTTTCAGTGTATGCATATTCAAATTATTTCCATCACCAAATCCGGGATGACACTGGTATTACTCACTGGCCTTTGCTTGCTACACCTGTACTCATTCAGTTCTGTTTAAATTTGCTCAGCAGAGCTAGAAAGGGTTCACATGGAGAAACCTTATATGTGTGCGTACTCTTCCAGCCCTTTGCCCTTGCAATTGTTTTGGCAGTGGGCTGCCCACCAGACAAATGCATTGTATAATCATGACAGCAGCACAGAACCATGCAACACAATAGGGCCTTTAACCACCTGCCCTGAATAGTTAATCTTGCTGCAGCAGGCGAGCTATTGAATTCTAGTAACTGATACCTATGCTAATGCATCACGTGTGCACGCATGTGTGTCCCTGGGCCGGAGTGTGCATGTGTGTGCCTGTCTGACAGCACTGGGTTGCCTGGCTGGATCATTGTCTTTGTCTTAAGAGTGACTCTGTGAGACAGCAGAGAGGTTAAAAGGTTCTGTGTGGTGAAAATAACTCTGAACGCAGCTTGTCAATCCGAACCACCAACTATAGAGCTGTGTGCTGTGTCCGTCAATAAGCAAAGCTTGATATGCCCATGAAACCTGAGACTCCAGTCTGGCCCCCATTCAACAAGACGTATTGTGTGCATTGCCTAACTGGGGCATCAAGTGTCCCAGTGAGGCAGGGAATGCTAACAATGCTAGCATGTTCACTCTCAGTCGGCTATAACGTGGCTAATATTCAATTACTTGACATTTGACTAGCTTAAAGCCAGATCAATATTCATACCATAAAGTATCTAACATATAGTAAAAAAAATGTCCACCTGCTAGCTAGCCTGTAGGCTAAGCTAAATCAGGCTAATGTGGTGAAAAGTGAAATATTATGCTGACACTTTTTCCACAGGCTTTTTATGACACGTGCCCTTTAGCTAACCCCTTAGCACACTGGAGAGTCTAAACGGCAATTTAAGAAGCTATTTTTGGCTAACGTTACTAAAGTAGCTGACGTTACCTGTGTTTCACTGTCATTAACAGAAGCTTGTTTTTCTCTGCTAAACAAAAAAGTAGGCCACACGTTTCAAATTCGAAAGGTGCATCTACCTTATCTTATTCTTATCTTCGACCCGCAGCAGTAACGTCAGCTAACGTCAGCTCTTGTTCTTAAGTTTTAAGTAAGCTAGAATAAGCACATATTTTCCGGGATATAAATACTCGTTGAATTATTAAATAGAGCAGGATAGGAGATGACATGCACGGGACACCGTCACTGACTGGCCATAAAGATGCATCGATGCATCCATGTTCGCTGCTGCGGGGTTCTTGGCATGTATTGTAAGGCAGCCCGGTCCCCATCACTGGAGACCCCTCTACTCCCGCTGTGCTCCCTGTCTATCGCAAGCTTCAGCCCGGAGTAACGATTTGATCCGACATCAGTCACAACAGACAAGCGTGTTTCCGGACCTGCTAGTCTACTGGTAAGAAAAAGTGAGGTTCAGGGACCACCTGGGGGCCTTTGGGGAGCACCAAGCGGTCACCAGCAAAAAAAACAAAAACATTTTATTTCAGCATTTCCATTCATGTTTGGATATGCTTATTTATGTATTCATGTTACTATACCTCAAAATCATTCAAACCACACAAATCCCAATCAGATAGTTAGTCGTGACAAATTTAATTTATTTGCCAGCACAATGTGGCGCAACCAGGCCTTTTATCATCGTGGAGTGTATTCACACATTAAAAAAGTTCCTTCTGTAACTCACTCAATGAACATTGGTGCAACCATACATGTTAATGAGCAGCTCACCGCTTACAATATGAAAGCTAAATTATGTCAATTTACATATACCTGCAATATTATTTTACTGAATAACAATCATCTGAGAAACATAAAGCTGGACACGAGGTGACTGTCAACTCTGCAGTAAGCAGAAAGACATTCTTGCAGGAGGCTTCATACAGTCTCTATTGAAAGCCCCGTTGGACCTTTCAATCCCACATGCTTTCACAAAATGAGTGCAAAAGCCAACGTTGTTATTCGCATCATTTTGATCAGTTTGTGGAATATTTGAAATCTTTAACTGAAAGTAAAGTGCTTTAAACAGACTGGAAATGCGCCCCGCAGCCCCGCACGGAGGAATAAAACAGCGTGCTACATTTCCCCCAGCGTTCAGCTCTCCCTCTGCTTCTCGCACGGTGGCAGTCTGGCTGTTGCTCAGGGGTTTACAAGCCCCATGCCCAGAACATTATGAATCGACATGTGATCAGGAATCGTGTTGATATTCGCAAGGAATCATTTCTAAATCGTAAGAAGTTAGTTTCTGCTTGGTTACGGAGCTGTCCCCAAGAGAGACGCGACTCAGCGAGCTGAAACTTTCCGTCGCAGCGCTCTTCACTCATTCACCACTAATATATTTGTCACAATTTCAGCGCTGATAAGTCTACGTGGTCTCCTGAGGTGTGAATTGTCCACTAATCACCCCGCTCCTCTATGGTTAAACTGCCAGTGAGAGCTTTGAAACTCACCACCCAAGCCATCCCATTGCGCAGCCCACCTCAGCCCAAACTCACCAATTCCACATCAGATTCACAGGAAAAAAAGGGAATTTCTTGGAGAAAGACTTCAGATCCCACAAAATAAGTAGCCTACATTTACAGAACAGCTAATGCATGATGGCTAAAACGGGATAAAAATAAATAAACAACGGAAAGCTTTTCAGTTTTAATCTGCTCCTACCTTTTCGTGCAGAGAGACGATTCCGGACGGATATATGTATAAATAGAGTAAATTAGAACAATCCAACGCAAAATTCCATCCAAAAACCGTCGTGTTTTTAATTATAGTCTGCCCAAGGCAGCGAGATGCTGATGCTGGTGATGAGGAGGTTATTATAAGTGAGGCGCGGTGGAGGGAACGGCAGCGGTCCTCCTTCCCCGGCTCAGTGAACGCGCATCTCTCAGCTCGGCTCACTCAGCGCAACTGATGATGGGCCCCTGGATTTCTTCCACACTGACGCTCTGACCCGCCTTCTCCACCGTACGCTGAACAGTGGGAAAGTAATCATCCAAATTGGAGAGAGAATAAATGGAAAATGCCCTCAGGACAAATTATTAATAACGAAAACATCTTTCTTCCTTATACTTAGGTGTTTATATAGTTAGCGTCTAAAGGCTTTTAATCTGAGAATTTAGTATAGTAGCTTCCAAAAATGTCTAAAAGAGATTGCAGAGTAAAAATGTGGCTATATCTATAGTAAAATTCCAGATTTGTTCACATTGAGCTTGTTTCAGGAGTTCAATTCCAGCTCTGTCCAGGCTTCAGAACCTTGGACAGCGCCCATCCTAATGCCAGGGACCTGTCCTCGGTTCTGAACCTTCACAGTGCTCTGCTCTCAAATAAAATACCCTGCCACTTGAAAATGGTCTGTTGCACTTCCAATTTTAAGCTGTTTAGTATCATACAACTGAACACAGGCTTATGTTAGTGTGCAGGAGGCTGACGCATTGTATTTTAATAATGAATAATAATTTTAATAATTATAATGATGATTGATGACTGGACCACTACATGCAGTGTAGACTATCTACTGTAAAACATTTTACATGTCGTATAATGTTGTGTCAGAAAATGGAGGAGGGGGCTCTATCCCATTGCGTAATGGTACCCAGGTGTGGCCAATATGGCCAATGATCCAGAACCTGTATATTTGCTACACACACTTTGTTACTGTGCATTCTTGACTTGACAATTCCTTTTCCAAAAGGATAAACTTCTGCTCTTTCACTCTCATTGCATACCATTGACTATATAGCACTGTTTTTATCCTCTGGTAGCCTTCTGCCACTAGTGATGATAAGTGCTCTTGCTGTTACATAATACTAATTGAAAAACAGTGCTTACAAAGAGCTACAAGAAGAACATATAAAAAAAAGAGCAACCTAATAGAATGCATGAAAAGAAAATTAATGTGGCAAGAAAAATAATCCAAAGAATAAATCAAGATTAAAAACTAGTGTTTCAAAGCAAATTGAGCTCATCTACATCTTGCAGGCAGGATATTGAAGAAGTGCTTTGGGACCTTTTGTGTTGAGTCTAGACTTAGGGTCAGAGAGTAAGGTCCTGCCTGAGGGTCTTGACCTGATCTCTAACTTATGGGGAGCCAATAGGTCTTCATAAATCAGGGCATCAGACAACGCTTAAACATGATAAGTGCTTGCTACCAATGGCCAGTTGCTAAATCTGGAGATACACTGACTCTCTTTCTTTGGCACAAATTCAAATTCTAGCTGATGCACTGAGGAATAGCTCGAGGCGTAAGGGTGACTTTTGACTGAGGCAAGACTAGAGGGAGAGGAGAAGAAAAGCATCAATGACCCGATCTTGTTCTGTGAAGAATAAAACATGGACAGACCACCGAGACCTCACAAATTCTGGAGGTAGTACAACAACCACAAAAAAGTTTATTTACAACAGTGTGACGGAACTGTAAAATGATCTGAGGCATACAAAACTTTCTAAACAGAAGACAAGGGCCTTTGCACCCAAATCGATGTTTTCAGGTGTTTCAGCTGATGATGATGGGATCATTTCCAGGGTTATAAAGACACATCAGAACATGCTTAATTCACTACTCCTTCACTCAAGAGTTACAATTTATCTTTATTTATCTATTTATTTACAATTGGTATGTTTTCATTATGAAGTTATTATTTTACTCTTGTTAGCACTTTCTTTTATCACACTCATTTGCAACATCATTTTGTTCTGCTGTGCACTTGCCCTGTAAGTAGTATGAATGACAATAAAGGTAAACTTGAATTCTGATGAAGGTCAACTTTGACTGTTCTGAATAGGTTCTAATTATGATTAAAACCTATTCAGAACGCCAATTTAGCTCACCTTAAGATAAGGGCTAATCGTTCAATGTATAGTCAAAACATGCATCTGCTTTGCCAGTATTTCGAAGCAGAAAACACGCAGATAGAAAAAAGGATTGGGCCCCTAAAGAACTACTATGGGGGACTCCGCAGGCTCCACTGCAACCCTGACCTTGATGGATGAGTGTCTCTCTGCTTTCTGCTTGTTAAAATCATCACTGGATCATCCCAAAAAGATATGTCTTTTAATTCATAATGACTACAGTCACTTTTACTGTTTCAACTACTTTTACTGGTTCGAATAGATTGATACATTGGGCAGAAAGCGAGCTAGGTTAATATGTTAAAAAGCAAAACATTAAAGTTATAGGCCAGAAAGTGAACTAAGAAAAAGTGTCTAGAAAGTGATTTTCGTTCCACAACCTGGGCACTACTTGTTAAATATGTTGTTGCACAGAAAACACCGTTACAAATTTTGAGTTAAAAGTTCTCCGCAAAATATCCTGCAGTATTTTGTCACGTGCCATAAATGTAAATAAATTAGAATGAAGATGACATCTTGGCTTCGTTCCAACAAGCGGCCACCTGATTGGTGTAGCTCCTAACAGGTAGCGGTTGGTCCACGGAAGCCTCATCAGACACGATCCAAATATGATTAAGCGAGAGAGGAACTATTGCCGACTTTAAACACTAATTAAGAAAAAAATGCAGGATGACACATGAAGAACTTTTTTTTCCTCGCTCAAAACCAATAGATATTTTTAATGAAGTTGAAATGATTGAATGCCCAACTGAAATAAAGACTAATGTACTGAAAATGATGATGGTATTATTAAAATGGAATTTGTACAACCAAATTGTATTTTAGGGATTTTTTTATAGCCAGTGCAGTAATGTTTTTCACGTTAAACAACATGAAACAAAGTTGTTGTTTTTCCTTAGTTTTAATTAGTGTCACATAAGTGTTTCACTCTGTTTATTCCCCAGTGCCAATGCATCACCTGGCTCATCCATGGGTTCCACACTAAAGCGAATCCAGTGACATTGTCACTAGGTCTAAGAGGCTATTTAAAACGCTCGAGTGATGAGAAGATCAGCAGCTCTCTCTAATGAGCAAGAGCAGAGAGAGACAGACAGCAAAGAGGAGTGGGACAGAGAGCTCTATCTCTAGAATAAATAAGTGTGTTACATGCAAACAACTAATCAGAGTATGCATGACCTTCACAGCCCTGACAAAAATGCACGCAAACAAGAGGATTTCATCCACAAATAAATCCCAAAAATCAAAGACAATAATGCCTCACGCTCTTTCTCACACACGACCCTCCTTTCCTCTGTGCTAAAAGGCATAATAAATGAATTATTTCCCTTTGATAACATCTTCAAACTGAATTCAACACAAGCTTCTGGTTTACTTTAATAACACCCCAGCTACTTGTTCTATAATCATGAAATGAATTTCCAGATGCCACAACAACTGTTGTAATATTTACAATGTATTATTTATGGCAGGATGCAAATAAAAATGATTAATCATGTATCAAGCATATTCCTACTTTGTGTTGGGAGGCTTGGGACCATGCTTAGTCATCACGCTGAGCAATTGTATGCAGCAGTTGTGTCGTACATTGCTGTGACATGTGAGCACGCTCTAACATCCGAGACGTGACAGGCTGACCAGGAAGGCCAGCAGGGGTTTCTCACTAGCGACATGTTGCCTCTTGCAACCCTGTCTTTGGTTACAGCTCTCAATGGCTTCTTCCTCTCACTTTTTCTATTCCCCCCTTTCTTCATAATTCTTTTCCAACTGACCATTTGCCGAAATCCCACCCTAAAACAGGAAATGTCCCATCACAGTTTAGCAATCATCATAACCAGGCACAGAGGGTGGTCTCTCTCTCTCTCTCTCTCTATATATATATATATATATATATATATATATATATATAGCCACACATAGTGGAGTATACAACTGAAGAGCCAGATGTGTCCCCCAGCAGTTAGAGAACAACAACAGAGTGTAAAGGACAGTGAGTTGAATTTAAATTGACCAGGTAGCCAGAAACACAACTTCAAATTGATGGTAATGCTGCATATGTAAATAAGCTAATAAGTAAGCCATTATCATTATTAAGTGTAAAATAAAGGGGCTAACTAGCTATCTAATGCTGTTTCTTTATGTCCATGTAATCTACATCATCATCATCAGCTGGTGAGGATGCTGATCTTTTGCCTGCAATATGCAGCTTAGCAGAATACCATGTATGTAGAAATCAAGCTCATATTTACAGTACCCCTTGTAATGGGAAAATATGTCATAGTCTCATGTGAAGGTTTAAAGAATGTAAGTCCTAAAAGAGCAGACACCAAACTGTAGTTTCAGTAGATGACTTTAATTAGTTTAGTATCCAGGTGTCTTGTTATCTGTTATCATTGTGCACTGTTTCTTTTTTCTTCGTAAGACAGAGACACAGAGAGGCCTTGATTAACAGAGATCCTCTGTTTGAAATACTTTGAACTTCCTTTATGACGCATTATCTGAAGTTGTAAAGGCGTAAACCTTTGCATGCATATATGATGTGTGAGGGTAAAGAATGTCTATTCTGTCTCTGCAATAGTCATTTTAACAATGTCACAGTGGCTTCAAAGGAAGCATCTGCTGTGAGTTTAAACTGTTTATTGTAAGGCAAACTGTGAACAAAGGGATTTGCAAACAGGAGATGAAGCGCCTTCCTGACTGTCTTAAATGAAGTATACTAAGGCTCGAAGGATGACCTGCCTTTTATTGTGTTCTTTGTGTATTCTTGTTAGCTAAGCAGATAACAGGAAGCTGTCTGAGTATAAATGTCCATGCATTGTGACTGTTAGGCAGACCACTCTTACAGATCACTGCAATGTGTCTGTGAGACTGTTCTCTTTGCTTGCAAGCAAATAAATTGACTTTACAAACCTTGATCGTTCATCAAGACTCTGTTATATTGATTGAAAACCTTCACTTTCTTCTCCCGACTAGTCATAAGAAATATTCCACAACACCCTTTACAGAATTCTCATTTTAATAAGAATGAAGTATTATTTTAAATGAAATAATTGTTTTTAGCAATTCAATGAGCTAACGTTAGTTTAATTAGCTAGATAGCTTCAGCTAATAAACTGATGTTTCTAGTCATTTCACCCACTAGATAAACACTAGAAATGATAAGTCTAATTTTCTCTACCAATGTCTAAAATCAATTGTTTCAACCAGTATAAAGAATTCCAAATGTTAAATCTGCCTTTGTTCTCATTGTAAACGGCATGTGTGCTGTGGGAGTGCAAAAGGCTTGACAGATGTAGCAGCAGTAAACAAGGAGGGGGCTTAGCAAATGCCCATTCGACTTTTCCGTAATCCCAAATCTTCATCTTTCTCCCGATAGCCATTGGTCTCCCCCTATTTTCTCCCTGGTTTAGTTTGCAGACATTGAAAAGGAGGATCCTTTTTCCCAACATACACACACAAGCACACACAGTCAGTCACAGTCAGGGCTTTCACTGTTCACCACTCTTGTTAGATCAGTGGCCTCGTGGCGCCCCTGCTGCCCCGATAGTGGGAGGTTTGGAGTGGAGTTTGATCTTCAGCTGACTCCTCTCTGCATGATACTAATTGCAGTCCTGCACAAAGAACTGTGCTAAGCCTCCATATACAGATACGGCACATGAGCTGCTAACCTAGCCTTCAGTTTGAACATGGCTTATATTAAACCACAAACAGATGACATTTTGTCTATTTCTGCTATTTGGAGCTGTTTTTCTTCCACAAAACTTCTTTCAGACTGGTGGAAAGAGAACATCCAAAATAAACATTTAGGTGTTTATTTATTCTACTACTTTGTCTATTTGTGTCTGTAGATTTATCCTAAATTCACCAAAGGTTAGCAATAGATAATGTCTCATTTGCAAACATAAATTAAACATTTCAGAAAACTTATAATACAAAACAAAAAATGATCCTGACATTAGTAATCAACTGGGGAAGTTTCATGGTGATATCTATTAGTATATATTTGTTTACCCTATTCACATGTAGTGCCTTGCAAAATTAAAATTTGATATCTTCTCAAATTATTTCTTTCAACAGTTTTTTTCTCAGACTCGAGCCAGAAATCTCAACTTTAGTAGCACTTAGATACACCAAACGTTCCAGTGTCATTTGTTCGTTCATCATTTATATTCATCATTTATATTCGCATATTTGTCTCGGTAAGAAGGCAAATAACCAGATTTCCCAGAAAGTCTAACATTAAATTCTCTGTTTGTCTTAAGTTCTAACAGCAGCCTGACTTCCACCTTTATGACCACAAATGATTATGCTAAGAGTCCAGGCTGAAGGTGAATGCTATGTGATAAATGTGTGTGTTATTCCCACTACTGTAAGCCCAACCAATACATTTCAACAAGCCTGCTGCCAGCGGGCACCACCTGCTAAGGCGTTATCAATAATCCATGAGCGTCCTAATAATGCTGTATCATGGTTTATCACCTCCACACTGAAGGTCACATGTGTGTGTTTTCTCTCTCTCTCTCTCTCTCTCTCTCTCTCTCTCTCTCTCTCTCTCTCTCTCTCTCTCTCTCTCTCTCTCTCTCTCTCTCACAAACACAAACACAATGCAGATTGATCCTAATTACACTTATTTTACCTCAAATCCCAGCTGCCTGAATTACTGAAAAGGCTGTTAGAGGGTCAAAGTGATTACACTATCAAGGACATCTATTAGAATGCAATTTAGCCAGGTTGGGTCCTCAAACAGGCCCAGCTAACCTCTTTAATGGACATTCATTTATCTCCCCTTGTCTGGGAGCTGTTGCGTGCGAGGTCCGCAGCTTTGCTGCTAAACAGGATGGATGTGATATTTAGATCAATATTTCCGGCTTATGGGGAAAAATGTGACCCTATACAGATGATAAGAGGGCGATATTTCATTGTAAATGTCAGTGTAATGTAACCATCAATGCCCAGGGTGGGGGACTGTGCAAACACTATACTGCATGGTATAGTGGCTGTATTCTGTATACGCAGCAACCTACCATTGGTGGGCCGTCAGGGCCTGTAAGGCCTTCTCTGCTGGCCTAGACAGAATCACAAAGTTATAGCTATTTTATAATTTAATAATTTTTCATAAATACACTACATGTATTATAATTTAGAAAAATATTTTTCCCATTATCTTATGTTTTCATTGCACAGCTACTGTCTTCCTCAGTTGCTCTGCTTCCAGTGCAGCTTGTTTTAAGTAGAGCTTTTATCCAATCAGATCTCACCTCTGTGTCTCTAGGTAAGAACAGAGGCCCGAGGCCTGCAGACTCACAAGTGCATCCATGTGCAGTTTAAGTGAATGGGGACGATATTGTTGATTGTCATAGTGTTCAACCAATCAGATCTTTAGTTACATGTTGAGCGTATTCTACCTAGCCATACGTGATTGGTCAGTGGGCTAGCCTGACATGTTGGGCGGTGACAATCCCAATATCTGCTGCCTCTGTGGAGCGGACAATTTTCAGCCCTCAAACACATTAAAACGTATTCAAGAAATACAACTGGGGAGGCTCCACTGTCTTCACTGGCGTCCATGAATCGAGAAGGACTTCTTACTGGAACTAAAACGCACGGATGTACTGAACAACCGTGAGATTAAACTCTTTGTTAACAAAGAAAGGAGGATGGACTTTGTCTTTAAATAGTGAACAGCAGCTCTGGTAAGTGAACTGCTCTTGTTTTTACATCTGCAGTAGCTTTAATATGCTTGTTTATATATTATTAATTGTAGAACTTGTTTTTATGATGGTGGATTTTTGTTTGGTTTTATATGTGATAGGAACTATTGTTACGTCCAATGTTGCTCTGGGGACATATTTAGTTGGTGACAGTGTTGCCAACTTGGCGACTTTCTCGCTAAATCTGGTGACTTTCCAAACCCTCATGGCGACTTTTTTTATCTAAAGCTACTAGTGACAAATCTATCGACTTCTTCTGGTGTTGTTGGAGACTTTTCTGGTGTTTTGACTCTGACGTGAAAGCACGTACATTCTGCACTGTCGTGAACGAGCGGCGGGAGCTGCCGTGAGCCGCCCCAAAGCACTCACAGGCGCCACTCTCTCGCGCAGCAGTCCCAGCTGCAGTCAGAGCAGAGAGGAGACGCACTCTCGGCGTATTCATGTATCTGCACTCTGCAGTTAGTGCATTTATAGGTATTGAGCTTCATTTATACACGAAACAAATAATAACCGTAGCTGTGTTTCAGCTGCAGGACAGCAGTGAAGGCCCAGGTATAAAATGCACGGCCCGCCACTGCAACCTACAGTATAGCACGACACATGAAGGCACTTCTCCCTCTCACACGGGTGTGAATCTATTTGAATAATGAAGAGAAGCACCTGTCAGGCTTGGTTATCTTGACACATGGACCGTAGTACGAACACCTATATACATCTGAAGGGAGAAAGAGAGACAAAGAGTTGGAGAGCACACTCACTACACTCGCTTTTTTTAACCACATACCTCAGAGCTTGAATAGTTAATCGTCAGAGAGGTGCCTGTGCCGGTGATGCTGCATTAATCACCGGCGTCACCATGAGAGAAAGTGCTGCTCTGAGAGGAGATCTATCAGTCTCACCACAGGTTTCAAATATGCAATTTGAAGAATATATAACGTGTTGGAGGGTGCTTGTATTCAAAAGCACTTTGCTGTGACGTGAGACCATTGATAGGATTTTGAGTAGTATTTTTGTAGTATGGAGGATCCCAGTACAGATTAAACTGTGAATTGCAACTGTTATGTCACAGTCCACCCACTGGGCTTTAAAGGTGTCTCTGTCTCAGTGCATTCTTTACCTCTGAGCCATCTCAGAAACGTACATGTAAAAGCACAAACAATGCCCATCAACCTCAGACCAAATCCCAATGCAACATTTTTCTGTGCCATGTTTCATCTATTAAACCTCTATTCAGAAAGTCCACGAACAGAGCTAGACGTTGTAGTAGGCTTCACCAATGAGCTGTTGTTGTAAACCCGTGTATATTTTGTAACCTTGTTGTTTTACATACCTGTCATCATCTCTGGAAGTCACGATATCTGTGACGCAAAATTGTGTATCACATTTTGTTGATTTAACTTAAGAACACTCTCCTGCTAGCATAGTCACAGGAAATTGCTGTGTTCAGACCTACAGTATGGACTACTGATTCTATCATCTCCACCATAGATTCAGTAGCATTGACAAATGAAAGACGGATGTGGGTGTCTTGGTGACTCAGGCCATGTGCTGCAATGATCTTAGCTTCTGCTTTCTCCTGAGCCATCTCCGGTAATAAAGCTGAATGCAATCAATCTCCAAAATAAAAGACAGAACAAAAAGATAAACCAAAATCCGAAAAAAAGCGTGGTATTATTGTGACGTAGTCAGATGTTATCGTTTTAAAAGAAAAGGCTACATGTGAACTAATATGCACATCTTGCTAATGCCAAAGGTTAAGTGCTCATTTACTCCATGTCAAGGTGGGTGTAACACGAAATAAAAGTCTTGATATCAAAGTGAAATATTGCTTTGAGGGTAGCGTCTGACGCCTCGGATCCAGAAGAGCAAAGGTCCTGGCAAGACACCCCTACCACCTGGGCATCCGGACAACCTGACACCTGGCAGAGCCCACTGTGCGATACCTAAGACTTTTAGACTACGGCCAGATGGTTGCACGAAGAGAGATCACACACGCAGACAAATGCAGTTCGGCATGCAGTTACCTCACACAAATAATTCATGTGAGCCAGATGCACTGCAGACCTACAGTCTTGCACATGCATACAAATGGTGCTGCTCATGTTCCTTGCATGTTCTGTATTCTTGTGAAGGTCAAAGACTTGTGCACTTGATACCAGACATAATGTTGCATGTTAGTCTTTACATCAACTTTAAGTTTATGGAGAAAGATAATGTATCTTTCCCAAATTATAAAGGTTTCACAAACAGTCATATTTTCTCCATTTATGTAATTTACAACAAAATATATTGAGCATCCTTGCTATAATGTAAATATGATATACTATGTCAGTACTGGGCTGAGGTTCAAGCCCAGAGAAGGTTACAGCATATGTAATGTTTGTGACTTGTAAAAAGAAAGATGGTTCGTCTTGGTGACTCAAACTTTTTGTGCCCGGGCTCCACAAAGAGACAGAAAAGACAGACACAGAAAGATACAGTGAAGCCCTCTGTCTCTCCTAAAGGACTTCAGAGGCAGTGAGTGAAACAAAAGCAGCCGCGAAGGGACAAACATAGTGATGAAAGTTTCAGGAGTTTGAAAAAGATGACACATTTCTTTCATTTGCAGAGAGAACGCTTGCTTATCAAAGCAATGTACAATGCAATGCTGAAGCGCGAGTCATTTTTTTTCTTTTGTTCTTCCTGCAATTGTACTGGATATCATACGGCACATAAATCATGTGGACATTTCTTTATTTTCACCGTGCACGCTTCACTGCCATATGCTTTCAAGAGGGAGACCATTTGTTTTTCAAGGGGTCCTTGGAAAAGAGCTTTGATGCCATTCATGAGAAAGACCAGAAAGAGAACAGGCACATTTCATTGAAGTTGCCCCCCTTTGGATGATAAAGCCAATGTGTACTAGAGAAGAGGGGACACCGTCTTATATCAAAGCCTGACAATGACTCTTGGGTTTGTTGGAGGTGTAGTGCATCAGCGAGAGAGGAATCCCACTGCTCCCAGTCTTAAACAAAGGTGTAGTTACCAGTAAAACCAGCTCCACCCTCTCTCTGTCTCACTAAGATCAGTTCATTCATATTCCCTACCTTCCATCTTCAAGGCAATCACTCATGTCTCGGTCGTAATGGAAGGTACAGCAGTCACTTCGACCTAGCGAGATGGAGCGCCTATTATTTCCTCATTGCGTTGACGGATGATTCCTGGATACGATAGATAGAGAGAGAGAGAGAGAGAGAGAGAGAGAGAGAGAGAGAGAGAGAGAGAGAGAGAGAGAGAATATAAGGGAGAAGGGTAATGTTCAGGCTGCTAATGTTTGCTTTCAGATTTGAAATAAAGCTGCTGCGGGAGATAGGAGACAGATCAATCAATGCAAAGAGAACAGGGTTAGAATTCTGGGTCTAAGCAGGTGATTTGTCTATGGGCTGAAATGGAATTGGACAATCATACAGGAACGTTATGAATATGGAACCAGGCAGTGACTTTGAAAATGACACAGTTCAGAATGAAGCGCTTTCAGTATGCCACAGCGACTGCAGTAGGAACAAGTGATGTAGTCTACGAGGCAGCCATTTTCCAAAGCCTGTGTATGAATCCCTCACAAAGGGCTTGGGTTCACCTCCTTTGGTGTTTTATGTGCCGTGATTTTTCTTCCTCCGCAACACTTGCTGACTTCACAGCTCTTAATTGAAGAGAATACAAAGACAGAAAGGAACTAGGAAGCTGTTACTTTATCCCAGAAAAAGATTGTGTTCTTCTGTACTTTTTTTTTTTTCTTACTCTCTATGAATACATTACTGAGACGGCCTATTGAAAGAGTAATTGACCACTTTAATCGTTCCTCCTGTCGATATACAGTATACCGGCCATGAAGAAGGCTCTTCCTAACGTGACTTACATACAAAGATAGCGGAACAAAACACAGTATTGCTCCGTGCAAAAATGCATTCTAGACTCCAGTTATAAATGTATAGTTATAGTTGTTCACCTGCACCTCACTGCAGCGCTGCACCTGAAAACTGAGCTGCACGTTAATGCTGACGTAGTTGTACGCCAGCTAGCAGGTGCTGACACGTCAAAGAATACGCCCAACATGTCAAACTAAAGATCTGATTGGTTGAAGACTATGACAATCAACAATATCGTCCCCATTCACTTAAACTGCACATGGATTCACTTGTGAGTCTGCAGGCCTCGGGCCTCTGTTCTTACCTAGAGACACAGAGGTGAGATCTGATTGGATAAAAGCTCTACTTAAAAAAAGCTGCAGTGGAAGCAGAGCAACTGAGGAAGACAGTAGCTGTGCAATGAAAACATAAGATAATGGGGAAAATATTTTTTATAAATTATAATACATGTAGTGTATTTAAGAAAAATGATTAAATTATAAAATAGCTATAACTTTATGATTCTGTTTAGGCCAGCAGAGAAGGCCTTGCAGGCCCTGACGGCCCACCACTGGTGTTCATTTGTCTATGGTGTCGTTATTATGATATGGTTAATATTGTTCCCTCTGATGTGAATAATATTTGAATGGTGCTCTTCAGTGTGCGGTGGAATACGTGTTTTAGCGCCGCAGTGTTCCTGGATTGATTTGTCATGCTTTGTTGTCATATAAATATATGTGACTGGTTCTTGTGAGTTTGTTCTTGTCATTGTGTTAATTACGTTGATTTTGACTATATGCATTGTCTGTTAATGACGAAGCATCCCGTCATGCGCGGGGTTAGGGTCGGGACATTTGATTCTCTGTTTGGGCTGTTTTCTTCAACTAAGCAGGAACTATGGTCTGGAGAAATGAGGATTGTGTGGCGATTGCTTTAGCCTGTTTGAATCAGCAGGGAACAGCTCAACGCTGCGGGGAGAGTTTGTAGCGTGTGTGCTGCTGTTGTTTTCCTGCTAAGCTAGTTTAGCGTGCCTCCCAGAGTACAATGTTTTGTTTCCGGGGTCAGAGTGTCTCTTACGTGATGGGTTGCCAGTTTGAGCGAAGTCCACCGAAAACATTATATTTCCCACAAATTAAGCTTCTTCATTTTCCAAATGTACTAGTATTATTCAAACGTATTGTTCTGTTCGTAAGCCTCGTACCGAACGGTTTAATACGAATACGTGTATTGTTACACCCCTAATAACCTGTAGCTGTGGCGTCATAATGAGGTGGTTCAACTGTAGTAGGACAGGACTGAAGGCCCAGGTATAAAATGCACGGCCCGCCACTGAGTACCAGTGATGCACATTGGTAATCTGGAAAATGAGAGTAGGAGTGTGAATGTGAGCAATATATGTACTCTGAAACGTAACAACGGATAGTTGCGAAGGGAGCAGCTGGATCCAGAGACTGGCGAAAGGCAGGGATAGTGCAAGGTAAGGTTTGGAAAGTTCCATTATAAAGGGCGTGGGGGAGTTAAAGAGGTCTGGAAGGTTCCATTGTAAAGGGCGTGAGGTTAATTGAATGTGTCGAAAGATTAGGGGAAAGGTGTCACCTTGAGAAGTTACTAATTTGAGGAAGGATTTGTTTTATTTATTCAGTGTTTGTGTGACGGTTCAGGGTTTGCCGTGTGGGTTTAGGATTGGAGCAGAGACTCAGGCGCAGACTTAGACACAGGACACGATGAGAGGTAAAATGCAAGGCTCTTTACTGGGCACTTAAGCATACACAAAAACAACTCCAACCGGGAGCGGAAAAAATCCAAACTGGAGTATGAAGCAAAGTCACAAAAGGGGCTTGGTCACAAAAAGGCAATCACAAACCGTGGGGCACAGAGGGTCAACACGAGAGATGACCACAGGAGAGCGAAGAGTCCACGGGGAGGAAAAACGACAAATGATAATCCGGCAACTGGAACAGGACAAGCAGGGGAGTATAAGTATGTGAGGGGTTGTGACAAAGACCCTCTCCATTGCAGGCATTTGTGGACTGTTCAAGACAATGAGAGACTCACACACTGAGTTGAATGTTTATTGTACAGTTCTGATATGGTCTCAGGAGTGATTATTGAAGGTCGGGCCTGTCGACACAAACATGTTATTAGTTTCGTTATTTGTAACTTAAATGATTGAATATATTAATGGTGCTGTCAAATAACATGCATGTTCAAGCACTTACCTCTGCTGTGTCTCCTCTCCAGGGTGTTCGTCTTAAAAGAGTCCCCAGGGTACAAGACCACCATTTTATAGTTCCGGGAAGGTACCATGTGGGAATTACTAGAGGGGTTTTAGGAAAATTGAATCCTCTGTTTGGGCCAGATATGATCTCTCTGGCGAAGTTTTACCATAATAGAGATCATATAGAGAATTGACCTTTAGAACATTAGGCATCTATTTTAATGTGTTGTTGTAGATTAGGGGATTGTGGGGTAGAGTGAGGGGCAGAGTCGCCTATCTTGCAATAATGTGGAGGTCCTCGTTAGTTTCAGACTATATAAGGCTGCCATAATTACATCGAGTCTGTCGCTGCCAGGACCACATGCTGCCCGTGGTCCCTGAAGAGTTATGCCATGTATTTGTTTTGTTTTTTCGTCGGTGAAATAAACACCTGGTTGGGTTACACGTACTCTCTGTGTCCGTCCTCCTGCTTCCGAAGTCTGGCCACTGCGTGCCAGCCTAACAAGTGGTGTCAGAAGTGGGATTTGCATCGCAGTGGGAAGTTGGAATGACTAGAGGTACAAAGAAGAATGACCAGCAGGAACAGCCTGATGAAGGTGCATGTGCATCAGCTGACCAGGAGGCCGTGGCAGCCAGCAACCAAGCAGGCAAGATGGAGGAATTGTCAAATCTGATAAAAAATCTCACCCGGTCTCAAGCAGCCAGAGACGAGCAGATGGAAAAAGACTATTCCCGTCAAGAACAAAGATGGAAGAGCATGCAGCATCAATTTCAGCAGATACAGATGCAGGTGCAGGAAATGAAGAAAGATGACAAACGTGAGCGGGTGGAGCTGGACGAGGAGCTGGACGAGGAGCAATCTCTGAGCGGAGTGGATGATCCAGATGAGGGAACAGGTCAGACGAACAATGCAAGACTTCGGCGGAAACCACCAGTCCGCAGAGAACCGAAGCTGCTCCCACTGTCATCAGATGATGACATTGAACACTTTTTGACGACATTTGAAAGAATGGCACAAGTCTGTCGATGGCCAAAAGATGAGTGGGCTGTTCGCCTGGTCCCTTTGCTGACAGGGAAGGCAAGGAGTGCCTATGTGTGCATGGACATTGCAGACGCTGAAGATTATGATCAAGTTAAAGCAGCAATATTGGCAAAATATGAAATCACAGCAGATACGTACCGCCGAAGGTTTCGGGCTATGAACATTGTTCAAGGAGAGACCCCACGTGAGCTGTATGTTCGCCTTAAAGACTTGTTTTCGAAATGGGTCAAACCAGAAAAGTCAACGGTGAAAGAGATATCGGAGATGTTGATTCTTGAACAGTTCCTGGGGATGGTGCACCCGGACCTTGAGGTGTGGATCCGTGAGCATGACCCTCGTACAGCAGAAGAAGCAGCTCAGCTGGCTGAAGTATTCACAGCAGCCAGAAGAGGGGCCAGACACACCACCTTTGGCAGAGACACCAATTTTGCCCAGAGAAGCAAGTCCAGTGGGGGTGAGCGGGGCTCTGGTCAGGCGCCAAGTAGAGTTTTTCCCAGCGGTAGGCAGTTTCCATCTAGTAACACCAGCAAGTCAGACCCTGATAAAAACACTCCTTTCAGAGCTTCTAAACGGGATGTGCGATGTTACCTGTGTAATGGGGTAGGACATACTCAGTACTCTTGTCCACGTGCAACCCACGCAAAACCCTCTCTCTTTTGTTCAGTCCCTAGGCCAACGACACAACAGGTAGTTAAGGAGACAGTCCGTACTGCACCAGTTCTGGTGAATGGTCAAAGAGAGATAGCTCTTTTAGACACAGGGGGGTTTCAGACAGTGGTACTATCCAGCCTGGTGCCAAGGGACAAGTGGAGTGACGATACGACCTGCATTAGTTGTATTCATGGGGATGAGCATGGGTATCCTACTGCTGAGGTATATCTGACAGTGGGCGGGCAGACCTTTCTTTTGCCAGTAGCTTTGGCTCCTAAGTTACCATATGCTGTCATTGTTGGCAATGATGTCCCCACCCTCTATGATCTTGTGCAGCAGGCAGACAAGGGCAAGCCTATCACACTCAACCCAGTAACTATGAAGGTTCAGAGCACAGAGCAAGAATGCAGGGAAGCCCCATTGGTAGAAGCTACTGTGGTTCCAGTTACAGGGACATCTAAAGCTTGTGTTATGGTGACCACAAGGGCTCAGAGTTCAAAGGAAGTCCTCAAGGAGTTGCCATTCTTTGGGGTAGAGTGGGAGACAAGTGAAGTGAGGCCTTCTAAGACTAAAGCAGAAAGGAGGAGAGAGAAATGGAAGGGCACAGCTAAAGTGACAGAAGAGATTTCTAAACCAAGTTATCCGTTAGATTTAGACCTTCCACTAGATGTAGGTGCACTACAGAAGGAAGACCCTACTTTAAAACTTTGGTTTGACAAGGTGACAGAGGTTGAGGGGATCAAGCAGGGTC
This sequence comes from Anarhichas minor, assembly GCF_050575085.1. NCBI lineage: Eukaryota > Metazoa > Chordata > Actinopteri > Perciformes > Anarhichadidae > Anarhichas > Anarhichas minor. The sequence goes on from NW_027466582.1 coordinate 21,050,816, forward strand.
GCCCAAACTGTCTAGAGGAAGTTATTCATGTAGTGAAAAGGGGGATTCTCTATCAGTGCAACAGGGATGTTGAGGCTTTAGCATTACCACAGCAGTTTAGACAAAGGGTGATGGATCTTGGGCACACAGTACCATGGGCAGGACATATGGCCTTTCAAAAAACTTTGCGTAGGATTGCCAGTCGTTTTGTGTGGCCAGGTATGTATAGTCAGGTTTTGCAGTGCTGTAGTTCTTGTGAGACGTGTCAGCTGACTTCAAAGAGTAGGGGTGCATGGGCCCAGCTACAGCCATTGCCAATTATTGAGACACCTTTTGAAAGAATAGGCATGGATATAGTGGGACCATTAGAGAGGAGTTCTTCTGGTAACAGGTACATCTTGGTAATCTGTGATTATGCAACCCGCTATCCGGAAGCTTTCCCCCTAAAGTCTGTAAAAGCCAGACATGTTGCTAATTGCCTTTTACAGCTGTTCTCCAGGGTAGGCATACCTAGAGAGGTCCTGACAGACTGTGGGACTAATTTTATGTCTAGGTTGCTACAACAGGTCTATCAGCTGTTAGGAGTAAAAAGAATTAAGACCACCCCTTATCACCCCCAGACGGATGGGCTCGTTGAAAGATACAATCAGACACTGAAAAACATGCTGCGCAAGTTTGTGTCCCGCACAGGAACTGATTGGGACCAATGGCTGCCTTATCTGCTCTTTGCCTACCGGGAGGTGCCACAGGCTTCAACCGGCTTCTCACCATTTGAACTGTTGTATGGACGCCAGGTGAGAGGGCCACTGGACCTTCTGAAAGACTACTGGGAAAGTCCTACATCAAAGGGAGAGAATGTGGTGGCATACGTGGTCAAGATGAGAGAAAGGTTGGCCGAGATGTCAGCACTGGCCCAGGAGAACATGAGGACGGCTCAACAGAACCAAAAGAAGTGGCATGACCAAAAAGCAAGAGAGAAGGTTTTTGAACCAGGGGGAAAGGTACTGTTACTGCTTCCTACTTCTGACAGCAAGCTTTTGACCAAGTGGCATGGACCTTATGAAGTCACAAGACGGATTGGGAAGGTCACCTATGAAATCTATATGCCGGAGAGAGTAAAGAAACATCAGAAATTTCACGTAAACTTGTTAAAAGAGTTCCAGGTTTGCCAGGAGCCAACGCACCATCAGCTGTTCGTTCGTGCAGTCCATGATGAGGAGGTGACTGAAAAGTTCTTTCCTGCCAGCACAGTGGAGTCCAGTCCAGTGGATCTGTCACATCTGTCCATCTCCGAGCAGGCAGATGCGATACCTCTTCTGGACCCAAAGCTCTTCAGTGAGACACCGGGCTTCACCACTCTGGTACAGCACAAGATTCGACTAAAGAAGGATGCTCCAGGGCGGCAAAGGAGCTACAGGATTCCTGAGCGGTTGGTGCTTGAGTTACAGAAAGAAATCAAGTTGATGTTGGAGCTGGGTATAATTGAGGTATCCAGCAGTGAATGGTGCAGCCCAGTAGTGTTGGTACCCAAAAAAGATGGCTCACTGAGGTTTTGCATTGACTTCCGTTACCTGAACTCTGTGTCTCACTTTGATCCCTACCCCATGCCCAGAATTGATGACCTGGTGGAGAGAGTTGGCAGAGCAAAGTACATCACTACCCTGGACCTCAGTAAAGGCTACTGGCAGGTTGCGTTAGCACCGGAAGCTCGTGAGTTGACAGCCTTTAGGACTCCATTTGGTATGTATCACTTTAAGGTGATGCCATTTGGCCTCCATGGAGCACCAGCTACTTTTCAGAGACTAATGAACCATGTTTTGAGAGATGTGTCAGAGTTTTCAGCTGCCTACTTGGATGACGTGGTCATTTTCAGCCAGTCGTGGGAGGAACACGTCACATCTGCAACAAGTCCTGCAATGTATTAAAGCTGCAGGGTTAGCCATTAATCCGAAGAAATGTGCAGTAGCCCAGAAAGAGGTTGAGTACTTGGGTTATGTTATTGGCTTGGGCGAGATAAAGCCTCAAGTGGGGAAGGTGGATGCCATTCAGGCCTTCCCTGTTCCTACCACCAAGAAGAAGGTGAAGAGTTTCATGGGCCTGGTGGGGTGGTACAGGAAGTTCATTCCCCACTTTGCAGAGCGTTCACTGGTTATTAACAACCTAACAAGAGCCTCAGCATCCAACAAAGTGCAGTGGACCAAGGAGTGTGATCAAGCTTTCATGGAGCTGAAAAGCTCCATCTGCTCCCAGTCCGTGCTGCACAGTCCTGACTTTGACAAGCCATTCACCCTGCAAACAGACGCCTCAGGAGTGGGCCTTGGTGGGGTGCTTTTGCAGGAAGTGGACGGAGATATGAAGCCAGTTGTGTTCCTCAGTCGCAAGCTTAAGGACAGAGAGACAAGGTATTCTACGGTGGAGAAGGAGTGTCTGGCAATGAAGTGGGCCATTGACACACTCCGATACTACCTCCTTGGACGACACTTCCATCTGGAGACCGATCATCGTGCCCTCCAGTGGTTGCATCGGATGAAGGATGCCAATATGCGCATTGCGGGGTGGTATCTGGCTCTGCAACCATATAACTTTACAGTCCGCTACAGATCCGGGAAAACGAATACGGTGGCTGACTGTTTGTCTCGAGTACATGAAGTTTGAGGTACCATGTCCTCGCAGGAGAGGGGGAAGGAAATGTGACAAAGACCCTCTCCATTGCAGGCATTTGTGGACTGTTCAAGACAATGAGAGACTCACACACTGAGTTGAATGTTTATTGTACAGTTCTGATATGGTCTCAGGAGTGATTATTGAAGGTCGGGCCTGTCGACACAAACATGTTATTAGTTTGGTTATTTGTAACTTAAATGATTGAATATATTAATGGTGCTGTCAAATAACATGCATGTTCAAGCACTTACCTCTGCTGTGTCTCCTCTCCAGGGTGTTCGTCTTAAAAGAGTCCCCAGGGTACAAGACCACCATTTTATAGTTCCGGGAAGGTACCATGTGGGAATTACTAGAGGGGTTGTAGGAAAATTGAATCCTCTGTTTGGGCCAGATATGATCTCTCTGGCGAAGTTTTACCATAATAGAGATCATATAGAGAATTGACCTTTAGAACATTAGGCATCTATTTTAATGTGTTGTTGTAGATTAGGGGATTGTGGGGTAGAGTGAGGGGCAGAGTCGCCTATCTTGCAATAATGTGGAGGTCCTCGTTAGTTTCAGACTATATAAGGCTGCCATAATTACATCGAGTCTGTCGCTGCCAGGACCACATGCTGCCCGTGGTCCCTGAAGAGTTATGCCATGTATTTGTTTTGTTTTTTCGTCGGTGAAATAAACACCTGGTTGGGTTACACGTACTCTCTGTGTCCGTCCTCCTGCTTCCGAAGTCCGGCCACTGCGTGCCAGCCTAACAGGGGTGATGAGCGGATTGCCGGCAGGTGAGTGGAAATGAGTGGGGTTTGCAGAGGGAAAAACCAGGGGCAGGTGATTTGGCACAGGTGGAGAGAATGAGCATGATCAGGAACTCACACACACACACACACACGTAGCCAAACCCAACCGTGACAGTTTGGTTACTTTCAGAAGGTAAATACTCTCAAAAATGTTTAAAACTTCAAACACTTTTCACACCTCTTCAGGATAAGATAATAATACAGTATCTACAGGAAGATAATATATGTGGTTGTGTGACTGTCAGAAAGCACACATGAGCAAGTGTGTTCCTATTTGCAATGAAATGTGTAATGTTTGTTGCCATTAATAAATGTCAAAAGCACAGGCATAGTTCAGTATTAAACTGAGCAATTTAGCGCAGCCAGTTGTTGTTGAATCACACCTATTCAGTCCTAAATCAAGCTGTGCCCTATGAATCAGCTGTGCCCTTGTGATTCATTGCAGCTGATTTGGATCTGAAACGTCCTTCCCTCTCACTTATGCTATCTGATTGGCTTTCTGATGTAGCTTCCTACCATCTTCTTCCATTTGTCTGATGAGGAGACTATTGATTGCTCATGCAAACAGATGGACAGACAGATGGACACAGAAATAGTGACAAAGAGAGGAATAAACCAACAGACAGGCAGGCAATACGTGTGAGTCAACGTGTGTGTATAAATGATGGAACACTATTTCACTGAGATTACTCCTTTAAGTTCACATACTTACACAATTTCTCAACAATTCACAAACACAATATTGCATGAAAATGAGAAAAAAAAGATTAATGGCTTAATCTGTAAAAGTGCCAAAGCCACACTGTTTCCAACCTTGTTTCTGGGTATGCATTCACTGCCATGAACTAAACCTCGAAGAAGCAGCTAAGAAATGGAAACATTTCCAAGAAAAAACTTCAAATAGGCAGAGGTCCTTCCTGTTCTGTAAAGGCATAATGAACATTTTTTACATTAAGTGGCATGGCTCTCGGGAAGATGTTGTTTGGTCTGTTGGCCCATCACTTTGGTCCAGACTGAAACATCCCTGTTCCCCTCAGGATGAACTAAAACAACGAATGCCCTGACTTTTCATCTAGTGCATTCCCATCAACCTCAGGTGTACTTTGTGTTTAGACAGGTTAACGTAAACATTATCAGCATTGTGAACATGTTACTATAGCTTGCTGCTGTTAGCATGTAGCTCAAAGCATCATTGTGTCTAAGTACAGCCTCACCGAGCTGCTGGTGTGGCTGTAGACTCTTAGTTTTGTTACCTGACATGCAGTGTTGTCAATGATTATCTGGATAAATAACTCAGACAAAAAACTCCTAAAACCTCACTGCCTCACTGGTAGGTCAGTCCAAACCACTCTGGCAGTGCAGCCAGACTTCAAACCCACAGGACTTCATTCGTTACAGAGTTGTAACAAGCAGATACAGAATACATATTTATGTAATGCTGTCAAATAGCGTTGATTAAAGTGATTGTTTCTAACGGAAAGCTATTTAAGCAAAAATAAAGCTGTATCTTGAGAGTTTACAATCAATTCACTGAAGATGTTTTTATTTTTTCTCAAAGACTGAGCGACATCCTGGCAGATAAAATTGCAATAACAAGACAAAGATATACACAGTAAGCAATATACACAATATAATTTCCTCCAGATTGTTTTTTCTAAAATAAGAATACAAGTTGAATGTTAAAAACTGATGTATTTTCACTACATTCATGTTTTCTGAGTTGCCCTCTGAGTTACTTCTCTGAGATGAGCACCCCCCCACACACACTTCCTGACTCTCCTTCCTCTGCAATCAAACCCGTCTAAGACAGGGCTGTAAGGAAGCTGATCTCCTTTGATTCTCCGGGTCTAGGAGGAGACAGACAGAAAGAGTGAAAAGGAGGATTCACTCACCAACAGCCCCAGTCCTCTCATCCTGCCGCCGGAGCACAGTTGTTTCCCTCAGAACTTCTGTATTCTTCCCAGGGCCAGGGAGATGTGGTGAACGAGAGGGGGGAGAGGGAGGAAGGGAGGGAGGAAGAAAGGTGTAAGGAGAGGCAAGAACAGGCTCTGCATACAGACAAAGATTTTGTGGAGAAAGAGAAGGACTCACGGAGGGAAAACAGGGAGAAAGAGAAAGGGTAGAAAAGTCAGGGATTAGACACAAAAATAGATTTGAACAGCCTCAGTTGAGTCTCTGCCATACTGTCTAAGTAGTAGTTGAATATGAGGCTTTTAATATAATTAAACAGACCTTTGGTTGTGAGTCACATGTGCTCTTTGGCACCATTTGAAAAGAGTTTCAGTATATAGTAGGAAAGTGGTTCCAATTATCTAGCTGTTAATAATTCTAATTACAAGTCAGGGACCACTCCTGTATATAATGTACTTAAGCACCTTTTGTTTTGGCTGCACCCAGAGAGAGGAAGTGAGAGGGGGGTAGCAGGAGACTTCTGCTTCTTAGCCGCAGCTTCTAATTGATTTGGTTGCTTAATCCTTCTCGGATTGAGTCAGGGAGAGACTGCAGGGTGATTGAGGAGTTTGAATTCTCCATGTGAGACGTGGCAGCAGCAAGGTCATTCAATTGAATGTGAATCTGTGGCCGCTCATGTTTACTCTGAAGACTGAAGCCAGGACTCTCAGTCTGTTAGGACAGATCATGAGCGAGGCCATCGATTGCAGTCTGTTTGTTTGTGCACACGTTGGCTCTCTGACGACGTTGCGTCATCTGTGGTTTTTGTAGCTGCTGGAGTAGACTGGAGCAAATATCCAACAAATGTCCATTTTCACACTCATGTTCCTCCTTACCACACTTTACTGCGCTAACCCCTCCTTTTCCACACAGCTTTAGATGAGCGGAGCAGCTCACTTCTCTGGTAGTGGAAGGGAATATCCACGGCAGAAGTGACTATGGGTCTCTTGACATTATGAGGTTAAGCACAAAAGAAACACATATTAAGGCTTAGCTCTGGACTAATATTGGAATGTGACCATGAAAGACATTTCTAATCTTCTCAGCCAAAATCACATTAACTCCCCACATATATTTTCTCCACACTTACATAGCCAAGTCTGGGAACATTTTTAATAACAAACTTTCCTTCTTCCACTCCGGCTGGTGAAGGAGAGGACGGGAAATACGAGAAATGCTTCTGCTGTAAGTAATCTGCTCTGATTTTGGAAGCGGGGTGAATATTTTGCACACTTGAGCATGCATAGTTGACTTTCCTCAACATGTCAGGGCAAAGAAAAAACAACAGTCCACACTAAACATAAAACAGCTCTCCGGGCAGGAATATAAGAAATGGCACCCTCCTCAAATGTGAAGCCATGCAGGACTCTATAGAAGACAGATGATTGGCTGTCAAGATCTTTCTAAGACTCGCTGATCATCACACCAAGCACGCAGACTCTCTCTCGGGTCCCCTGGGGGGTTGTGAGAGCTCGATCTACACAGCAAGGGAAGGAGGGAGGAGCGGGAGTGAAGAGGAGGTCATTTGGAGTTGCTTTATTGAGGAGAGGGGTATGAAAATGAGGGACGCACATATGATCTACTACAAGAGCCACTCTATTAACCTGTTCATAACAATCATAATCACAGCGCATGCACTTTCTACCCATATGTTACATTTCCATAAGTGATAAACATGCCCCTTTCTGTCGCTATAACACATGTTTATGATGTCAAATGCAGATATTTCCTGTGCTGAAGACCCACACTTACTGTTGAGGAAGAGAAAGCCAACACCCGGCTGCACATGCTCTTATTGTCAAGGCACAAATTAATCGGATTGCTTGTGTCTTGATTCTATTACACTGTGTAACTGTGCACTGAAGGATGGAAGAGGAGCCAGAGGTAGGTTCCTCCTCCCCCTGGAACTGACGGGAAAGGCATTAGGCTTGACATTGCAGGACCCAGGATGATAGGAGAGCGTGAAGTGGAACCGTGTGAAGAATAACGACCACCTGGTCTGTCAAGAATTGAGTCTCTTGGCTGTGAGGATGTACTCAAGGTTCTTATGGTCGGTCCAAACCAGGAATGGGAGCTTGGTCCCTTCCAGCCAGTGACGCCACTCCTCCAGGGCCAGCTTCACTGCTAGTAGTTCCCGGTTGCCAATGTCTAGTTTCTCTCGGCGGGGGAAAGCCAACGCAAGAAAAGGGCGCAGGGATGGAGCTTCTGGTCAGCGGCAGAGCGTTGGGACAAGACACCCCCAACCCCTATGTCGGAGGCATCCACCTCCACCACAAATTGTCTGTCCGGATCCGGGACTTGGAGGATGGGTGCTGAGGTGAACCTGGACTTCAGGTTCTGGAAGGCCTCTTCGGCTGCAGAAGTCCAAAGGAAGGGAATCCTGGAGGAGGTGAGGGCAGTGAGTGGGGAAGCGACAGCGCTGTAATTCCTGATGAACCTCCTATAGAAATTGGCGAACCCCAGGAAACATTGAAGCTGCTTGCGGGAGTTTGGGACAGACCAGTTAGTGACGTCAGTAACCTTTGCGGGGTCCATCTTGATGCTGCCCTGGGAAACGATATATCCCAGGAATGAAACCGTGGGAATGTGAAAATCGCACTTCTCCGCCTTCACAAACAGGGAGTTCTCCAGTAGGCATTGAAGCACGGACTGGACTTGGTGCACATGTTCCTCTTGGTTCTCGGAAAAGATCAGGATGTCATCGAGGTAGACGAATACGTGCCGGTCCAACATGTCCTGTAGCACGTCGTTCACCAGGGCCTGGAAGATGGCGGGGGCGTTGGTTGAGCCGAAGGGCATCACAAGGTACTCGTAATGTCCTTTAGGTGTGTTGAATGCCGTCTTCCACTCATCCCCCTCTCTGATCCAGACCAGGTGATAGGCGTTGCGGAGGTCGAGCTTGGAGAAAATGGTGGCTCCTTGAAGTAACTCAAAGGCTGTCGCGATGAGTGGCAAGGGGAACCGGTTCTTAACCGTGATCTCATTTAAGTCGATGCAGGGTCTGAGGGTCTTGTCCTTCTCCACGAAGAAAAATCCAGCCCCTGCGGGAGAGGACGAGGGACGGATGAGACCGGAAGCCAGGGAGTCGTTAATGTAATTGTCCATTGCCTCTCTTTCAGGAGCAGACAGGGAATAAAGGTGCCCCTTCGGTGGGAATGTACCAGGATGGAGGTCGATGGCACAATCATAAGGATGGTGGGGAGGCAGAGCCATGGTCCTGGACTTGTTGAAAACCTCCTTAAAGTCCAAGTATTCAGCGGGAACCCCCGTATGTTTTGTTTGTTTGTTTATTTATTTATTTTTCAGGGACAATGAACACCAATCGACAGTTGAACTGTAAGTGAGCCAGAGTTAGCCAGAAAGGCTAATTTACATCTGCTGTCCCTGGCCAGGTGTTTCAAGGCAGCCTACAATAACAAAGTCTCAAATGGAAATGGAATTAAAATTCATAGACAAACGGACAGCAACGTATAGACAAAACCAATACAAAAGAAAAGTGTACGACAGTAAAGCAGAGCAGACATAACAGGCTGCAGCATGCGTCAGGCAGAACAAACCCACCTACAGTACAAGCACATATACAGTATAACACATACACATCAAAAAATGGAAAATAGCAACACTGAACAAGACAAATGCACATATAGGCGAAACAAGTTCAGGTGAGAGAGGAACTCTGTGGTGCGGCGGCTTGTTTCAGGCAGACTGGATGACAGGACTGGCTCCAACCCCGAAAAGCCCCCGTAGTCCAGTCGATGTGAGGATTGTGTCAACGCAACCAGGGGTATCCCAGAATGAGGGGGATGCAAGGGGTCTGCAGAATGTGGAAGCTGATGGTCTCGTGGTGGTTGCTGGACAGCAGCATCTGGACCGGAACGGTGCGTCACAGTCCCCAGAAGATGACCGTCAAGGGCGCTGGCTGGAACAGACTGGGGAAGAGGTATCCGGTCGATCCCCAACTGTGTAGCGAGTTCCTCATCCATAATGGACGCATCTGCTCCACAATCCAGGAAGGTGGAAATGGCATGGGAGCCCCCGGGTAGTAGTAGCCGGGCATGGAAAAGTGGTCGTTGACAGGCGGAGGGTCGGGAAACTGCTCGGCTCACCAATACTTCCTTATTTACTAGTGAGCCCGGGCTTTTAACGGGCAATTGTGAGCAAAATGACCCGCCTGGCCACAGTACAGGCACAGTCACACTGGACGTCCATGTTCCATGAACTTAATCGTGCCTTGGAATTCGATGGCATAGTCCGTGACAGATTGGTGGCCCTGCTGAAGCCTCATTAGCCCTCCGGTGACGTCTGGTCCCATGGACACCACCCCAAAAACCTTGCGTAGTTCGACTGGAAGGAAGCACAGGCAGTAGTATGACGATCCCATTCCGCCGTTCTCCACAGGTGAGCTCTCCCCGTCAGGTGGTTGATGGTAAACACCACTCTGGCGTCTTCTGAGGTGAAGGTGCGGGGCTGCAACGCGAATAGGATGGAACAGTTCGTCAGGAATGCGTTGCAACCCTCAGGATCCCCAGCGTAACATTCCAGCTCCCCCACCTGGGGATCCGAGACCGACATAGAGCTTGCTGGTTCAATTCCATAGTGGACCGAAGCAGGTGACAGCGACCACGCCGCGTTGGTCTAAGTTGTGTCTGCCATGAGTTGCTGTACCTGGTCAATCAAGGTGGTCAGAATCTGGTTCTGAATCGCCAGGGTGTGGCGAACCTCGGCGGTGTTGGTGACCACCAGGGTCTCGTGTCACTGTATCGTCTCTTCGATCATCATGGACCGGGCCTGTGATGTGGTGTCGTATGCTGGATCCATGTTAAGGCCAGATCGTACTGTAACGGGTGTGGTAAGGACCCAGGAGCAGTATGACAGACACACTGGATAGTTGGAATCAAAGCTTTATTTTCCACTGGACACACAACAGGTAACAGTCTTTGTTTAGCACAGATGGATAATCCCACACCGTGGAACGACAAGCCGTTAAGGGAGAAGGCAGACAGAATCCCAAGGAAACAGTGGCAGGATCTCGTGGTCGGGGACAGAAGACTGAGTGAATTACCGGGGCAGAGGCAAGGTGGATAAGTCCAAAACAGGCAGGGTCGGTAACGGGAAATCAGTTGGAGGGTATTTGCTGGAAGGTCTGGCATGAATGTGGAGAATGATTTGGCAGTGAGTGTGTGTGTGACTCGGGTCTAAATAGTGAGCGCAGCAGAGTGTGCAGGTGAGAGTGATGAGCTGATGAGGTGGGTGTGACTAGCAGGTGCACTGAATAAGCTGATTAGGTGAGTGAGAGATAGATAAACAGGATAGTAGTGGCAGAGCTGTGACACACTGTCTTGATTTGAAAAATGTGTTCATCTCATCAGCCTCGATCACTTTTGTACCCTGAGTTGAGTCTGAACATAGCATGTGCTATCAATCAAAGCTTTATGTTACAGATGTCAGAGGTTAATATGAACTTTGGGTTGGGGGTGTGGTTTGGCAAAGAGTTAGTCAGTTCTATCACATGAGGCAAGATCATGGCTTTAAAGAGCAGTGGACATAATATTCCATTCTAATTAAGATGCTCAAAGAGCACACATGCACTAAAAGACTTTTCTGCCTGAATAACTTTTACTAAAAGTTCTTCAGGATTTCACAATTTTGGGCTCTTAGATCTCTAGACGAGCACAAACAGTATAAATGTTTGCAGTAATATTCATCTTCGACCAACTTTACAGTTATGCGAGCCTCCTCCCATTATATACAATTATTAAAGAAAAATTATGCAGTATGGCCCGAAGCAATTCTGTCTTGTATTCTAATGAAAAGCATTCAACAAAGATACTGATGTGGAAAATTGTGTTGGAAAGGGATTTGTAATGTTGGTCTCAGGCTTATTGTAGATTCACACTATTTGCCAAAATGTAATTGGTCAGTTCTCCACCCATGAAAAGTGACTTGAATTGAAATGCAGACTCCCTAAACAATAGAGGAGAAGGGACTTTCTGTTAGGACAAAGCTGGACTATACTTTTTATTTGATATTCCTTGGAACAAAATCATCAAAACTGACTTCCTGGATAATTCATTTCACTGGTTTTAGTAACCCAGTGCAGTGTTAATTAACATGCCGTAAAGCAGCTATCAAGCTCCCATTTGGCCACTGCAAACTAGCATTCTGCCAAAGTAATGGCACATAGTGTAGCTCTGGATGTTTAACAGTAGTTTCATGGGTAGTGATATCAGAGGTAGATATTGTGGCTGTGATAATAGCTGTTGGACTGCCAGCAGCAGGCCTCCAGATAAGAGTCTGCATGAGCTATTCCAAAATAGAGCAAAAGCAGATAAGACTCTAATCTCAGTAATGGCAGAAATGGCTTTTCCGTCCCCATGGAAACGGATGAGGGTCAGTAAGCCATGATTGTCCTGGTGTAAGCCCAAACACATGGCTGGGAGGTAGGAAATACTGCTCTCCTCAGAGTGCATGTTTTGTTTCTCCAGCAGCGGAAGACTTTGAAAGTCTCTCCCAGTTTCAACAGAAGGCTCGATTTGTCTTGTTTTTTCCATCTTTAAATCTAAAGCTGGATCACACATACTCATTTTCACCGTATGAGACAACACAAATGGAATCACCAGGCGGCACAATGAGATGGTGATGATTGTGCCAACAATGACACCTCAGACTTGCTGGATAGGTGTTTATGCTGTTTGCTCACAGAGGCATGCTTTAGCTAATAACCAAACTACCTTGAGTGATACATTGGACTGCAAATGTACTGTATATCACCATAGCAGGGAATGAAACTTGCCAACAGCTGTGATGCAATTGACATTGTGGAAAGTAAAAAGGGAGGATATATAAAAGCTTTTGGAATCCTGCGGTGGTAATGTGGAAATGCAGTGGGTCAGAGGTGAATGTTGTTCCCATAAAGAATTCAAGGATCCAATTATGTCTTTCAGACTTGGCTACCTCTACACCTCAATCACTCAGAGAACAGAAAGAAATTGAGAGCAACTGGGAAGAATGGAAAGAAGTAAAAAGAGGGAGCTACAAGAGGAGTATGTGTGGAGTTCAAGGAACCTCTAGACTATGGGGAAACAGCATGTGATCCAGCCTCTTACACAAAGACAGCCGGTTTCAATTATAAACAAAGCATTTAATACTTCTGAAGCTAAAACAATTGCATAGTGAAGTACATTATTTACAGTTACACAGAATATGACCCGCTCACCCTGAAAACGTTACCACCCACACAGTGGAACAGGAGCAAGAGACAGAATCTTTCTCTGGCTCCCTCTTCACAGTTTGAAAACCCCTCCCCTCTGTCCATTATATTTCCTATTGGCTAACTCCTTCTCGCATCAGCCAGCTGAAAGGACCCTCGCACGGGTATGACCTGAAATGCCTGTCTGAAAATGCCTGCCTGACCCTTGCCTACTCATCAGTTTAATACATTCAATGACTGTCTTTTATGGTTTAACACTTCTATGATAAACATTGGATTCTATATAAAGATAAGGATTTGCAACTTTTGGCAAAAACTAGATCTAAAGGTGTTACAAATTCTACTAAGAAACATTTCTAACTATAAATTCTAAAACACTCCTGTAATTATGACTAATTATGAATTCTTAATTATGAATCATTAAACACTTCTATTATAATTTCTTAAAGCACAGTTCTAAACCTAAATTTCCTACATATGTAAAAGAGAAATGAAAAGAGATGGATTGCCAGAACTTTTTTTTGTGAACACAGCGCATATTATTATTGGTATATAATTGTTATTTATCAACAAGAGATGCCATTAATCTTGATGGACTGTAGTGCATCGTACTGTTTACATTGTTAGCTCAGACCCACCGCCACCTCAATTACTGCCTGCTTAATTCAGCAGTGGCCACTTCATCAGTCCCAAGCTTTATTATTCACAGGAACATTTGGTTTAGCATGGCATTCAATTTGAATAGGGTAAACATTGAAAGTCACAATTACAAACATACCGCCATTGTGAATCATCCTTTGTTAAATTTGTTCTAGCTTGCAGGGCTGAATTGCATTTTGCCACTCAAAGAACACAGTATAGAAACACAAAGTAAGCCCTGATTCTTCCCTAGAAATTACCTGGATACTGTTTGTGCATTCACAAATGGATTTCAACAAATATGGAGTATAGCGCGCTCACTGCTGGCAGTGAAGACTAATACACGGTTTGTACAACTACAAGGACAGTAACAGACAACGTGCTGTCCATACACACTAATGTGATCTAATCTGCACTGAAAATGCATCAGAGTTGAGGTAGTTATTTGTAATACAGTATGTAACATTTTTCTTGCAGTTAGATCAGAAAGAAGCACTGAAGATGGACTGAACTTGAACTATAAAAGAGGAAGAAGATGCTGATCCCAAAGAATCTTTCCCCACTGTAATTTAATATTTGAAAATGTAGTAACTTTTTCTGTCACAGGATTGTAAATTCAAAAAAACTTCCAGGAAGTTTGCTGGAAAGGACTGTGTAGAGTGTTCATTTGATACACTTTCAATGAATCAATTCTAACCTACTAGCATAATTAAGTATTTCAGTCAATCTAAAATGTGAGATTTGTCTAAAGGCAAGCATAGAAGTACAACAGATATGAAATGTCCAATAATTAACTGTATATGAATACATATTTGCTTCGGTTTAAATAGAGCACATTCCTATGTTTGAAGTTTGACATGTGACGTTTTCATCAGGACATTTTTAAATGGAGAGTTTACCCCAAATTCCAAAAAAAATATTTTTCCTCTTATCTGTAGTGTCATGAACTAACCATAGTTCTTTCACGAAACTGCTCATAACCAGGTCTGTGGATTATCTTCAGTAACCAGGTCATGATTTCTAGAGAGACATTGCTGTTGAATTTTTCAAAGGTATTTTTTGGCACTTTGAGCACCACAAGCCGAGTGCCATATAGTTCCATTATATTGTAGAGAAGACTGACATCTCTACAGTCGATATCTCCAACACTAGGCCACTCAGATAAAAAATATCTAGACTGATAAAAAGCCCCACTGGTGAGAGGGGAAATATTTATTTTTGATTTTGGGGTGAACTATAGGAAACAACTTGGTTGGGTTTGTAGGATTCAAATAAGTTTTGAAATAAGCTGTTTGGGTTAAAATAAGTAAGTTTGTTACATAGTCAAGTAGGTGTTAGCACTGTAAGTTAAGTGACGTTCCGTACAACAGTACGGTAATATAAGATATAGTTGACTTTTGGTTTCACTTGGGACACCAACAGCAGCAGTCTCCTGGGTCCTGTGTTTTTCGACCCATCCGTCCACCCAGACCTCCTCCCTATGACTTTTTCACTCTTTTCAGTAACTTCCTTCTTTACTCCCACCATAACTAAAGCCACATAGAGTGTGAAGCATATGGCCACTGACCAAGATGTCTTACGTACCACTTGGGAGTTGCTTGGGCTGTTCAAACCATGTGTAAATCTTCACTCTTTTATGTCCACTGACTTGTAGCTTTGACTTTTTATTAAAGAAACAGATATTTTCTTACACAGTTGCTCATCCTTTGCTCATCATTTTTCCACTTAGAGAGTTTCATGCCCAGTCAAGCCTTAAAACCTTCTGGGCCCGAGCGAGCCCCATTTGGGGTTCGAGCGAGACGTTTAGCGTGGCAGCGTGTCGTAGCGTGTCGTAGAATGCACTTTTCAGAAACAAATATAATGAATACTCGACACATGTTATATACCGAATTAACGAAAAAATTCTGGGCAAAATCATCATACCAGCCATTTTACACACTGCAAACACAATTATACACGAACTAATATTATATCTAGAAGACGTACCACAATATCACGTATTTTTCGGCATGACTCTGCGGCCATCCACTCCCTACAAAGCTGAACAAAGAAAATGCTAACTGCTAACACGGCTAACCGAGATAGCAAAAAGCACGAGCATTCGACACAGAGTCCACAGGTATCTTCAGAATTTCTCTCCGTGAAACCATTACAATCCTACAGCCAACAAGCACCACAAAACCAAGCCACTCCACCGCAGAATAAACCATAAATGCTTCGTACCTTGAGACGAATCATGAAGAAAAAGGATTCATATTACGTTTTTGCCAGCTAAAACACTTTTGCTACGTCTTTCCTGTGTTTTTTACAGTGTTCCCTGGAGAAAGGGGGTCAGACAAGGCTGGGGGACCGTAGGGGAAGGGATTTCACTTTCGGCGAATCAGCTTTTACGCAGGGCGACGCACGGCTCGTTTCTGTTTTTTTTCCTCTAACGATTCTGTCAATCAAATCCACGTTACCACCCCTGTATTCATGCACTCTGACACATCTAAAGAGGTGTCATAGTCTGGGATTAGCCAACATAGGCTCAAAAGGGCTTCACATACACACAGGCAGACGAGAATTGATCCGTGGTTCACAGACACAGAGAGGGTTTAGAGAGGCCTCAGGCTCTCAAAATGATGCCAAACTGCTTGTATTTGGATAGATTGAATAATATTAGTGATAAAACAAGTGAAATATATAGTTATATAGTATATAAAAGTACAATGGAACAGTTGGAACAGCTGCTTCCAAAATGACAAATCAGCTCGACCTCCCTGTAGTAAACCTCTCTTTACCCTTTTTTTGCTTCACTTTATCAAAGCCAAATCTTTTTATATAGCCTTCTGACATGTTGTGCTATGATTTGGGAGAGTTTTTAGCTTTCACCTGCATCATTAAAAAAAAGATATTCATGCTTTCAGTGCTTTTTTCAGGCGAACCTGAAACTTTTCAATTTGAGCTGTGTGCCATCTTCATTCACTGTTAACCGGTAACATATACACAATATTTTCACATATGAACACATCTCACAAGTGTTACCTGTACTATACCATCAAAATTATTAAAATAGGCCTTGTAGTTACAGATTTGCAGTCTTTTAGGTATGGTAATGCAATTTTCGAGCAGAGGCCTAAAAATAGGGCTAGTCTTAAAGAGGTTTTAAACGTGCTCCAACTACCAGCCATCTAACATTGTCTCTACTGAAAATGAATGTGACTTTTGAGTTGATGAATGCACATCTTGAGTTCTTGACTTAACTTTGTTTCCCAAAACACATTGTTTGAAGTATTTGAACATCCTCAAACCAGGTGCCTAAAAGCTGGGTAAGACATCTGACTGCACATGGGTGAAAACAAAGGAAAGTTGAGCCACTCAGGAGACTTGGGTGTGGAGTGGAGAAATGTCACTTTGGCTCCTGCCGCCTTTTGCATTGATTGGATAGAGACATAATTAAAAGTGACAGCTGTTCAATCAATAACAATCGTCTCAGCTCACCCACAGGCAGGACTGTGGACCACCCTCTCAGCACCATCTCTCTCTGTCTTTCACTCACACCAAACACCACACACGCACCTCTTGGTGGTGGACTGAGTAGTAGTAATTGGGAGCGTGACCAAACATGTCAGCAGCAGCAGACGTTATGTAAGAGAGTTATCCTCGCCTGACTTGTTCTCCTTCTCTCCCTAAGAGACTGACTAAGAGAAGTCATTGTCTCTCACCTCCAAAGGGTGGGAGTGAGGACTCAGCGAAAACAGCCGGAAAACACCCAAGCTTATGTTGAATCTCAAGTTTGATCTAAAAGCCTCACACGTGCTCTCATCTCCTCATGCTTCCATATGTCATCGAGGCTCGTATCAACACCTTGGCCTGTTGGTTGAATTTAGTATGAAAACTGCAGAGAAGAGGCTCAGGATGCCAGTGAGAAGGCACAACAGACATGTTAATGATTAAACTGTTATTTACTCACAAAGCAAAGAATCTAAAATTTGATCTGATGATGGTGCTATATGAAAAGTTGAGGGACCACCAGAGTTATTACAGTCATCCTGAGAAGATGTATACCACATGGAATGGCAAATCATCTAATAAACTGTAAACTATACTTATCACTAAGAGAAATTAAATAATATTTTGATAAAAAATATGGAATATGGATGGGATTATTAGTGCAGACTATGTAAGGCTGTGACACAGTGGGTTTGAAAATATAGTCACAACAGTGATAGGCCTAGTACTGGTGTTCAACAGCTAGTGTTTACCATGATCACCATACTCATTTAGCTGGCTAACATTTGCTAATTAGTACAAAACACAAAGTACATCCAAGGCTGATGGAAATGATCAACCAAAGTATTAGAAAACCTAAAATGTTGACCATGATGGTGCTGAATGAAAAGTCAGGGGAATATTAAAGTAATTCAGGTTCACCCTCTGTGAAACATGAATACGTGAACCAAATTTTGTCCCAATCCATCAAGTAGATGTTGAGATGTTTCGCTGACTGAGTAAAAATTTGACCTGTCAGTGGCACAAGCACAGTGGCACAAGGAAAAGTCAAGCGATCACCAAAGTCAGAAGGGTTCACCACCATGGGGACCAAGAATATCTGTACCGAATTCATGGCGATCCATCAAACAGTTGTTAAGATATGTTTATCTTTATTATAGTGGACTGAACGACAGATCATAATTGTCATCCCTAGAGCCATACATAACTAAAAAGGAATTAAAGAATTATTATATTTTAATGGCAAGAAGAAATGTCCAGGTTTTGAGGATAATCAGATGTCAGCATTGAATGCTGTCATATTACTATGCACAAATAGTGCTGGTAAAATTGAAAGAAAACTGCAAATGTTGTGATTACAGACAGGTCTGTGATCTTCTGACCCGGGTTAGCCCCCCTGTTAACATCCTGGACAAGCAGAATTGGGATCAGTACTCAGTTGGTGCGCCTTGTGCTTATACAGGCTTATTGCATTACCACCATCCCGGCATGCAAAGTGGGGCAGAGTATTTTTTTAGGGATCAACCATCTACAATGTATTAGATATTCAACACTGGGGGGCAGGGGGGGGGGGGGTATCAGAGGCGTAGGGATTGTAACAGTTGGAATAACTTTGCAGCATCACCATGATATAATGCATTTACAGGGGATAAGCAGAACTTCTGTAGATTTCCCCTGGTACCCTTTGCCGTGTGTTGTTCTTGTCAGGGACAGGGAATAAAATTGATGTTTTTTTCCCCTGCAAATATTTTGTAGCTTTTATTTCACTTTTGTTTTTGTTTTTTCAAGATGAAGAGGTTAATGATAACCTATGATTTCATTAGCAAGCGTGGCATATTTTTCGGAATAATATTGAGTTTGAAAATCAGGACTGTACAGTCTCTGTAAGAAGAACTAATGCATGACATCACAGAAAGCATGAGACCAGTTTGTGCATTTGAATTGGAACAGAAACAGTTAGTGTAGCTTGAAAGTGGGTATATCTTGTAAACACTACAAGGTACCAAGCTCATTGTATTCACTGAAACTGGAACTTTCAGAGAAACTCCAGAAATGATGAATATAATATAATCGGAGGAATGGGCTTATGACTTGTCGAAACAGGGGTGGTTACCCAATAGACCTGTAACATTCCCAAAATTCTCAAATTTGTGAAAGACCATTTTTCCACAACCCAAGTGACATAACTGTGTGTGTGTGTGTGGAGTGTACTGTACATCTGTGGTACCCCCTGGGGTAGACAGTGGCCCGGTAAGCTCCTTTAGCGGGAGATGAATCCGTGAGTAGATTAGTTGGGGGTTGAGGCTGGTTACATTCTGTGTCCTGCCTGTGTGCCTGATGGTCACTCATAATGTGACTCAAAACCACTAAATCCCAGCTAGATCCAGGCTACACTCCCAAAGAGTGACACTCAGATCCCCAAACCCAAGAGTACACGCACGCACACACACACACACACACACACACACACACACACACACACACACACACACACACACTCACACAGTAACAGAAATATACAGAGTATCATACACACACACACACATCCAGACACAAGCTGATATACTGTATACAGACAATCAGTTGCTGATCAAGGATCAGTCAAAAATGACTGTGACAGACCAAAAAGGTTTTCTTTCATGCAATATGGTTTGAGGATACCAAATATTTGACGCAAACTACTTCACTCAGCATTTAAAAAAAAGTTTGTTTTGTAAGCTGATAATAAGCAGAGATTTTCTGAAATGAATGAATACAAACAGTCCTCTTTTTCTGTTACGTAAGTGGGTTTAATGTCTGATGCATTTGTCTTTTGTGGTTAAGTGAGGATGAAGCAAGTAAGTGGCAGTTTTGCGAAGTGTCGTTGGAGCGCGTGCCATAGAGGGCCCATGTGCGTCTGCTTCAGGTGTAGGGAGTACATTAAAAACAATAGGGTTGGCAGTTTTGACATGCATCATATGAGAGAATAAATGATCAGACTTGATATTTTCAACACAATTGAGTGGTGTGAGACCCAATGAAAGACTGATCCACCCCAACGCTCCCTTGCAACTTGTGTTGCGCACAGCGTCCTTTCCAGTAAATTGCAGTGCGGCATGAGAGCAAGGGGGAGTCAGTGGGCTGGGGTTGGTCGTGATTGGATAATGGGCCTAATGTCCCATGCAGTGCTTATCCTGTTTCCTAGATGGATGATGATAAGGTGATGTGGGCTGGGGGGTGGTGGTGGTGAGGGTGGGATGGGGTGGGGTGGGGGTGTTCTCTCCTGGAGAGAGGAAGGAAAAACAGATACTGACTTCATCCTGGGGTGAGGAAAGAGGGTTGAGAAGAATAGATGGAAATCACGTTGGGGTGCAAGTAGGGGAGTTTTCTTTTATCTTAACAAAATCATCTAGAATTACCGCCTCACAGTTGCCCCCAGTCCAGTCCGTCCATGTCCTTCCAAAAAGACAGCACATCAACATTTGCAGTGATGGCATTTTGGAAATTGTCATAATTAGTACATGAATATTCAAACTATGGCCAAAAACATGTTTTGTGAGATCACAGTGAGCCTTGACCACCAAATTCATCAGTTTATCCTTAAATCCAAGCGAATTTTGTCTGCCAAAATTTGAATAAATCCTGAGATATGGCGTCCATGAGACTAGGATGGACAGACAGACGGACAACCTGATAACGCAGGCACTAAAACTTGCTTTACATGTGTCAAATACTGTGGGGTTAAAATTGTGCCTATATTATTTGTGTCATTTGAATCTGATCATATAAGCCATGTCCTTATATGAGACAACCTATTTAGCTATCTAAATTTAGGCTTTGAGAAAGACTTCAATATTGATTGAACAGCCCACAATAATACTTGAAATGTCCACTTTAACAGTAGGAATTATTATCCGGTCAGGCCAACCATGAATAGAATCCTAAGCCCCAGCTGAACGTGGAATTGTGTGATTGCCTGCACGCAGCCAAAACATTCAACAAGTACTCACAGGAGGAGAATTAGCATCACTGGAGAATTATCTTTAAATTTGTTCCAGAGTTAGGTACCAAAATCGTGTGCCTCTCCCAGGACTATGTCCATCCTCTTCTGTTGATTTGTTGCCTCACTCAGAGGGGTAATACAGAACTTTCACACAGATCTGTGTGAATGAAAGGTGATAGGAGAAAAAGGGTAAGGGAGAGGAAAACAAAGATGTGCCAATGCGTCTGCTGCAAAAAGGGCTTGAAGAATCACCTCAGACAAGAGTGTTGGCACTTAGAGAATTCTGCAGACACGAGAAGCTGCAGTTAAAATGAAGGAAGGGCAGCGGACACAGAGAGAGACAGAGATTGAGTGAAAGTCAGTGGGAAGATGAAAGGGGTTTTCTTCTATCCTTCCATCGACCTTGTGGCTGGATTGATAGCTGTCACCTGCTGAGATAGGTCCCCTCCTCAAGGTCTAGAGTTAAAGGTATGACTACTGAGGAGCGTGCGTGAAAACTGGATGAGTGGACTGGTGACATCAATACACTCTGACCTACGGACATTTTCTTTTTCACATTAATTGCACCGAGCTCTAAACATATGTGATTATGCATGGTTACAGTCAGGTAAGTGTTCAAGTTACCAACATAGCACTAAACGCAAAGCTCCACTGGAGACACTGATGGAAAGCCGCTCTCAAGAGCTCGTAATGCTAGTACCTGCTAGCTGAAATGGAGCATTAAGACACAGAATTAACGGTGCATCGATGTACCTGGAGGCTATAAGCTACTTTCACAGCTGGGCAGAGGACAGGAGCAAGTCCTTATGTCTCTGATGCAAATAGAAAACCTGTGAACACACAACAATCAGCACCGTGCATGCAGCACACACACACCACTTACACACACTGTTCTGCTATCAGAAGGGTTTTTGCCAGAAAAACATTCACATGGTGAAAGTTAATTAGGTTGCTTTATTCACTGAATTGTTTCTGCTTCTATGCAGTTAATTGCTGATTTTGTTGGATAACTGCGTCTAAAGATTTTGATCGAATAAGTTCTGCAAGTACCATCTTTCAGCCCACTCTGCCACTGAAATGTTGGGATTAAGTGTGAAAAGCTGTTGTAGGCGTTGTCTTTACATTGTATTATTCTTTTTTGTGCAATTGGAGTCTGTGTCAGGACTTAGAATCAAACCAGTGACATGACAGGGTCGAGCTAACTTAGTACAATCAAACGCAAGATGTTTTTAGGCAACCAAAATGTTACAATTAACTGTCATGAAGTGAACAACATGAAAAGGGTTAAAGTTGTAAGACATGGACAACTCCCAGACAGGACAACTCCGTTGCAGTGACCCATCAATCACCGTGTAGCCCCGTCCTAAAGCATCCCCTGCTTTATGGTCTATTTGACTTTAAATGGACCATAATTTACTAAATGAACATCATGCTGTATTGAAGAAGACTTGAAACTAAAGATTGAGTTGAGGGACGCACCCATATCCATATCGAATATCGACTCAAATACTAACTCAAATAGCTGGATCGGATATCGGTGAAATTGAGGCCAATCTTTTAAAATATATTCTTTGTTTAAATATGTATGCTTTGCTCTAAACTGCTCTAATCTGAAAGAGCAGTGTGTAGAATTTAAGTTACAAATTGCAACCAACTGAATACCCATTCGTTCACCCCTCCCTTTTCAAGCCTATGGGAAAATATCAGGTAACGTAAAAACATGAATGGCCAACTCCAGAGCCAGTGTTGTGTTTGTCCTTTCTGGGCTACTGTAGAAACATCGGGGTGAAACATGGCAGAAGAAGAGGCCCTCCTCCCTATTTAGAAATGAAGGGCTCATTGTCAGCTAACTAAAATATAACCATTCATAGTTTCAGGTGATTATACACTAATGACTTTTATACTAATTATACCTGAATGCAGCTCCTCCAAGTTTTGACCAATTTGTTGCTGCATTTAAAAGGTTTACAGTTGAATTGTAATAGCTGTTAATTTTGAAGATCTTTTTACCAAGTTGCTTTTGTGATTTTTTATTTTAATAATAACAAACAATTCAGTACATTTATATCTATGTATTAATTTGTTTAGTTTTTTCCAAAGTTAGGAAAGTAATGTTGAAGTCAAGCTTGATGTTTCCTTACACATAAGGAAACATTGATGAACAATGGTATGGGATCAGTATTCGCTATCGATACTCAATACCCAGATCGGTGCATCCCTAATTGAGACCATGAAATCATGTTCACAATGTTTATTGAGGTTGCCTCTTGGTCATGGTACCAATTTTAACGGATCAATTTTAGCCAATACATTTGGCTGCTATTTTGAGTTTTTATTAAATCCCCAAAAGTTTTGCTTCTACATCTACTATACAGGTTCAGAGCTCCTGCATCCATCTTCTTTCATTTTAATTACAATAAAGGCTGGATTTAAAAATATAAAAACATTACAGAAAGCTTTTGAAAAATGTTAATCCTAAAATAAAATACTTAATTTTAGAAAAACGAATATAACTGAATTGTCATTGATATATTTTCTGTGCCTTCTTTTCAGATGTGAGTGAGTTACGTTTGCTCAAAAGATTTGTGCTTACTCTCGTAATGGAGCTCCACATTGCCGCTTTAATAATCGCCACCTTCTCTGAACATATGAGATATACTGGTTTTGAACTGCCCGTGGGAAGAATCCCATTCTTGGTTAAAGGCTCTGGTGTCGCTTTCCATTTTTCTCGTTTTGGAACACGCCATGTGAAATAACTTCTCTGACTATTCATCCAGTCTCTCCCGGGTTATGGAATGCACATATTTGATTGGCTGAGTAGCATCACATGATATGATTCACAATGCATGCAATTGGTCGCTGTGTTTTCTGGACCACTAGACAAGTGCAGTAGGCTGGAAAATCTGCGCCTGTTCAAATAGAAGTGCTTCATCAAAGTGTAATAATTCTCAATTATCCCGCCAGTACCCCGACATACGTAGAGTGTGAGGGCCCGATCATTGCTGCTTGCAGTTTTAAATATTATTATTAGCATTATTATTATTAATTATATATATTATATAAAATATATATAGAATAGTATTAACACACACAGACACACACTCACTGGTCCCCTCACTTCTTTTCCTCATTAGAGCAATCAGCTCATGAGCTTCAACTGGGCAGAACCCATTGTTCTGACAGCCCTGCTGACATTGGGTTTTGTAGTCTTTTACTAGATGCCATGATGGTTTGTAATCCTTGTTGTATTCATGGGGATCTCCCCCCATGGGAACCGGCTGTGATGCAGAATTAACTCTGCTTTGTCCCTATAGGTCTGCCAGGTCTAGGGGAAACATTAGTGCAGCATAACGATGGGTCTCCCTCTCTCCCCTACTCCCAAAAATCACCAGTGCTGCTGCCATACAGTCCACAATTTATTTATTGATACAGTTGTTGGTAGCAATATACGTCAGGGTGAGCCTGGCCCAAAACAATAAACAAATCAATCTTCATTAATATACTAACTTACCTCATTCAAAAGGAAACAAAAGAAAATACAGGCAGCTTACCTCCTTAACAGAAAACATGAGAAAACAATGTGAACAAAAAGAGCTTCAAACCCCTCCACTACCGGACTGCCTTTAGGCTATAAACTACCTGTTGCCACTACAACCGGTAAAGTAGCGACCCCCTTGGCAGTGCAGCACAGCCTGGTTGGGAGCTGGAGAGAAAAAAGGAGAGAGCGAGCCAGCCTCCACAGGTTCCTTCTTAACTCAGGCCTCATCACTCCCCAGTCCAATCACCTGCAACTCCACCAGTGGTGGGCCGTCAGGGCCAACAAAGCCTTCTCTGCTGGCCGAGACAGAATCATAAATTTATAGCTATTTTATATTTTTATTATTTTTCCTAAATACACTACATGTATTCTAAATATTTGTTCCCATTAGTTTATAATCTGTATTGCACATCTACTGCCTTCCTCAGTTGCCCTGTTCTTTTAAATAGAGCTTTTATCCAATCAGATTTCGCCCTTATGCTGTCTCTAAGTAAAGAAATCTGCCCAGAGGCCTTCAGAATTACAAGTGAATCCCTTTGCAGTTTAAGTGAATGGAGACAATATTGTTGATTGTCATAGTCTTCAACCAATCAGATCTTTAGTTTGACATGTTGGGCGTATTCTTTGACATGTCAGAGCCTTCCAACTGGCCTAGACATACGTGATTGGTCAGTGGGCTAGCCTGACATGTTGGGCGGTGACAATCCCAATATCTGCTGCCTCTGTGGAGTGGACATTTTCAGCCCTCAAACACATTAAAACATATTCAAGAAATACAACTGGGGAGGCTCGACTGTCTTCACTGGCGTCCATGAATCGAGAAGGACTTCTTACTGGAACTAAAACACACGGATGTACTGAACAACCGTGGGATTAAACTCTTTGTTAACAAAGAAAGGAGGATGGACTTTGTCTTTAAATAGTGAACAGCAGCTCTGGTAAGTCAACTGCTTTTGTTTTTACATCTGCAGTAGCTTTAACTGCCATACATATTATTTATGTGATTATTTAATGCTTGTTTATATATTATTATTTGTACAACTTGTTTTTATGAATATGGATTTTTTTGGGGGGTTTTAAAGGTGATAGGAACTATTGTTATGTCCTATGTTATGCTGGGACACATTTAGTCGTGGCACAGCAACAAGAAGACACCGTCAAGCGGCAGAAGTCTATATACTCCGCGCAAAGTGTTAAAGTTAAAGTTAAGTTAACGTGTTTAAGTGATCATCTTTGAAGATTCATGTGTTTTCAAGTGAACTCATTTTTCCTCTCGGTGTTGACAGACGAATAAATCCGTCAGTAACAAGAACTAAGGTGTCGTGTATTTCCTGGCGAGTGAGAGGAGTGTTACTACTGTGTTCATTTGTCTATCGTGTTGTTTTTATGATATGGTTAATATTGTTCCCTCTGATGTGAATACTATTTGAATGGCCCGTGCTCTTCAGTGTGTGGTGGAATGCGTGTTTTAGCGCCACAGTTTTACTGGATTGATTTTGACTATATGCATTGTCCGTTAATGACGCAGCATTCCGTCATGTATCTGCACTCTGCAGTTAGTGTATTTGTAGGTGTTGAGCTTCATTTTTACACAAAACAAATAGTAACCCGTAGCTGTGGCGTCATAATGAGGTTATTAGGAGGTGGCGAGCAGGAGCGCTCGTTAAACTGCGTCAGTGGGGATTCAGAGCTGCGCTCCAGTCAATCCATCTGGCGAATGTCTGTTCTCTGGCCAACAAGATGGACGAACTGCTGCTCCTCAACCAAGCAAACACGGACTTTAGCAGATCCGCCGCCCTATGCTTCACTGAAACCTGGCTTGGTGAGCACATCCCGGACAGCGCATTACATCTGCCGGGCTTCCAACTGCTCCCAACGGACCGCGTAACGGCTCTGTCGGGGAAAATGAGGGGAATGCGGAATCTGCTTCTATATTAACGAAAAGTTGGAAGTAAGTCCGCTGGAGTTGTACCCCTCATCTCTGGTGAAAGAGCTCCAAGTATCGCAGCATAAAACTGAATTAACGACAAAAACAACACAAAACAATGAGCACCAACTTGTCGAGGCAGCCGTCCGCGGCGCCATCTTGATGTAACGTGTCAGAGGGACACTCAAAACATTCAAGGTTTAAGCTGCAAAATGACCCAATTGCTCTACGGAGGAAATCCTAACTAGCTTCTGATGATGAACCCACAGAAAATATTCATCAACACTCCAGTTCCCCCCAGCTCTAGCATATTAGCATCCTTTAGCTAAACGACTTCATAGCATTGGCTTGCAGTTTTACAGCATTCGTTCACTCTCACTATTTCGATCGACCTTGCATCCAGACGCAGCAGGTCAGAAAGCTTTGCTAAACAGATGGTGGGCTCTCTGCCCAGCCCCAACTACAGACTGAGTTACCAACTAGCTCGATTGGACTTACCTTCTTTGGGTGGCCAGAGAAATAAATGCTAATGT
Source organism: Anarhichas minor (assembly GCF_050575085.1). Taxonomy (NCBI): domain Eukaryota; kingdom Metazoa; phylum Chordata; class Actinopteri; order Perciformes; family Anarhichadidae; genus Anarhichas; species Anarhichas minor. The sequence goes on from NW_027466582.1 coordinate 21,077,524, forward strand.
TGCTGCTTGTCAACAAAAGTAAATTAATGCTGCTTTCAATGTGTTTGGCTACATGTGCTTTGTGCTAACTGAAAAAAATAGAGCAGTCAAAACCATAACATAGTAACCTACAGTAAAGCATGAAGAGAGACATACTGTAGATATGGTAACCAGTTAGCTGTACCAACCTTGTTAGGGAGTTAGATCAAATGTGACTATGTTTCTCTGTGTTTGTATCTTTGTGTGCCACTCAAATAGACAGAGGATGAGTCGAGTTCCCCGCTATGCTGGGATTTCTCTCACCGACACTCTCATGGGAAGTCGTCTTAGCTTTAGACCGAACAGGAAACGTGAAGCGGGAGCAACACATGCTGATATTCTCATGTACCGTTATATTGAATTCTGTTTTATTCAGTTTTGATCTAGTTTATCTTTGCTTCCTTCATCCCCTCCCTCGCGGTCCCCCCCCCCCCTCTTTATCTTGGCTCCTCATCTTTCCTTTCTGTGATGATGATGGTTCATGTCTGTTTCCTGATGCACAAACACTCTTCACGGTTCCCCTAAACAATTCAGCACTAATGGAAATCTTAAATATTGCATGTTGAAGCCCTCTGGGTGCTGTTGATGGCGTGTTGTTGTAGATTGGTATATATGAGAGGTGGTCAGCTGGAGAGGAGAGAGTGTGCTCGGATCTAAATAAATGAAAAACTGAGCTACAGAAAATCAGTGAATGTTCTAACTGTGCATATAGACAATGTTGATAAGTTTCCTGGATAGCTAACAGAGGATAACACAGTTACAGAGCAATTTCATCAATGAATCCATGTCAATCAACTAGGTCAACTGATTTAAAGTCCTGAAAATTCACCAAAAAGTGAGATGATCGCAATTTTCCTCATGAATATTTTGAAACCTTTGCACAGTCAAATGGTATTCATCAAGTCATATTTAATTCATCACCGTGTAATGTTTTTCAGCTGAACACTGCCCTTCATATGAAAAGCCTTTAGCTGTGAAAATGTGGCCTTGGTTCTGCAGTCCACCTCCACCAGGTGAAAGCAGCAGCCGAAGGGAATCCTGTTTACTCCATCTTTATCTCTACCGCTTGCCGCGTACGGATGTGACTGGATTATGCAAAGTATCCTTTCACACACCTCTGACCGAAGAAAGACGGGAAGAGAGATATTTGGCATAAAGGGCTTTATATTTGTTTGTGACTATGGTAAGAAGGCTGCTGCTCCTGTGCTGTGTTGCTTTGTGGCCTTATGTTTGAAGTTAGACAACCGTCGTCATTCCCTGAGAATGTGGATGTAACAGTGCAAACCTTGTCCTGTATGTCACATTCTGTATGAAACAAGTAAATAAGATTCGGTGACCTTTTAACTTTTAGTGTGCACTACCACAATGACTACTGCCTTGGCCTGTCGTCAAGCTGTGACAGCAGACCTTGGACATGCAGCAAATCTTTTATCCTCCCCCCCTCCTCCTCACACTGCTGTTGCTCTCTTGCCTTTCATCCAACTCTTCCGGAATATCTCAAATCCTTCCATTTATCCCCAACACCACCTGCCCCTCCCTCCGACAACCTCTGGCCTCATTATGGGGCGCTAGCGAGCACAGTGGTGCATGTCCACAAACTTACAGCATCAAACAGCTTCATAATAGCAAAAGACAAAAGAGGAGGGGAAAATGAGAGTGAGTGAACAAGCAAGACGGAGAGAGGAAGGTCTACTGGGGCTGCCTCTGTGCAACAAGCCCCAGGGACAGACCTATTTCCTCCCATTAAAGACAATTTGCTGTGATCCAATATTTGAAAGGTACTGCAGGAAAAGCACATCTAATGTATTAGAGCTCAGCTTTCTGGTAAAATATATTTTGCAGTGTTTTAGACCAAATCACAACAAGTTAAAGGTAATGTAACAGGGGAGCTTCTGTTTGAAATAAAAAGGGTTATGGGAGGTTGGTTACACATACCCAATGTATTTGGTTTCGAGAGGTGAAATTGCCTGTCCACAAACAGACTGTGAACAATGTGCCTCGGGTACAGAGGTTACTTTCTCTATTTAAAAAATCTCCCAGAAGAAAAAAATCTGTCACTGAAATGGTTTTTGATTAGGTAGACTATAGAAGGGTAGCAGACATATTTTGTCAAAAACAAACTGAACTACAAAGATTTGCTAATCACATCAACAATGGCTTCCCATTAAGCCATGACAGTGTGACAGTGAACCAGCATGCACTATACCAGGACCCTGAAATGAAACAAGCTCAAAGGAATTCAATCATCATTAATCTTATTATTTAAACCTGTGCTTTTCACACCGTGACATGTAAAAAATGTCTTCCATTGAAAAAATGTATCGGTGTCTCACAACAAGCGACAAAACTTTGTATGGAGCAGAAGAGAGTCTGAAGGAGAAGGAAGTCAGCGGGACTAAAGGTTGTGTTATGCTTAAACAGATGGCCACATTCTGATGGGGTGGAAAGCCTGGAGATCTGAGACATTAACTGTTGCAATGAGATACTGGTGCACAATGTGATACCATTGGTATTTCCTGGAAGTCATTCATGTTGTATTCATTTATACACTTAAAAAAACAAGTTATTGTGTAAAAAACTGGTACAAAACATGGATCATTTACTGTCATAGTGCAACACAGGGTAGCACAACCAAATGCAGCTGCACAAGTAAAAACATGACAAACAACAAAACAAAAACAGTAGTAGATTAATGTAGTGCGTTTCTTTTTACTTACATCAGGAGGAATGCCAAAAGCAGCAACAAAACAAATCTCTGGGCAATATGGCCGACATCTTTACGTTGAGATAAGACATTATCAAGCACTGATCTTTAACTTTGACTATGTTTGAGCACCAAGCATCATTGATGTAAAAACAGAGTCCACTTCCTCTCGTCCCACTGGGGTCATGTGCTCTCCTGCGTTCCGCCCGTCAACATGATCCTGGATATACCACGATGGAGCCAGGTCTCTGTAAAGATGTGGACACAACAGTCATCAACCACCTGGGCAGTGGAGTAGTCTTAGGTCTTAGCTAGGATAGCTTGGCTTCCATCTTGGCTCTTTTCCCTCTCAACTCTACTTTCAGTGGCGTTTGGTCCGGCAGGTCTGGCTTGGTGGGCGGCGATCGTCTCTAGATCCGCTCCCCACGAATGAATTTAATCCCCACGCCTCTTTCTCTGATGTTGATGAGTGCATTCTGTCATGTACCATAAGTGCTCCAGTAATAGATAATGTTTACCATTTCCACCATCTCAGTTTAGCATTTGCTAATTAGCACTAATCATTCGTCTTGTGGGTATTTGGTCATAAACCAAAGTTATTACGAGTTATTGAATATCTTGGCAGATATTTGGTATTTTATCCTGTACCAAAGTGGTGGAGCACCATCCATGTGTTGTACAGTAAAAATATATATATCTAGGCCATGCACATATATAAATTTATATGCTTATAATCTGTCTCCTACAGAGAATACTGTAAGCATAAATTATCTCGAAGAGATCCGAGGAATACTGAACTGGCCAGAAAGTAAAAGTAAAAAATATTGCACACTTCAGATCCATCTGTATTAAACATGTGTTCCATAAGAGGTTCCAGCCATCTTGAGAAGGCCCTAAGTTTTCTCTTTCCCTTCGTTTTTGTGATCAGCAGCTCACTACTGTTTTTGGTGCTTTACTTCATAGTCAGATACACTTTACATAACCAGCGACTCAACACACTACCCAGCCATCAAAACAGAGACACAGAGACACCAAAGGCAAGCATACAGATGAGCAGCTGGCCTGCCAGTCATCCACACAGACATCCAGCCAGACAGGCAGGCTTCCATTATGTTCTGGGCTGTGACTGCTGATTGCTCGCCACTGCTGCCTGTGTCAGGATTAGCCATTGTGGCCAGATCAGAGTGGATGGGCTCAGAGCCCGAGATGATGCTGAAAACCACCTCTGTAAGCAGCAAGGGGCTGGAGTGTATTCACTGCGGACTGAAAAAACATTTACGGTAGATATGCACCGACGTCCAGGCTGGCACATAACCACAAGGCAGGCACTTGAAATCACACACACACAGACACACCCAAACAGAAAAAGACTTTCAACACTGCATGTGTGCAAGTGTGCACAAGCACATACACGCACACACACGAGCAAACAATTGAGAAACTACAGAGGAAAACAAACAGTCTGCTCTCTGTGTTCTTTCTCTCTCAGTCCATCTCCTCCCTCATCCCTCCTTCCCTCAGAAAAGTGGCAGGCCGGCAGCAGTGCTGGACTCACGCCCTGTCAGAGTGGTCAGCAGTAACAGGATTAGCTGGGAGAGAGGGCATGACGACAAGCCCGTTTGCTGCCGCGCACCGTCATTATTGAAATACATTACACACTCAAAATGGAGCTGCTGGAGCCAAACTGCTGTCAACTTAATTACTCCAAGAGCACTTTGTGGCCGTGGCACATTTTAATAATTTCTTTTCCCCTTCTCACCCGGCTCCTTCTGCCCACTGGTTTGGGAGATGTACAAAAACATGGCACCCTTGCCGGAGCTCACTGTCCATTCCTTATGCACCATTCAACCCCTCATTTCCACATCTCGCACTTCTTTTTTTATGTGTCTAGTTGTGTTTATGATACACTTCTGTTCAGTTATAGTTATGTGTATGTGTTGGACTGTGGGTTGGAAGGTGCCTCACATGCACACAAACAAAATGCAACACAACACCAAAACAAATGTTAAAAATAATAGGAGTCAGACATCCAACTCTACCTCTGCTTACACAGACACACAGCTGGAGACCCAACAGAGATCCCTTGGTGCAGCCATTTTTAAAAAGCAATTCAGAGCACTCCTGCTGCTTTTTAGCTTACACTATGATGCACTTTTCCTCAGCTCCCATCAAGTTCAATTAGCTCCTAGATCAAACTTATGACGAGTAAACTGTTGCGCTGGCAGCTGCACACAGACCTCCTCCTGGTTGGCTGCTTCCTACACTTAACTTTCTCAGCAGCATCGCTCAAGGCCATATGTCTTGACTCTATGAATTATGTATAGGCTCATATTCTGCTCCAGCTTGTAGGCTAGAACTGTGGCCACCCGTGACCAATGAGGCTCTTGATTGGTTAAAGAGTATGTCAAAGTCCCCAGGGGTGAGAGGTCATAAAGGTTTAAGTCCAGGTAGATAATATTACCAATAGATGTTAGCCGCAGGTGAGATGCGAGTCCTCAGGGAGGACTGGGAAATGGGACAGCCTTGCAGAGAAGGAAAACAGGGAGAAATAAAGATGGAGAGTGCGGGAAAGGAAGGGGAAATAGAACGAGATGAAGAAAGAGAAAATAAACGACGATAAGGAAGTAACAGAGTGTCCTTAGTGCAGTCACGCAAGCATGAATTAAAATGCCAACTCTGTGCAGGAGAAACACCAGGGGGTGCACACAGTGCCGGCCAGGATCGCTGCTGACACACACACATGCAAACATATTTGCACGAACACATGAAGGGAAGTTGTCAAGTTACGTTAGCTGTACAGTGCTTCATTTCCATTGCGTAGATAGACTACATATATGGCTATTACCCCCTGAGAACGAATATAGCTGTAAAACATTAACATGATGTGACGTTCTTTCAAACATTGCACAATTTCCTCTCTGTGTTTTCCTCAGTGCAAAGGAAAGGCTTCTAAACTTGCAACTGCACACCTGCATGCAACACTTTCCCACTGGAACAAATAAATGATATTTGGCCGGGCAAAGTTTGGCGTCTGAGTATTAAGTAGCCGAGGAAACACAAAGACGGAATCCCCTCTCTGTCCCATAAGGCAGCACAGCAGGGCACATATGGTAAGGTAGATTTATCTCATTATAAGAAGTGCATTTATCTACTTTAGAAGTCTCTCTGGATGAGATAAATGGTAACCAGGGAAATTAGATTATTTTCTTAGTGTGCTGCAGTACAGATGGCACAGGAGTCTCGACTCCCAATTGTGTATTCAATTCAATCAACGCTCAAGTGGTGGATTACAAGATTGATATATATTTAATTTTTACTTTTGCTTGCAAATGTCTCAGCTGATACTACAGTATCACTGTACACAGTGACACAGTGCAGGTGCTGAGAGTCAAACCATATAAGCTTGCCTGTGATACTCCGACACTGCATTGTATTTATTCAAGCCTCAACCAGCTTTTTTCTCTTCATCTTTGCACTCTTTTGGCAGTGGATCACGGTGGAGTCATGCACCAGTTAAATTCAAACAGATTTAACAGGTTCACAAGGCCAACCAAAAATGTGTGACTTGCAGGTAAGCGACAAGAAACCATGAGAGTGTGAGGTGCAAACGAGGCTCAGGGGAAGCACTGACTGTGCCTCCGCCCATTGCTTTAAGTTGGAATCAAGAACGAATATGTAAATAGCTCTGTAAACACTTGGGTATAACATATGTGAGATTAAATGGGTAACACTTTATAATAACTACACACTATGAAGCATTAGTTAAGTATGAGTAAACACTTAATTCATCCTTTATAAAGCATTGTTCCTACATTAACACTCATTAGTATACAATTTATAACAGTTATAAATGTTTTATTATTGATTAATAAGCTCGTCTATTATGTGTTTCATGATTGTGTTTTCATACTTTATAAATGATGGATTCCCCATTTGTAAATTAAGTATTATATATGTTACAAACCAATTATTAAGGAGTTATAGGATGATTAATAACATCCTTTATAAAGTGTTAATAAATGATTAAGAACTTATTTAGATGTACATTATTCATCCATTTATATATATATATATATATAATGATTTAGATATGCACTAATGGTTAGGGACTATGTTAATATATGCTTTATAAACACATTAATACTGCAATTCATGGTCAATTCATGATTAATTCAGGTAGTTACTACTCGTTAGTAAAGTGTTTTGTGTGACCTCATCTAAAGTGAGGACTATCTATGCCTTACAAAGCATTTATTAATGACATTGAAAGGCCATCAGTGTCTCAAAACCCATAATTTTTCAACAGAAAAGGCAAATAGACACAACACAAAGTGATAAAGACCATATCAATATTTATTGCAAGATGCAAACAATATGCTGTTAAATACAAACCTCTCAGCCATTCATTCATGTAAAAAACAAATAGATTCTCCTTCAGGAGAACATGGCTGGATATGAAACATTTGTAAATATACGACTGGAGCTAACCAGGAGCTTTGCATATTAGTTTACAATTACTTATTTAATTATTCATTTCATACATTTACAAATGGGTAATCCATCATTTGTAAAGTATGAAAACACAATCATGAAACACATAATATTAATCAAGAATAAAACATTTATAACTGTTGTTATGAATTGCATACTAATGAGTGTTAATGTAGGAACAATGCTTTATAAATGATGAATTAAGTATTTACTCATAATTAACTAATGCTTCATAGTGTGTAGTTATTAAAAAGTGTTACCATTAAATGCATATGGGATGTGAGGAAAACACTCACACAAGGAGGGGAGAAGGAACCAATAAAAAAGAAGCTTAAAAACAGACGGAGACCCTCGAGTAACATATGTTTCACCCTATCTGCTTGAGACCAATTTAAATGGTTTTGATAGCATTAGGGAGGCCTGTATGTGCATTGATTTCTTCGTTCAGGGGAAGAAAAAAAGCTACTCGTAAACTCCAGACATCAGCAGGAAATGAGCAATGAGGATGAGGAGAGATGATTGCTCCATAGTTTCCATCGTATAAAAGCTGTGTTGTTGTTTCTATAGGGTCAGGTGGTGTGTCTGACTGTGCAGAGACAACAGCAATAAATGGCTGTTTGGCTGTGACATGCAAGATAATGTGATGAAAAAACAGGACACACTTTGCTTTTCCTGACAAGATTGAAATGGCTCAGTAGATATATGTATTTGCAGTGTGGCTGCAACCATTGCTTAATATTTAAAATCCAAAAGGTTTATTTCCCCATTGAGATGAATAATGTATAACTAAACTTAAAGCTAAACATTTTTAAAGAATAACAATTTGATGTCTTCTCCATGTTAGATGTTTGTTACATTTGTTGTACATTGCTCTTGTTAGGGGCTCATGACACATTATAGCATCTTTCATAACTGCTTACATTAATAAAGGTGATTGGTAAGGATTCACATGACTGCACTAACAATGAATGTGACAGAAAGTCTACCAGTGTCACATGGCAGTGAAGGTGCACCCTCTCAGTAAACCCATGTGCAGAAGGTGATGTTGTGCCCACAGGTTTAATTAATGCTTTGATTTGGTCTAATGCTCTGGACTGGAGAGTGATAGTCAAGTGTTCACTAAAATGAAATAAAACAGCATTCCTCATGCATCACCATGTTAACAAGTAAGCATCACAGCGCTCTGTGCTCCTATGGTTCATTGAACATGTCAAAATAGGAGAAAGCAAAAAAACGTACATGCTTTTTGGACATTGTGAGGTGCCAGATGCTGCTTTGGTTGTTTTCCACTCTAAAATGGGCAACTGTTGACCTGACACTCATTGTGTTATGCCCCCCCACCTATTTGGATGAGGCCATTTTTGTGTAGATGGCCTATGTACATGTGTGTATCTCTGGAATGAGCACCACTCCAATTTCCACCTGATGATTGGCAACGTTTTGGTCTCTTTGCTTTCTTCTACCAGGCAAGATCCAAACCAACTGGGAAGGGGTGTCTTAATAGCAACATAAGGGTTACCAGCCTCCCGGGTAAGGCTTCTGCCAGGGTGCTGGAAAGGAGGCTCCGAACGTTTGTCGAACCTCGGATTCAAAAGGAGCAGTGTGGATTCCGTCCCGGCCGTGGAACAGTTGACTAGCCCTTTACCCTCGCAAAACTACTGGAGGGGTCCTGGGAGTTTGCCCAACCAGTCTACATGTGCTTTGTGGACTTGGAGAAGGCTTTCGACCGGGTCCCTCGGAGGTTTTTGTGGGGGGTGCTGCGGGAGTATGCGGTGCCGGACCCGTTGCAACGGGCCGTCCGCTCTCTGTACGACTGCAGTAGGAGCTGTGTCCGTATTATCTGCAATAAGTCAGAGACGTTCTCGGTGGGTGTTGGCCTCCGCCAGGGCTGCCCTTTGTCACCGGTCCTGTTCGCGACTTTCACGGACAGGATATCTAGGCGCAGCCGGGGGGTGGAGAACGTCAGGTTTGGGGGTCCTGGGATCGCCGCTCTGCTGTTTGCAGATAATGTGGTCCTGTTGGCCTCCTCGGATCGTGACCTCCATCATTCACTGGGGCGGTTTGCAGCCGAGTGTGAAGCGGCAGGGATGAGAGTTAGCACCTCCAAATCTGAGGCCATGGTGCTCTGCCGGAAACCAGTGGATTGCTCCCTCCAGGTGGGGACAGAGTGCCTACCGCAAGCGAAGGACTTCAAGTATCTCGGGGTCTTGTTCATGAGTGAGGGTAAGATGGAGCGGGGGATCGGTGCGGCTGCAGCAGTAAAGCAGGCGCTGCACCGGACCGTCTTGGTGAAGACGAATTTACCGGTCAGTTTACGTTCCAACCCTCACATACGGTCACGAACTCTCGGTCGTGACCGAAAGAACGAGGTTGCGGCTACAAGTGGCCGAAATGAGTTTCCTCCGTAGGGTGGCCGGGTTCAGCCTTAGAGATAGGGTTAGGAGCTCGGACATCAGGAGGGAACTTCAAGTTCAGACGCTACAGAGGACACCAATGGTGAGGTGTCCATCAGCCAGTTCTCCCCTTTATTATATCCTAAAGCTTCCAATGCCTTTTCTCTCAACTTACATAAGCACAGCCTTTTTCAACTATAGGGAGAAACTCTTTATTTGAAGTATACACTGTGGTGTTCAGACACATCCAACAGAGATGGTCTTTATTATTATTATTATTTATTATCCTCAATTCCAATGAAAAGATCAACCAACAACAAATGTATACTACTAACAGAGAAGTATTTTTGTGCAGCATGATAAAGCAACTGCCTCTGTGCCTTATGAGTCCATTGTTTTCCAAAATATCTTAATAACCACAAAAAGATCCATACTATTGCATTTGGGTGATATGTGTCTTGGTTACAGTTAACATAGCCAGTTTGATTGGTTCTACCAAGCTCAGTAAACTCTCTGCTGCTCTGGCATCTACCTTTAGATTAAAATGAATGTTTTTGCAGAGTTCTTTCAGAATAAACTACATTGGCCTTGTTCATTTGTTGTCTGTTCTTTGATTCTTTTATGTTTTGAATATAATTTTAGTCTTCCATACTTGACTTTGATTAGATTCACTTGGCGTATCAGTTTATTTTGCAAACAACGTACTACTGCACAAGAGTCATAACAGCTGGTTTCCAGCAGAAGTGATTTTGGACATAATTTCCTTGCTTGATTTTTACAACTAGCTGTATTTGACTTACACATGTGCATAGTGTGTTGTGAAAATGATGTAGTTGTGGTACATTATTATGTTGCATGCATGTTCGCATCAGTGTCCCACTGTTTTTGCTGTGTTGGAGTGCACACCACCTTCATCATTTAGCCTCTATCCCGTCTTTGAAGTTCGACCTCAAAGAGCGACTTCAAAGCTTCATCTCGTACAAGAGATCATGTTGCTTCTTATGTGAGGAAAATATCAATAGGATCCTGCCTCCGCGATTATGATTTAATGGCTGTGTTATTGAATGACTGGAGTTGAAGAATTTATAATTAGTTTTGCTGGGGAAAATCATTACCATTTGATTAGCTCAACCCAGTGTTTCACTGCACTACATACTTTGCATATTAATTAGATGTATTTGTGTGCTTGAAATTTTGGTGTTGTTGTGTGAATGGGTGTGGGCATTGATATGTCGGAGTCAGCCAACAGTTGTTATTGGAGATGTGTGTGTGAGTGGTTTTGTGTGTGCATTTTTATACTTGAGAAAAAGTGTGTTCTTGTGCATATAACCCGTGTGTTTATGTATGCATGCAGTATAATATACAAGCAAATAAAGCTTAAATATGTTTTGCATAGATTGGATTTCAGAGTGCTGAGAGTTTTTTTTACAGCAAATTGATTCTAAGTGCACTAGACCACCGTTAGAGCCTGTGAAGTGTATGCAAATAGTCTTACAAAGTAAAAAGTTCAGTACATACCCCTCCGCAGCCATAAAATCGTCCACAAACACACACACACACACACACACACACACACACACACACACACACACACACACACACACACACACACACACACAGACACACAGCTTGAAACGCAGACACTTGTGACCAGTAACAAGCAGCCCAATGTGCAATCTGCAAAATGTCAGCATTGTGAAAATCAAGTTGTTACAACATGCCCCAAGTGCATAGTTTTAGTGAGAAAGTAACAGATGATCGCTTAAATAAAATAAAAAAAACAGTCCTTTAAACTGAGACAGGAATAGTTACATTGCTGTATCTGCACACCTGCTGCAGCTTGTAGGACTGTAGTTATTCCAGGTGTGTCCTGTCTCCAGGTGGTCAGCAGTACGGGGCCATTGCGTAGTGAATTTACATCTACGAGAGGGACAGAATGAAAAAAGACTGCACACCAGTCTGCACCCTCAGTTTGTGGCTGTTGACAAGGTATCATCTCTGGGTACAAGAGATGAAGACACAGGAGATCACTGAGTGCAGTTTCTTCTCTGTTCAGTCTATTCCATCCTGCTGGGTCGCTAACGCTAGCTAGCCAGCTGTCTGCACATATCAGGTCAATAGGAAACACATACAGCTGGAGCAGATACATTAGCGTGATTATTGAAGAAAATGCCTGTGCTCTACCTAGATCTGGTACTGTCAATAGTATGTGATACATTTATAAATCTGCATAACAATGGCAGTCTTGCAGGTTCTGCAGGACTTCTATTCTTCCTGCCTAACAGCCTTGCACATAAAGTCCTGAAGAATATGAAGCTTGTGTATTAGTTGAAAAAAAATTCATTACAATTTTGAATCTTTTAGAATTGTTTTGTTTATATCACAAGCTTTATTGTCCAGTATAAATTGCAAAATCATTTGGGTGTTGGGTACTGTTCATTTGAATTCATCAGTGGATGTGAAAATCCAGTCGGCACTAGCATTCACATGTAGTAAAGGGAGGAAGAAGTCAAACAGAATTCTTAATACAGGCCGCTAACCCTGAGGACTGCCGGTGATACAACCACATGTAATGTGAATGGCTTTGGTTGTATAGAGAATAAAACGCTGAAAGATCAGCTATGAATCTGCTCTCTAACCATGTAAAACCCTGTGGCTGTGTGTGTGTGTGTGTGTGTGTGTGTGTGTGTGTGTGTGTGTGTGTGTGTGTGTGTGTGTGTGTGTGTGTGTGTGTGTGTGTGTGCTGTGGTGCACCAGCCTTATACTGCAACTCATCATTACTCCCATTCTGTGACAGAAGCTCGCCTGTTAGTTTGGCAGGGATGTCAAGACTGCAGGATGGTATAGGCAGCCTCCATAGCATAGCATACATTCACTCACAATGCTAAATGGCTGCTGCAATGCAAACCAGCTCAGACATGTAGTTGAGGAAAAGGAGTGGTCTTACATATTTGGATAATGTAAGGAAGATAGAAAAACAGCTATTCAATATTGCTTTAATTTCACTCCTTAATGGATGGTGACTTAAAAAACAAAACTTTTATATGTTGGAAGTTTGTGAATCACAACCTGGCTCTGGATGCAAATGTCATGGCAGATGAATTCTGGGATTGACATGTGCTCACTTCCCTTCCACACCGTCTCTCCTGTTGTATGAGGCTGAACCACCATGCTGCGAGAGCTGTCCCTTCCCTGACTGTCTCTCACTGCATGAAGAGATTTAAAACAAGCGGACAGGCAGATGGATGTCACTGCTAGCATCCCAGTGAGCGCTCCAGTAGACCAGTTAGTGATAATAAATTGCTGTGTGGTGATCATACGCTGTTGGATGCTAATTAATCTCAGAAGTCGGAAAACTGTCCTTATTCACGCAACTGAGCCTTTATTGTTTACAATATATGGTATACAAGGTAGTGGCATCATATAAATGTAGAATATCAGCATATGGAGTGGCTGACATGTTTGTCATCTCATTTATCTCACATTTAACAAAACATATAAAGTATAACTTCCAATATAGCAGATCATCTTTGCATTAAAGGCAGGGTTGAAAATCGTCATCAAAAACATTTTTGATATCATTATCAACGAATCAAATATTCTGACAAAAAATAATGTTTTTGTGGCTGTCACATCACAGGACTTTATTAAGCCTGTCCAATCATTTAATTTGGCCTGAATGAAAGGATTGGATGGGCTAACGTTACCTACCTGTTTACTAGGGGTGTGACAATACACGTATTCGTATTGAACCGTTCGGTACGAGGCTTATGGTTCAGTCCCTATTACGAACCGAACAATACGTTTGAATAACACTATTGCATTTGGAAAATGCAGAAGCTTAAATTGTGGGAAATATAATGTTCTCTCGGTGGAGCCACTGCGCTCAACATGGCAACCCAACCGACGTAGCAGACAACGTGCTGTCTGACACGCCCACCACGGAAGAACAACATTCTACTCTGGTGAGCCACGTTTGTTCTGGGAGGCACGCTACGCTAAATTAGCTTAGCAGGAAAACCAACAGCAGCACATATGCTACAAGCTCTCCCCGCAGCATTTATGTAGCTGTTCCCTACCGATTCAAACAGGGCTAAAGCAATCGCCACGGCGATTGTTATATTTATAGCCGTGGATATGAGACCCTACACTGGAGAGGAAAACACAGGCTGTACGGACATGCTTACGGACCACTGTATTGAACCGAACCGAGAATTTTGTGAACCGTTACACCCCTACTGTTTACCTGTGCACACTCTGCCCTCATTCCGTGTCACTGGAGTCTTCCACAAGCTGCTAGCTTGACAGTTCTAACAACAGCCATGTTGTTTAAGTCATTATGATCATTTTGGGGGAGTGGCTTTGGAGGGAGGCCTGAATGGATGAGCTGTCAGTGTTGACTTCTTGGCGACAGCTAGTGCTGCTAGCTACTTTCATTGGAAAAGAGGTTGCAACACTGGACTGGGATTTTAGGTTGGATCATTTAAAAAATGTAGTGCTCTCTTGCTAGATTCTAAAGATGACCAATCCTACCTATACGGCCTAAGACAATTTTCCTATTATTTATCTTGCTACTAACTGACAGCTTTCCCACCCAACTCTCTTATGACAAGAAATATTGTCATTTAAAAATCTACACTAATGCAAGCGTTTTTGATTAAAAAAGAACAGAAACTACAATTTTAGACGGAGCTCCATGGTGACTAGTGCTATTTTTAGAACATGCCTTGCGGGCGACTCACGTGGTCCCTGCGGGCGACAGGGTGCCCACGGGCACCGTGTTGGCTACCTCTGGTGTAGATGCTTTTTTTTTTTTCTAGCTTTTTTTTTTTTTTAACTCAATGGCTGAAGAAGGAGAAACGGATTTCTCAAGAAGGAAATTCTAAGAAAAGCTGGACATCAGCCCTGACCCAGCCAGGAAAAGGATTTGTGCACCACTTTCAGTCCAGCAACTACGAACGGTATTTCTGGCTGACAGCATTGGAGAAGTGTTGAACATTTTATGGCTGGGAATGCGTTTTATTTGCGACTGAGCATCTTGGTGTTTGGAGCTACGCTAGATTTGCTAACTAAGGCAGCAACAAGACACCATAGCACGGCACGACACTTACAAGCTACGGTGCTTTTGAAAACCTTTTCAACCCGAGTGGATTTAAAACTCAACGAACAAGTTCGCAAGAGGACCTCTGGCTGGAACTGAACCGCACCGATGTTCTGTACAACCGCATCATTGAACTCTTTGTTAACAAAGAAAGGACATTTGATTCTCTGTTTGGGCTTTTGTTTCCTTTTGCAAAGAACTATGGTCTGGAGAAATGGGGATTGTGTGGCGATTGCTTTAGGCCCTGTTTGAATCAGTAGGGAACAGCTAAACGCTGCGGGGAGAGTTTGTAGCATATGTGCTGCTGTTGTTTTTCCTGCTAAGCTAGTTTAGCGTAGCGCGCCTCCCAGAACACACGTGCCTCAACAGAGTACAATGTTCTTCTTCCGTGGTGGGCGTGTCAGGCAGCACGTTACCTGTTACGTCGGGTGGGTTGCCATGTTGAGCGCATTGGCTCCACCGAGAGAACATTATATTTCCCACAATTTAAGCTTCTGCATTTTCCAAATGCAATAGTATTATTCAAACGTATTGTTCGGTTCGTAATGCGTACCGAACCGTGAGCCTCGTACCGAACGGTTCAATACGAAGGTATAAAACATATGGCCCGCCACTGCAAAACAGTGATCTGTTTGGACTAATAAAGGCTGTAAATGAACCACAGTCCCTATCTTTTCCTCTTGGAATATGATTATTTTGTGTTCAAATAATAAAAATGATAAGGCAATACATTACATAAAAACACTGCAGAACACAATACATATCTGACTTTGAGTGGCTTTACATGAGAGAAAACATGGCTGATTGTCATCTGTGAGGGTGTGCTGTTGTTTGCCAGATCTTAAATAACTAAAGAACAACATTTTTGCAAAATCTGTTCTGGTCTCATTATGTATGGTAACTGCATGTGTTCATTATCATTAAGATGCGCTTGAGGGTGCCAGGAATTATACATTAGCATTAGATTGGCACAAATTCACACCTACCGAACCACATAAAATCTCCCCTCCCGTGCCTGTGTATGTTCAGTTTTGTATATTGGCGTCACAACTCTGTTACGTTTTTTAGCTTGGCATGTCAGCAGTTCTTGGAGGTTCTTCAGTGTCTGCTCTTGAGGTCAGAAAATACCTCTGTAGTTTCAGCTGATAGGTGGCCTACATTTAGAGATAAGGGAGATTGAGTTTGGGTGAATTGTACTCATTTTGTTTGCTCTCCCTGCATCCCTGCAGCTGGCTCTCAACTGATAGGTCAGTGAGACCCCTCCTCAACCCCTCAGAATGAGACTTTACCAATAAAAAGAGAAAGATCCCCTGAGGTATGGGTCGAGAGGTCATGGTGTTGGTGTGGCATTACATTCACTGAAATGTCTATATCACCTCCATAAAGTTGAGCAGTGAGGACACTTTCTGTCATACCATCCCCTGTAACCGTTTGGAAGCAATTCCGATAGACAATATGGCCTTTGATAGAGATAAATATTGCCAGAGGGGAAATACTCAGTGTGGATGCCATAGTAATAGACAATCTCTCCTCTTCCTATTTGCAGTCTGCAGTGCAACGACCTCCATACTCTACTACTTAAAAATAACAGTTCAATAATTACAACGCTCTGTCCCCAAAGTGACACAAGTACTGTTACATTTTCTTGCATGTGCAGAACAACAGTAGAAGAGGAGTTTTAAGAATGACACCAAGGGTGTGTTCGTTTATCCAATCTAATCTGACGCTCAACACTAAAATGAGAGCAAAGAAACAGAACATTCTATTTCTAAATGACTTAAAAAATGGTAAGTTAAAATGGGTGAAAGAAACATTTCTTGTGCAAGAGCTTGACACCAGTGAGGATGACAATAATTCTGATTTGACATGAGACTGCAACAATATGCCTATGGAAATAAGTAAAAACAAAACATTGGCTTTAGCTAATGTTAGGCGTTAGTGTACATTTGACCGAGTTAGCTTAGCTCAATGTTTTATTAAATATTATGGCAAACAAGTAACTTTTACACATTACTGAACTTGGCTGAACATGCTCTGAAAAACCGAACGGTACATTCTCTGGATTTACGAACCGTCCAGTTCGTGCCAGAGTGCACTCCGACGAGTTGTACATTATGAAACAAACAAAACAGGTAAAATCAATGGTAAAATCTAAAGTAACAAAGCAAGAAACATGAAAGTAGAAAATAAAAAAGTAAGTTCAAGACTAATTATATATGCATAAATTAATTTAATATTACCCGAAAACAGAATTATTACATTTATTTCTCAACAAGAAAAAATCCAGGAGGCTTTGCCCTTTTGGTTCCTGTGGTTAAGAGCAGTGGTACAGTAGAACATGTCTGCAAACAGAAACATTTTGCAACCATGCAGCAAAACATGGTTTTAGGCTCAAAAGCATGACTCATTGACAAAGCAGATGGATTCAAATCAAAGTTCACTTATTCAATGAGGCAGACTGTTAGGCAACTGGTAACCAATCTAAAGTCAGTTTAGAGATTGACAACAATATGCACTATGGTCTATCTGCAGTATTTTGGATTGCAGCTGGTGCAATCAATCACCTAGATAATGATAAAGAACATCCTATAATGTTCATTCACTTATCCAGAAAGAGATAAATGGACAGAAGAAAAAAGTGTAGAGCTCTTTCTCAACTCGAACAATTCAAAGAACTATCCAGTCTGAGGACAATGGTGCTATTATTTATTCATTTGGTCCACTGGGGAATTTTAGCCAAACACAAAGTGGGTACTTTATTGAGCCACTACAGCCACTATACTCTGCAGTAGATAGCTAGATCTGCTGCATAACTGCACATAGAGTAAGAAAACAATGTAAATAAATAATAAGGCCTAAATTCATATGTACAATGTGTAATGTCTGCTTGGCGTTTCTATACTTATGACTACTTCAAACAATTCACTGCAAAATGAGAAGCTATTACCGTGTCCCTGAAACTCACTCAGTTTTCAAGCAATTCATTATGAAATAGTCAGGTCTGCACTGCCAAAAGCTACATCTACATTTGGGACCTGCTGTTTGTGAAAAGTCCTTGGTAAGTCTAAGGAGAGCAGTTTTGTGCTGTCAAGTGCTCACAGAAAGTTTGGGATTTCCCAACAATCATTAATTTCACTTGTAAACCATATATCAAATCCTTTTCCTTGAATAAAATAACAGCTGGAAGACAGGCTTTTATTTTGCAGGAGACGAGTGAGCAAGACTCACTGGAGTGTTTTCAAGTGGCAGGGCTTTTGTTCTTCAAAGGAAGAGTACCATCAAGAGCAGTCAAAAGGGCAATTAAAATGATCAAAACTCTCCTTAGTATTGACCAGAAGCACGTGAGTAGTGTTGGAAGTGCTTGTCAAGAATGCCTCTGAGAATTTGCAAGAGGAGGCAGTTAAGTATGTAGCAGAGAGGTTGAGAAAGAGCCAGGAGTTCACAGTCCACAACGATGGCTTCACATAGTCGGAAAGAAATGTGGTTGTAACACTGGTATATCTAACATCTGTAAAAGCCAACTGCGGACGACAAGCTCAACTCAGTCTGCAGAGCCCTGAAGCCCATAAAGGTTATTGCTGCATAAAGGGTTATTGCCTATTATTCAATGTTTATTAAATATTGAACGTGTTAAATGTCTTAATTGCACCAACTTCGATGTCCCATGTTTTTGGTTCCCCAGCAATACACCCGCCAAGTGTGAAGTAGATCGGACGAGTGGTTGTCGAGATATGTGAAGGACAGACAGACAGAGATTTCATGCCTTATAGTTAGAAGTTCACTACCAGATTTATGTTTTTAAAAGGATTTGAAATAGGATCTGTGAAGAAGTGCTACACCTTATATAGATATCTTTGTTTAACATAATTAAGTTTACTCTAAATGCTTAGGACATACAGTATATGCACAAACACACACATACATCTTGATGTGTCAACAGGACAAACAGCTGACAGTTGCATTAATGGGGTCTGCTATTATGTTCAAGGAGCAACCAAAACTAATCAGAACTGTTGACTGCAAGATGTTGTTATTAGCTCGTACCAGGTTTTAATACTCAGGTAATCTTTAAGTTGTAGAAGATGTTTTTGTCTTTTTTTTTACCGTTTTCCCACTCAGAAAAGCAAAACATTTGTTATTTTATTTCTTTCAATCAATGTATACATTCTTTTTTCCCCCAGAGCCTGAGGTGATGTCTTCAAATTCCTTGTCCAAAACATACAGATGTTCAATTTACATTCATATCAAAACAGACACATTTCCTCACATTTGAGAAAGAGAGTGAAAATAAGAGTGTTTGTAGTTTTTGCTTAATAATTTACTTCATTAATTGTGTGTTAGCGTTTATTAGAGTAATTGCACAAAAAAACTAAAAGTAAAGACTCATAAGAATCAACGCACAGAGATTCACAAACATTTGATTATAAGCTGTGTCCTGTAAGATCGATTCAGTCCTTTCTACATAATCTATAAATATGTTTCTGTTACTAAAACTGTTTTGTTTGTATATTTAAAGTCAATATACTTAGAAATACTTATCAGTAAGGAAACTGAAATCAAGGCAGTCCTCTCTCATAAATCCCCCATGTTCTTATTGCTTTAAGCAATGCCCGTGCCATTTACATCAGTGTGAGAGCAGCTGAATGGTGGTTGTTCACTTCATTGTCATTTGTGTCTATTGTATCTAAAAGGACCACCTGCTAGCTGGAGTAGCGGTGGACAGCCTTCCAGGGTGCGTCTTATAATTGCCACTGGGGGGCTGGTAAATAACAGCATGCTATTTACCAGGCTCAAAGCCCCGCCAATGTAATAAGTCACAGTGTTGTTTCCTCTTTTCATTAGAGAATGTCAGAGGTAATTTAGGACATTTTGGTGAGAGAGTGAGGAGGTGAACATGTGAGTGGGGAGGATGGGTGTGTGCTGACATGATGGGAAGGGGGGGACTATTTAGCTCTGTTGCTATGGTGTTGCATGGTGTGGGGTGGGGGCTGCTCTGACACTAGAACACAAGTACTACAAAACATCATGCTAACACTCATACTAACCACCTCACACACTTTCATACAAACGTATCAAACTGTATTTGCCTCAGGCAGCTGATGCCACTATAATTTATCCCTGATGACATGAACCAAAAAGCAATTTACACTCATCAATGACGTGTGTGCAGTATTTATGTAATGATTATTATTGAAGTGTGTGTATATGGAGCCTACAGGTAGCAATATACTTGAGACAAAATGAAACTGCTGTCAAACATGACGCTAACAGCTAATGTTTGTATGCGCACTGCCGCTTGAGGAATGTTTAGTTAATGACACTGTAGGGGAGAGATATTAAACGTGCTTAAGCACCAGGTGGACCCTCTGTAGCTTCACAGTCATAAGAAAGCCCACCCAGAAAAGTTTAAATATCTACAAAAGTTACATAAGTAAATAGTGAATACTCAAATTTTAAAATAATGTTACCATATTAGGGCAACATTCATGTCTTTTATAAACATGTCAACATGTTGCCATGTATGGGACATCAAATGTGCCATGTGTGTTTTTTAGATGACTAATGAAGAGCAGTCAAATAAATAGATTTTTACATAAATTTGTCACTTCTCTCTGTGTCCATGCCAGGCAAATAAATAATGCAGAAAATTTTTGTTTGTTAAAACGAAAACGTATTAGTGTGGATGTAGCCTCAGGGAGCCGCAACAGAGGGGCTGAAGAGTCGCAGTTGCCGACCCCTGTCCTAGCCAGTTGACCAGATCAGTTTCAAATTTATTAAGGGAAAGCCTTATGACATTAAAGATGCTTCATCATGAATAACAACAATAACACCTTACAGTATGACAGAATACTCAAATTGACTTTAAAACACTCATGGGCCCACTCACATTAAAATAAGAACACGTTGCAGGCCTGTGTAGCTCGGGTGCGATGCTGCCTCCCAAATCCTCGTCCTCAGCGGAAACAGTTACACAGCAAATCCAAAATCACAATTCAATGTCAGTCCTTGAGAAAAACAGTATGTCGTCCAAAAAACACACGCCGACAGCGGAGGTGACGGCCACGGCGGTGAAATCCTCACCAGGAACACACCAACAGTCTGTCTCGGTCCGCAATCGCAAAAGGACAAAGGAATCTGTAAAGACAATATATATACAAATTAGTTAAAAATGTATGACCACAGAGAATCTTTTTCCAACTCATTTTCTGGATAATTGCATGTAGATATCCTTTGCCTGGCAGGGGGTTTAGTTACAAATGCTGACACATAAGGTAAAGTATTCCCACATGGAATGAGAAAAGAAACCAAAAGGTTTGGAGCTATTGTGGGTACACAGGAAAACCGTTTTCGGACTACAAAGTTGGATCTCGTTACCTCACTTTTTGTGTGTGTCAAAGTCTGTGGCTTGACGCAAATTCTCTGACACGCATACTGCAACACACTGAAACAAGACAGAGAAGCAGACGTATATATTGACACAAGCTGAAATGCACACTGTCACACAGTGACAAAGGCAAGCAGAGACACACTCTCATACAAGTGTTTACGTTGTAGTTTATGATGTTCTGAAGCACCTCAGACTGTGTTTTCTCTGGCGGAGAGGTGTTGAGAGCCCCTCTATTGTTCAGCTCAGTAGTATAAGAACACACTCCACAGGACTCTAGGCCCTACTTTCATAACCCACTTCAAAAGCCACCGGGACACACAACCCTATCTTTATCCCCTCTCAGAACTTTTTTGCACCCTGCCAGCTTCCTCCCTACTTCTCCTCGGCTCCCTCTCTCACCTTTTCGCTTCAGTCACATAACCTTCCCTGACTCGATTTTTGCCTCCCTTTCCCTCCATTCCCCTCTTCTGCTTCACCTATTGTATACTTCTCCTCCTCTTTCCCACAGAAAGAGAGAGGCTTTGCTTCACAGTCAAGAGGACTGTCGCTGGCTAACAAAGCAGTGTGGGAGCTGCAGAAAAAGAACAAGACTAAGAGCAATTCCAGGTAGAGAGAACTGCATTACCCATGGACACAGTGGCATGCAAGGAAACGATAATGTTGATACCTAGGAAGCTTTTTGTGTAGAAGCAAATCATAGCAAAAATAAAATGCCGTGCAAGTATTTTACACTGCTTTCATAAGAGCTGTCACTCGTACTTGCACACTGCGCTCTTCAGCTCAGCCAAAATGCATTAAACACTCTGCTTACTTGATTACTCGAGAGGCAGACCCTGTGCAGTGATATTGCTGTTAATTGGACTAATTTGCATGGTCTTTGGTTGGTCTGTTTGTCCTCAGTCAAGTGAAACATTGAGTTCCTGATCTCTAATTGCTTCCTGAACCTTGCTGCTCCAGATTTATCTACACAGAAAATGCAATATTACAGGATATATGTAAGTTCATAATTGAGTGATATAGTTAAGCTTCAGCGGCCTTAAATACTGTTGCAAGGCTTGTCAGTCTTTTCATTCTCACACAGCACATATGCTGTTGACAATGATAACAGCATTAGATTTACCACTTAAAATACATTTTGGAAACAATGGGTTCTTGATGGCACACAAAAGTATGCAGAAGCAGGCTTCTCATTTCTAGCCAGTTCCATCAATTTTGCCATCTGAAATGACATCTGGTTTTGGCACATTTTATCAACTGTACCTAGCTAGCTAATGAGGCAAAGGTTAGCTCCATGAGTTGTTTGAAAGCACTGAATTTGTAATGTTTTCAGCTGACTCCACCACCTGATAGCTACACAAATGGCATTGTCATGACAATGACTGAGGCTAAAGCTACATGTCCCAGGCAACAAGTCAGCATCCTCATCACTATGTCGAAGACATGGAAACACGTATGATAAGGAAAGTTGTAAGATCAGACTTATTTCATTCTGACATACCCAATTTGGCTGATTAGCACAAATTGGTTAGTCCTCATCCTTAAAGCCTTATTTCTTGTGTTTGGCGAACTTAATGCTAGCTTGGGTTAACTTGCTGTGCTAGAGTGTAAACTCTCCCCCACAAAGTGCAAGACAGAGCTGCTATCATTAGCTGTTTCCACATAGGGATGAATAGAGTGAGATTTGGTATTGGTGAAGTGGATGCATTTCATGAGTACGCCTTCTGTGACGTTACACACCACAAGGGTCGGGGTCATCACATCTCAGACTTTTGTTTAAAAAGTCAGCAGCCAAATTCTCAATTTTAAAGCATTTATAGAGAAAAGGGTACCTGAATATCATAGCCAACTATGAATAAGTATGGTTAATCAGAATTGTTGATATTGATTAATCACTATACAGTTCACTTATAAAGTTGTGAGAAGAGGCAGGGCAAAGAAGCCTCACACACACAGACCAGATCCCCTTTCTACTTCAGCCTGCTAAATGCTCATCTGGAGAATATTATCAGCAGAGTTCCTTTTCTCTCACAAATGTGTCTGGATGCAAAGTAAATCACTGAACTCAGTTTAGTGGTTTATATTTCTTTTCCATAATTTCTGTAGTGGCCATTTGTCAGAAAAATCTAAATCAAACTGCAAAGGGCCACTGAAGGACAATGTGGTATACGTAGATAAAAAAAGTCCATTGTTCATGCAATGTTTCTGTGGTTGTTATGAGTGATTTCGAAAGAACAAACTAATCATAGCTAGCACTTGCTTTGGTAAGAAAATCCAACCACCCAGCCAGGTGCATGCTGGTCCTATACTGCATATCTACATATATACGTAACTGCAGGTGCCCACACTGTTACCCAATTTACAAACAATACTTAACTAAATACTAATACTCAAAAATTAAATATACTAAACAAGAAAATAATTAAATTAAACAAATCACTAGCAAAAGAAAACACTATCAATAACATATTTTAAATTATGCAAACATCAAGAATAATTAATCAAACAAAACTAATTATTATTAAGACAACAAGTAAATACTAACAACAAATAAATAGTTCCTACAATTATTATTTTTTTACAACCTCTATCTGATGAAATTGATTCCTGAGATGGCACATGCTGTTAGATCCATGTTATGGCTGCATGAACAGAAACATGAATTTAATGAATAGTGGTTATGTGTAATTTGTAGTTTAGTTGTGACAGCAACAATAATCAACATAAGAATGCTACATTTTCCTTTACACTGGTGACTCTCTTTACTGCATTCTGAAGGCAGCAGGTATCTGTTCCATCTGCAATCTCTAACTGGAGTGATGTTGCAAACTGTCGAGACACAAGGAAACATTTTGTGCAACCAGCATCAGTCTGTTTTAGATAACCGCAGAACCCTCTGTGCTTATGTGCACATGAAACAAATCATTTTGATGAATTATTCTACAGTTTCTACATACTCGCAGGTTGTTATAGACTAAAACATTGGAAACAGTTAACACAGTTCCACAAAAATTGTGACTCACTACAATTTCTCTCTCAACCGATAACGTGGCTCCGTGGTAGTGCAGGGTCGTCCTTCAATCAGAGGATCGGCGGTGCAATCCCCGGCTCCGCTAGTCCATGTCGATGTGTCCTTGGGCAAGACTGCATGTATGAATATGAATGTGAGATAGTCCTGGTGGCCAGGTGGCACCTTGCATGGTAGCCCCTGTCATCAGTGTATGAATGAATGATGACATGTAGTGTTAAAGAGCTTTGAGTGGTCAGAAGACTAGAAAAGTTCTATACAAGTACAGTCCATTTACCATTTACAGTCCACAACTCCCTTTGGACCGTCCACGTGTACAAGTGTGTCTCACAGCCAATGAGTGAGAGTTGGCAGCCCTGAAATACTACACTGTGGATGTTCTAGTCCTGACTGGGGCTTTTTTCAAGTAGCCTATCACCCCAGAAATTAATTAGTTCTTGGTTATTACCCATTACTGTAGATAATAAGCTAGTTAGCCAACATGCTAACATTTGCAGTTTACCTGAGGGCAGATGCTCACACTGTTTAATCTATTCCTCACATTTTTTACATATGAGTTTTTATTTTGCACAGGCTAAAAATACACCTCCCTCTTAACTCTTAAAATGATAAGCATGTCTTGACGGAATATTTTTCTGGAATAAAGTAATCCAAACCACTACTGTTTCAGTGTTGAGAAGTACAGTATTGTAAGACTACTTGGAAGTCTGGCAGTTATGGGAATGTGTATGTCTGCATGTTTGTGCACTTTGTGAGTTGAACTAAGAGCTATAAAATTAAAGTCCTTAGGGCTAAATGTGACAATGCATTCACCAGAAAATAAATCTTCTTCAAGAATGAAGGTTAGAAATGCCTTCACCATTGGAGTCTGAGCGCAGGCACTAACCTGATCTGAGGCTTCAGAGAGCCAGCAGGGACCCAAAGGCAGGGTGCTTTTAGTGATGGAGGTTAAAGGAGAGAGACGGCTTAGGGGGTCAGATACCGTCAGGCCAGCCTGATGATGTGAAACAGCAGATCTGAGGGAGTGATGCAGGAGCAGCAGACTGTGTGTGTGTCCTAATGGGATCCTAGATCTGCACTATCTCGCTGCCTTCATGTCCCTGCAGCGGTCCCGATAGCAAACAACGGCGCATCAATCGATGGTGATGCTTCGCCCCCCATTCCTTTACTTCCTTCCTCCAGGCTGTCACAAAGTGTTCAAACCACAGTCCTGGTTTAACAGTAACTGGTTGTAAAGTAGCTCAACTCCAGTGCAAGGCCATGTTGATGCAAGTGTTTGTAAAGGTACTATATCAGCGATGATCTGTAGGTTATATATATATATATATATATATGTTTATATATATTTAAATTAGGGCTGGGCAAGTTAACGTGTTATTATCGCGTTAACGCATTCATTAATTAACGCCGCCAATTATTTTATCGCGCGTTAACGCACTCTTTTTAAATTATTAAGCGGACATTTATAACACAAGAACCGGGCAGCGAGCGGTGAACAGCTGTGTTTGTGTGGCGCCTCTTCCGTCTCTTGCTGCTGCTGCCGCTCCCCCCCCCCTCGTTACAGGATCAAACGTGACAATATCAAAATACATATTGTCGTGTTTTTAAATAAACATATAAGCACGTGAGAACAAACTGCTCTTAACTGCAACTCTTTATTAGCATTTATCAGAACCCTCCAGGTTCCCATGCTTCACCGACATTCCCCTGGGTCCTAAGTCCCTCCAAGTACAGCTTCTTATCACCCTCTATGTACCAACGTACATAACAAATACCACACATATTACGGTAATCAGCGTTGCATGTGTCTGACCAAAATCCCCAAAAATAAATGATGATTTTTTAGAGTTTTTAAAGCTGTTTTGTTTGGAATATGTATAATAAGCATATCATTTAGTTATCGCTCCTGAGAATTTAACAAACATAAAAACATGACGTAGATAGGTTTGCAGTTTTCAAGGTGTATATATCAAATTGCATTATTACACACATGAAAATAAAGGTGTGAACACCGGCTGAATATCTATTATCAGAATCATTATAACTGTATTTTAACTGGGAATACTGCTGTTAAAAAGCACCTTATTTGTTTAAAGTGTTTGCAAACCAAATGTTATTGCACTTTTGTTCATATAGCAGTACTTATAAAATAAAAGTGTGCAATACACTACTTTTGAATTCATTATTGAACTTTGCGCATAACAATGTGATTAATCGCAAAAAAAATCATGCGATTAATCGCGATTAAAAATTGTAATCGTTGCCCAGCACTAATTTAAATACATACATATTTATACAGTAGCACTGTAATTTGAAAGACATAACAATGGAGCAGAAAATATAAAACACAATAACATTATACCTGAAAGTAATTTAATGCCAGCAAAACATTTGCATTGGACTCCATATCGTCCTAAGAACAAAGCATAATGCAATGAAATATTCAGGGGATATTAAATGAGAACTGATGGGATTTTTAAATATGCAAAAGTAAAATTTGGGCTGCAGGCGATATTATCACAAAGCATAATCAATCAATTACAAAAGTGACACATTTCAAATAGAGGAGGCACTGTCAAATGACATCAGACAGGAACATCTATCCACTGTCTGTTGCGGAGCTACAGATGCATGGAAAAGGTGCCTCGAAACAGCACCTACTCTGAGATATGTGAGTTAAGGATCAGAATCAGTCATTCTTCCTGTAACCAGCTTGTACAGCTGACTGTATTCCTACACTTCCATTTGAAGCTCAAGTACAAAAAACATCTTTAAATAGAGCAGTGGAGACACCAACAGTCCCATAAAATATTATGTAGAGTGCAGCATCAAATGCTAGTTTGTTGTTACACAGCTGGAATGATCACAGTAACAACATCATTAACCTAGTATTTCCCCATGCTGCAAAGATCCAATTGTATAGAAGACCATTTCTGCCATGAAAAGAAATAAAAGATGAAAAGTTATAAATGTTCAAAATATGTCAGCTCATGGTAGAGTTTGACGAAGTACTTCATAATTTAGATTTGCTGAGTCAAAATCTTCTGAGCCTTTCATAAAGATCTTAGTATCTCAGAATTTGGATTTACCATAATAATAATTTGTATTTGTATCATGCACAACTTTTCATCCTCTTATTTTCAAATTAATTTTTCATAATTGAATCCTAAATCCTCAACTTGACTGAGTTTTTCATAATCTGGATTTAGTATCTCATAACTTTGACATACTATGTAAAGATTTCAATATAAATCAAACTTTGAACCTAACTTTGAAATATTTTTTATTTCATGGGTATAACTCAGCTTCCATCATTTTACCACGTTGCACATTTTCATCCAGTTTGCAGAGCTATTCCTCTGATCTTTTCATAAAAACTGGACTGTTTGCTCCTTTTTGATCTTTGAGGAGACTTTAATGAACCCAAGAACCCTCTCTTTGACTATAAATGCATGCTGTCTAGTATCCTTTCTCTATTTTTCTTTCTTTCTCTCTCTCTCTCTCTCTCTCTCTCTCTCTCTCTCTCTTTGAAATTCTCACTATCTTACTCTTTCCAAAATATAATGTCAGAAAAGTAGATTGGATTTGCCAGAATACATTTCTATCTACACTAATGGGACCATATCTTCCTAGGTCATCCATCTATGAGGTGCTGCTTCAGATGGATTCCACCTCTTCCACCTACCATGTCTGTCCCAGCTCCCATTATGTGACCCCAAGTCCCTCATCAGAATATAATATTCATACAGTTTCAGAATAACTTGCATCCCCAAAGTGTAATGCGGGTACCAAATCACTGTTTTTCTCCCTGGCTGAAAAAAAAGTCTGGGTTTAGGGAGAAGCTGGTAGATTTCCCTGCTGATGCATATACATGTTTTTACAATGCATCAAGTTGGTGAGGTCTCAGTGTCATAAAGTAAAAACATGTTTAACTCAGAACTGTGTAAATGTAAATTAGTTGAAAACATCAAAATGCTGTACAAATATTGTAAAATGCCCAAAACACATAGTCGATTAGGAAAAAAAGTACTTCTTCATCTTGCATTTTCTAAAATGTTTGTGTTAAGACATAGGTTCAAACTGTCTGCAATATTGCGAGTACATACTGTATTCTGGCCACTAGCTTGTGTGCACACCGTGAACCTGTCAATTAACACCAGAAAGTGTCAGAACTGAGGGAAGCATATGACTAAGTGACTAAAAATATATATTCAGCACTGTGTTCTGCTCACATCCTGGCTCTATGTTTGCACTCTTTGTTCAGGGTATGAGAATCAGAGGAAATTGCCCATTTCCTGACCTCACTGGGTTTTGTTTAGTATGCCTCTCTGCCTGTGAGGGCCTGGGCACTGAGGAGCTAAATTTGTGGGAGCCAGACAATGGTCCACCAGAGGAGCTGGTGCCACATGAGTGAGTGGATACAAACCATTGTGATTGTAAAACATGCAACCTGCTCGCATTACTCATCAGCCATTTGGGCACAAGCAGCACAGCATCGTATCCTCATACAATAAAAAATTTGGAGGAACTTTGTAAGATATCTTACGAAACAGTTACTCCTAATCTTTTGTGCAATTTCCTTCAAAAGCCAGCCACACGTGTCAATTTACGCTCGTTACATGCAAACAGTCTTTTCAAAATAAACCTCAGTTAGGTTTAGACAGCAAAGGAAAAGATTTGCCGTTGGGTTAAAATAACCACGGAAGTAGCGTTACAATAATAAATCAATGTTGACTTCTTGTTTCACATGGGGAACGAACAGCAATCTCCTGGCTTACAGATCGCTGCTTGTTGAACCCGACTACCTCGACTTCCACCCACCCTGTGTGTGCTTTAGCTGTCTTTATACTTCCTTGCTCTTCCAGCACAGCTTGTTGTAAGTAGAGCTTTTATCCAATCAGATTTCACCCCTATGCTGTCTCTAAGTAAAAAAATCTGCCCGGAGGCCTTCAGATTTACAAATGAATCCATTTGCAGTTTCAGTAACGGGGTAAGGGGACGATATTGTTGATTCTTCAACCAATCAGATATTTAGTTTGACATGTTGGGCGTATTCTTTGACATGCCAGAGCCTTCTAGCTGGCCTACAAGTACGTCAGCATTAACGTGCGGCTTGATTGGTCAGTGGGCTAGCGTGACATGTTGGGCGGTGACAATCCTAATATCTACTCCATCTGTCGAGCGGACATTTTCAGCCCTCAACGCATTTGGGGGTGACCTTGGCTCACTGGGTTAAAAGGGTTGTCTGGTAATGTTGAGTTCAAAACCTCTCGCAGAACTGTGGAAGGCCGCACATCTCCCACTACTAGCTATCTTTCGACAGCAGAGTCATACCAAAAGCAGCTGGATCCGGTTTACACTCAAAAAAGTATTTAATAAATGACAGAAGCTGAAACAGTTAGAAACTGAATTACTCTATTGATAGAAATATGTTCCCAGGAGCAGAGATCACACACACCCCGCCCCACCCAACAGGCCGAATTCGGTTAACTGTAAAATGAGGAGCATACGATCTGAAGAAAACTCTCTGGAACAATGTCTTTTGTGTTCTGAAAAGGTCGGAAAGCATCCGTAAGTGTCCTAAAGTGTCTGAAAATGTCCGTGTCAGCTCAGTGATTGGCTGAAGTCGTACTGTCCCCTCCTCGCTTCGGACAGTACTCGCTCGCCTCCGGACTCCTCCTCGCCCCCTTGACCCGGTTGGTCAGCTGTCCAGGAGTACTCCTCCTGTTGACGGTGTCTCTGTATCTCAGCTCCTCCCATGTCTGCAAAAGCCTCGCTAAGGAAAATCCCTTTCTGGCCCTCAAGACTATTCTTTACAGTGTTTAATACATTCAGTGTCTATACTTTTATGGTTTAATACATTCAATGAGTAAATATACTGTAACATATAATATCAACTGTTGTTTTTATGATACGGTTAATATTGTTCCCTCTGATGTGAATAATATTTAAATGGCCCATGCTCTTCAGTGTGTGGCGGAATACGGGTTTTAGCACCGCAGTTTTGCTGGATGGATTTTGACAATATGCATTGTCCGTTAATGACGCAGCATCCCGCCATGCGCGTAATCATGTCATTTGTAGCCCTCATAGGTGTTGAGCTTCATGTAACATTTTATTTCACTTGTCAAATGTTGCAGTGTTATGTGAATATGCGGTTTTTACACGAAACAAATAACCGTAGCTGTGGCGTCATAATGAGGTTATTAGGAGGTGGTTCAACTGTAGTAGGACAGCACTGAAGGCCCAGGTAGAAAATGCACAGCCTGCCACTGGCATACACACATGCAGAAGGTTAAACCCAGAGTCTAGGACTTCTCAGTAAAGTTGGAAGACATCTGCATGTAGAATGGGGTGAGACAATAGGATCAGTGCTGTTGCAAGAGAGGGAAGATTAAAGCTAATAGCATGTGATGCCCAGCTGCTAGCTCAACTATGTTGCAGCCATCTGTTTTGCCATGCTAGCTTAAAACATTCTCACTTCAACAGGAGAAAACACCTTAAAATATGCTGTGTATACTGTAAAGTGCTTACATTCAGGTTTGTGGAGCCTTGAGGTATGTCTCTTGGGATCCGACAGGTCACTGGGGCAAACAGCCATCAGTAGAACTCACAGTGACTGAAGAGATTTGCAGAGCTGAGTGCAGTTAAAATGTTGTGACACAACAGAGGCAGCTGGATCAATGATTCAGTAAGGTCTAATCTAGGTTTGATAAATGCCGTTTTACATTTGGAAAAGGGTATGTATCAATGCTCCAAAATCAATTGGTTATTTGCAAAAGGCCTGTTCCGTCAAAATTACATTAACCTGCTTGATAGGAGTACTATGTGCAAGTAATTCAATTCATTAAAACATGATTTCAATTTTTAAAACAGCTAAAATAACTTGGGTTTAGTGTGAAGCAGAAAATATTTTAAAAAAAGAGCAGCTGCCTTCAATGTCACCTCCAAGTTGTTTTATCCACTGTGTAGGTAGGTAGGAGTGTTTGTGCTATTATTTGAGCATCAAAGATAAATGTTATAATAAATATTACTTTTTTGTGCAGTGATGTTGTTGTTATTTAACTTAACTTATGATTTTACTCAATATCCCTACAAGAGACATGTGTATGACGCAGGTCTATTTAAAGTACATTTGACCCACCTTGTATCCATTCATATGAGACAGCTGCTTTTTGTTCGCCATTTCCACCCGGTCTCACTCCCAACTTGTCAAACACCACTGCTTGGTTAGTGCTCCTCACTGTCTGATACCGACGCACTACGCTTTCAACTAACTACAATGCAAACCCCTCATGTGTCATTATTAGACGGCCAGAGCAACTGACCTATAAATAGGTAGTCCACACTTTTTGTCATGTGACCTGTTAGTGTCGTCACATGAGTCACTAGTCACAGAACTTGATTGTCACTTGCTAATCACGTGAGTTGTTAATCAAGTTAACACTAACCACAGTCTTTTCCTTCCTCTATCTAAGTGGTTTTGCAAATTGTATTTCCTGTGAAGACAGAAGTTTATTTTGACACAATGCAACGACTTGAAACTGACACGCCGTCCCAGAAGCGTCCAAAACCGACTATATGGGCTATCATTTCCTTCCATAAGGTTTGTGCACCTCACATTACAACCAATCATGACGTGGCAGTGTTGACTTTATCATTGAAAATGTTTAAGTTAAGCATTTGTTGATGTCCTTGTAAGGACAACGTAAATCAAAACAATGTTAGTAACAAAAATCAAGGGGAAATCTCTGTTTGCTATGCCCCATCGAGTAAAGACGAGGCAGAATAGTTGGCTCTGTTCGAGTGGACAATTATTACGTGGGCTACATAAAGAATGACATCATCTTGAATGCTGAACATTTAAATTTGCTTTCGACTGGAGCCACAGCATCAGCAGCAGTCTCTGCTGATGCTACTGACTTCAGATGGTATCTCCCTTGTTGTCATTGTCAGACCTGATGGGTTTCAGAAGGGCTGTACCAAATAGTTCAAAGCTTCATTCATTGCGTTGACATTCAAGTCACTAATCAAGTGCTTGCCTTATATTCATTCTGCAGCGACTAAATATGTTCAGTCAGGAACACTCTCGTCATAGATTGTTTAACCATTTATTGCAACAAATGGAAATACAGTTAAACTTGGTGCTGATCGGCTCTGCTCTATAAGTGCACCCCGGATTAGCCAGCAGCTACCAAGCCAAAATGAGGAGCACCAAGAATCAACCCCCAAAACAACGGAACCCAACGCCAAGTCTAGTATAACGCCCATGCTAAGCAGCACCCGGAATATGGACAATCTATGTGTAACAGCAAGCTTGCTGCAGACCTCAGTAGACATTATTTTAAGATTAAGGGCGCAAGCATGCATCCCAAGAGGTCAACCTACCATTATGTGAAATATCTATGTGTAGCAGCAAGACTGCTGCAGACCTCAGCAACCATTATGACGATCATAGGGCCGGTCGTATAGCCCTTCTCAATTTCTTTGGCCAATAACTTGTCCACTATTTCTGGTTCTTCAGAGCAGATAGAAGGATTTTACAGACATGGGATACTTTTGGAAGAAAACTTAAACCAGGAAGAAAACCTTGAACTAGATCAGTAATTAAATAATTAACAAAACAACAATTGAATACTTCTATTAGTTTTTGCCAAGTTTTGAGACGTTGACAGGTGTATGGTTTATTCACTTCTTGACACAAGACGAGTGCGGCAGCACGGTTGAACACAGCAGAATTTAAATTAAATTAACGTCATTACCTGCGAGGATTTGATTGCTTAGCTGAGGAGAAATTGCAGCTGCAGATGGAAGGAATGGCACGCCAGTTGAAGCTGCGGGGACTGCAGTTCCCAGCGTTCTAAGTTCCCAGCATTCTAAGCGGCATGACGCTAATGGGGAACGCGCCGGCCAGCTTCCGCCATGGAGAGCTACAGCCGCGGTCGGAGATGTCCCAGAATCTAGCAGGTTTCCAGAACCTGGAAGCGGACATCCATCTCGCAAAGAGAGGACTGAATGTTAGTGAGAGTGGCGAGGACCGGGTCCTTCTCCTGAAGATCGACGTGAGGATAGAGTCTTGCTCTTTTTTAGCCGAGGTGCTAGTGTCAGTGGATGCAGAGGTATTCGCGATGGCAGCGGAGCAAGTGCAGTTCTTCTTCTTAGATATGCCTTTCGTTGGAGGAAGGACAGGTGGAACTACGGCCTGATTTTTAAACATTTGCAAAGCCCAGTTTCTTCCGCAGACGGGGGTTTGGTCAGAGAAACGGATTTAACCAACCTTCGGCCTCCTGTGCACCAATCGACCAAATGTTAATGAATGTTTCCCCTCGCATGCACTACTTCACAAGACTCCGCCCCCTCCCCACGATCAGGCTCTGTGCCTGTCTGCTGCCAGCGTGAAGAGGACACTCTCCACTATCAACACCCGCAAGGCAACAGGTCCAGACAACATCCCTGGTCGTGTGTTGAAGGACTGCGCAGAGGAGCTTAAGGATGTCTTCACGGATGTCTTTAATACTTCTCAGAGACAAGCTGTTGTACCATCATGCTTCAAGGCTAGTCATGTCACATATCAAATCCATTCTTCCCCCCACCCTGGACCCTTTCCAGTTTGCATACCGTGCCAAACGGTCCACAGAGGATGCAATCTGCTCTGCTCTCCACCCAGCCCTCACCCATCTGGACACAAAAGACTCATATGTGAGAATGCTGTTCATAGACTTTAGTTCAGCATTCAACACCATAATCCCACAAAAACTCATCTTCAAACTTGACCAGCTGGGGCTCAACACCTCGCTGTGTAACTGGCTGCTGGACTTCCTCAGTGAGAGGCCACAAGCAGTATGTGTCGGCAACAACACCTCGAGCAGCATCACACTGAGCACAGGGGCCCCTCAAGGATGTATGCTCAGTCCACTGCTCTTCACCTTGCTGACACACGACTGCACAACAACCTACAGCACCAATCACATGGTCAAATTTGCAGACGACACAACTCTGGTTGGTCTCATCACCAACGACGATGAGACCCACTATAGGAAGGAGGTCAGCCTTCTGACCATGTGGTGCAGAGACAACAACCTCCTTCTCAATAACAGCAAGACCAAGGAGATTATTGTTGACTTCCGGAGAGGCCACACTAAACACCCACCACTGACCATCAATGGTGCTGATATAGAGAGAGTGAGCAGCACCAAATTCCTGGGTGTGGACATCAGTGAGGACCTCGCCTGGACAGCCAACACAACATCACTGGCAAAGAAAGCGCAGAGGTTTCTACTTTCTCCGCAAACTGAAGAAAGCAAGAACACCACCCATCATGTGCACTTTTTACCGAGGCACCATTGAGAGCATCCTGACAAACTGTATCACTGTGTGGGGCGGAAGCTGCACTGACTACAACAGGAAAGCCCTGCAGCGCATAGTGAACACAGCTGGAAGGATCATTGGTGCCTCACTCCCCTCCCTGCAGGACATATATGACACCCGCCTCACCCGCAAAGTGACCATGATTGTGCGCGACTCCAGCCACCCCTCACACAGTCTCTTCAGCCTCCTGCCCTCTGGGAGAAGATACCAGAGCCTCCGTGCTCGCACCACCAGACTCTCAAACAGCTTCGTCCACCAGGCTGTTAGGAAGCTGAACTCTCTCCCTCCTCTCTTTTAAGACTCTATGTCCGACTGCTGCTAAATACAGATTGATAGTTTTTTTCTTATTATATATATATATGTTGTCTAAATGTTTTTTTTATCTATTGCACTGTATTCACTTTATATGTTTATATGTGGGACTGGAGAGAAACGTCTTTTCAACTCCTCTGTATGTTCCGTACATATTGTGGAATTGACAATAAAGCAAACTTTTGAACTTTTTGAACTTCATACTCGAGGAGGGGCCGCTGGGTTTTTGATCATGATGGTTTTTAGAACTAAACACAGAGAGTGAAGAGCGTTACCTGAGCAGGAGGCGTAAACGTGAACTGTTCCTCCTTGTTGCTCCGGGTAACATCTATGTCAAGATAAACACCCCTCCTGCTACTTTATACAGCAAAAACAAGGGCTGAGCATTGTGGGGTGCATAACAAGCAAACGTATGCCTCTTCCAGTTTGGGTCTCCTGAATTGCCACTTACAGAAGCGTTGACGCATACATAATTTCCATTCATAACTTCAGAGCAGTTGACATTCATTTCATGTGACTTTTCCAGTAAGTCACTGCATGAGGTAAAACATAATTCCCTGAGGCAAGGGTTTCTTTAACAGGGACTCAGTTACAAGGCCCAGGATTTTTAAAGATGCTTCTTGAACATCTGTGCAGCGCACAGGCACTTTGAGGCAAGACTCGCACACAGGGAAGTTAATTAGCAATATGGATCAGACCTAATGAATACATGAAGTGTATCTCGAGATGTGATGTGCATGTGGATGCATCTATTAAATACAACTTTTATTTGAAGCCCCATCTTAAGACTTTGACGTGTGCAGTTTTACTCTATAATTACAAACGTTTCCTGGATCTCATTTGTGTGGTACAAAGCATCCCAGGCTGTGAACCTCTACGTTGCAGCCTCACAGACTGTAGTACCATAGTTTGCTGAAAATGCTCACTGATTTCTTTTATTTATTATTTATATGTGATAGGAAGTACTTTGCTGTAATGCGTGATCAGGGCATTTTGAAAGAGCCATTTCATCTCGCTGTGCTGGTCCCTTTCTCTGTGGGGGAGCCCGGCTGTTCCTGTACCTCTATCAACACCAATCACTGAAGCTGAAAAGGTCTGCTGCTGCTGAAGCTAAAGGAGCCTTCACACCCCTCTGCTATCTCTTCTTTCTCCCCCTTTCTTCTTCTCACTGTTTCTCTCTGCATCTCACACTCCTTCTCTCTCAGTTTTCTTCACCTGAAAATGTGTGAATTAAGTTCGAAGATAGGCCAATTAAAGTGCACAGATGTCAGTAAATGAAAGATGATGAAAAACAAAAGCAAATTAAGAGACAAAATGTGGAATGAGTGAAACTGACATGCTCATCATTATCGCATTATCATTATGCTCATCATTATCGCACTGCATTATAGCAGGTGTTTGCAGGCTCAAAGCCACGTATAAAAGGAGAGCAATAGTGTCGGCTATTGTTATAATTACAGTTTCAGTGGTCAGTGCAAGTGATCAGTGCAACCACCCACTCTCTCTTCACATTTGTTTTAATAAGAGGTTTGAGGCAGCACCATTTCAGGCATTTAGCTCATTTTGTCCTGCAACAGCTGTGTCCTTACCATGATGATTCTAGTTACCATTGCCTGGCTGTGAAGAAAGAATAAGTATTATGGTTTGCCAGATGGAAATACAGTAGGTGTTAGTCTGTTGATATAAATAAAGAAAAGACCTAAAGCTCTGCTGCAGTGGAAACGTTCATAAATATTCACTGAGATGAGTCATAAATTTGATAGTGTGTTAAAATCCCTCAAACAAAACCAAACATAAGAAACAGATTTCAATCAAACATGCTGGGGTCTCTGCGTGTTGTAGCCCCTTAACTAACAAACTGTCATCCTGGCTCACCAACAGAAAATAATAAACAATACATATTGACAATTTTCCACAACACTGACATATCTTTAGGTATTCTTGTTTAATATGTCTTATAAATT
Organism: Anarhichas minor; assembly: GCF_050575085.1. Lineage (NCBI taxonomy): Eukaryota > Metazoa > Chordata > Actinopteri > Perciformes > Anarhichadidae > Anarhichas > Anarhichas minor. Next base: position 21,114,288 of record NW_027466582.1, read on the forward strand.
GATATAGCTAACTTGTTAGTGTACAATTACCTTTTAGACATCCAGCAGGCAGGGAGCAACATTAGCATTCATTTGGAGTCATGCTATGGCCACTCGATGAATCTAAGTTTAATATATATTCTCTTTTCAGCTCTGTTTTGATCTCAACCAACTTTTGTGAAATAGATCAGTTTCTTTAGCTGCTATGTTCACCAGCTAACTAGCTGGTGAACTTTGAGAACGGCTACAAGGCTCAGTCGAGCTGAGATGACCTGAGGTAATCATTCTCTGATCATCACTACTAGCGACACCTTTTACATTACCCATTATTATAAAATATTGATAATAGCTGTTTTAAAGCTATGTTAGATTAAATGTAATGTCAGTATACATGACTTGGCAATGGGCCAAAACATCCCCAACCATCGATATAGTCCTTTTGTTCCTGCAGTGTCGTCCTCTCCAATGTACCTGCATGACACGTCTTAAGGTCATATGAAATGTTGCTGTCACAGTTTTGGAAAAAAAGCTCATCCTGTCTGCTTTAGACTAACTCCAAATGAATGCCAAATGTAGGTGCTTCTCTATACATATAAAGTAGTTCATGTGTTTGCACTGTGCTGTCTTTGTTCTGTTCTGGCTGTGGACACTATCACTATCCTTTGTGTCTCTGACTCTTCCTCCTACCTTGGCTTGTTGTCCATGACAGAGACATCATTTTTTCCTCTCAAACTCTCGAACTTGATAAACAAAGTGTAATGCTGTCATTTAAATGTGCTGTTGGTGTCCACTTTACTTTGATCGAGCATTCCTTTCTGTTAGGCCCACTTTAAAGTTTCCAGCATTATTTTTTCTTCATTATTCTAGAGGGGGGTATTTTAAGGTGAAAGGTTTTCATTTTCATTAGCTCTTTCATAATGTGAGCATTGGGAACCTCTGGTGAACAGTAAATGTGATGAAGGGCTATACTAAACTCTATTTGATGTGGCAGTGAAGTCTGACATTAGGAAAAAAAATGAAGGATGCCACTGACACTACAAAATCTGTGAAAAAGCATAATGACAGCACGGTCAGAGATAACCTTCGTCAGGCAAGGGAAGACTTTGAGCTCCTCTTAGGCCTTACTGTATGTACTGTAAAGGGCTTTATCACCCTGATGAAGACATTGGGTGACATGAAGACTGCCAGAGTCACCCCCCTTCTAAAGAAACCATCACTTGACCCCTCTGATGTCAAGAACTTCAGACCGGTTTCTCTTCTACCCTTTCTATCCAAAACACTTGAACGTGCTGTCTTTAACCAACTGTCTTCCTATCTCCACCAGAACAGCATCTTGGACCCCCACCAGTCCGGGTTCAAGGTGGGTCACTCGACAGAGACAGCCCTCCTTGTGGTGACAGAGTCGCTTCACACAGCGAGAGCGAACTCTCTCTCCTCTGTCCTAATTCTCCTGGACCTGTCTGCGGCGTTTGACACGGTGAACCACCAGATCCTCCTCTCCACCCTCGAGGCGATGGGCGTCTCAGGCTCTGCACTCTCCCTGTTTGCATCCTACCTGACAGGTCGATCCTACCAGGTGACATGGAGGGGGGCCGTGTCGGAACCACGCATGCTGACTACGGGGGTTCCACAAGGTTCAGTTCTGGGCCCCCTTCTCTTCTCACTCTACACAACATCTCTGGGTTCTGTTATTCGCTCACATGACTTCTCTTACCAATGTTATGCCGATGACACCCAGCTGGTCTTGTCATTTCTCCCCGGTGACACTCTAGTGGAGGCACGCATCGCTGCGTGCTTGGCTGACATCTCGAAGTGGATGGCGACACACCAGCTGAAGCTGAACCTGGACCTGGACAAAACCGAGTTACTGTTCCTCCCGGGGAAGGGCTGCCCGCACCGAGACCTGTCCATCACCATTGATGATACCGTGGTGACGCCAACTCGGACTGCGAGGAATCTGGGTGTAACCCTGGACGACAAACTGTCGTTCTCAGCAAACATTGCATCGGTCACGGCTTTTTTCTGTCCTGTCCTGAATACCTATGTTGAATACACTTATTGTAAGTCGCTTTGGATAAAAGCGTCTGCTAAATGACTGTGATGTAATGTAATGTAATGTCTACTCGCGATAGTTCGGTTCAATGGTAATGCAAAAATATAGGGCAAAATAAATCTATCCAAAGATTTCACCTGCTTGTGCTGAGACATTGTGTAGATCAGGTGTGATTGGGATGAGCGGTGGCTCACACCTTTGCTCACTCAAAGCTAAAGACCGTCCTTTTTGAAGAGCGAAAGGAGAGAGAATGACATTCAGAATAGCTATAAAGTAGATGTTTAATGCTTGACTGATTGTACCGATCGAGGCAAGGACATCAAATAATATGATGTGCCATACTATGGCTGGTTTCAATCATACAAAACGTCAAAGGATTACCTACTCTGACAAGTAGGTAATCCTAATTTGAGGCTTTACACCTCAAATTATGGGTTTTAGCAGGAAAAAAGTACCGTTTTGATCTAAGAATAAAAAAAGAAATCCTTTGAGCAAGATTTCTCAGTATTGTAGCATGAATCTAACTATTTGTGTCACTATAAATGACACGTTTGACATTTTGAAAATATGCTTATTTGCTTTTTCAACAAGAGTTATTAGCGAGGTACACTGATATATATATTCATTGAATATCAAGCTAGCGTTTGGGCCTCTAACATTCCCTAGTTAACACATTATGTCTCTTTTGTGTAGTTCATTCCAAAGAGTGTTTCCTTGTCTTTATGCAAAGCTAAGCTAACCAGCTGCTGGATTTAGCCTCATGTTGTCATGAACAGATATAAGTGGTATCAATATTATTCTCATATAACCTTCAGCAAGAAAACAAATATAATATGGAATAAAATAATTATATATATATATATATATATATATATATATATATATATATATATATATATATATGTAATAAGTGCATGTCCCAAATTGTGGAACTAAGACTTTAAATTTGATGTCTACGTCATCAATCGTTTTTCATGGTTTCCCTACCTCATTGTCATCTGGTTCTTTGTTTCTTATATTGGAAGCATTTGAACTTGGTTTAACAAAATGCTATATCAGAAAATATTAGATAAAACATTGTTAAAGCTCTTCAATACAATGTTGCTTATAAATCACATTTTAGATCAATGATCCTGTAGTGTTGAATATAAACAGTATTATAGTGGCCTAAATGAACTGCTCAAAATGAGCATGCAGTTCTTTTTCAGCAGAGTCGTGTCCTAAACACACACACACACACACACACGCTGTTATACACATCCCCATCTGGGAGCTGCCCACTACAATCACCAATCTTCTATCATTAGCTGCAGAGCAGTTCCACTGGAGCAATTTAGGGTTTCTTCGCAGCTCAGGGACAACTGAGCAGCAGTTGCTGAGGGAACAGTGAGCCCTTTTCATTTGTTTTCTCAAACCAAACTGGCAGCCTTTCAGTCGCAGGCCCTTTTTCTAACCTCTAGGCTTACAAGGTCTAAACATTTTTCACGAACACTTCACTTTCCACTTCTACTGTAGCAGCTCTGAGTAACCGCAGTGCAGTCTCAACTAGTGCTGGGCGGTATATTGGGTATTCCGGTTTTAATTTCCCGTATGATATGAATTTTTCCTACACCGTCATACCGGTGCATAGCCGAAACAACTGCTGTAACTCTTCAACAGGCAGCAAAATATACTGTTCGCCGCTAAGAAGGCTACAGTCGGAGCTACTTGTCCTAACTGTATTGAGAGGGACCCCTAATCATGGTTATAACTTTATAACACAACAATTAATAACCCACAACTAACGTTCTTTAACAGGGCAAACCACCACGACACAACAGTTTGTGACAAATAAACAATTTGTAACACTAATAATTGTACATTTATAAAATTTCACCACCGAACGGCATGCTGGGTACAGCTCGCTAGCTAGCTAGCTAGCCCGCTAGCACAACAGTCTGTTAACAGCTGGGAGAGGCTCCGTACAGTAACGTTACATTAAAGAACAGAAAGGAGCGATGCAGGGTGAACACAGACAGACCGGAGATGCACCGATAGAGTCTGAGCCCAAGAGAGGAGCTGGGTCTGCTGTTTGGAAGTCTTTGGGTTTTAAAAAGTCCGACGTTTTGCGAGTTTGTCGAGCCACTGTTGTTGACGCTGGTGGTAACACGAGCAACTTACTCCATCACCTCAGCAGAAAACATGAGTTGAAATACCAAGAGTGTGATACACATTTTTGGTCATACCGCCCAGCACTAGTCTCAACCTACGGTGACCGCTGAACGGCTCCACTGAAGCACTTGGGGTTAATTGCCATTTTCAAGGACATCTTGACAGAAGTTATTTTAGTGCAGTTGTGGCAGACTGTACCTTTGACATAATTACTGATAATAACTTAGCCATTAGCACAACTACCAAGCATATTGGTAAACATTTGGGGGGACAACTGACTGAGACAAAATAAGAAGAAATACAGAAGAAAAGAAGAGATGAATGGTCAGACATATTTTTCATTTCACCCTAAAACGTTTTAATTCTAAAACCGTGATGAGGTCTGTCTGCTGTCACCCATCTATTATCTTACTTTTCCTCTCTAAAGATTACAGAAAAAAAGGAATCATAATAGTCTAAATAACTGTAGTGGGTGATGTGATGAGTTCATGTTCAGTACAAAAGCCTGCCCACACACAGAAACCTCAGAGATTTAGAAGGCTCGGCACTATCTTTCTTTTTGTCTCTTCATCTCTCTGTCTGCACACACAGCACTTGCATATGTATACATACACATGCACTCATCTCCAATGATGAGTAATGGGCCATTCAGCACATTGATATGAAGCTGCAACATGGCCGAGAATGACAAAGACTACCATCGTATTGCTCCATCATTCATATCCATGTCTTTTTTAGGGCTGCTGAAACCCCATTATGTCCAGCCGTTTCTTTCATCTACACTGAAAGATCTATGACATATTCTGTAGATCATTATGCACGGATCATAAGCAGGGTATATGTAGAGATATGGTGCTACTAACCAGACACTGGCATTACAATGACCTTAACTAATAAACCATAGAGAAGACCTGGATGAATTCTTCAGCAGTGTATCGCTGCAAATGTGACACAAAATAAATGTGTTTCTTTTATAACAAGAACATTTAATATTATATTTAGAGCTTTTCTCAGTAAACAAGATACTTTTATAATAATCCAGCCCCATTATAACAGCATGTCAGCATTTTATAACGAGAATATTGTTATAAGAAGGAACTTTAACATTTCATTTAAGCTTGTCATGAGATTCTACTATTATTGAGTACAGTAGATGGTGTCAAGATAACCAGGTACAGAGCCTCCGTGTAGGCTACTCAATTTATTCCGCTCCACTTACTACATTACATTACATTACAGTCATTTAGCAGACGCTTTTATCCAAAGTGACTTACAATTCAGAGTCTATCACATTTCTACACCGTAGGCTCAACTACGGGAGCAATTTTGGGGTTAAGTGTCTTGCTCAAGGATACATCGACATCCGACTAGCAGAGCCGGAGCCGGGGATTGAACCGCCGATTGATTGAAAGACGGCCCTGCTATCCACGACAATACTTTGAACAAGTGGAGCTGTTTATTTTCACGTCAGGCTAATGAGAAAATGCTGAATTGTCATCATATGTTAAGTTCTAATGTGTCCCACCAAGGCCCCATAAAACAATTCACTGCTCAGTAAAACTAATTAAGAAATGATAAAGTACCTAAATTGTCAATAGTACAAAATTAGAGAGCACCTCCCCATAGACTAGGTTTTCCCTCAGATCTATTTTCATTAAAACGAGTTGCAATGTAATAAGGAGATAAGTTAGCCTGTTGCTATAACAAGTACAGTTTTTTGTTCGACCTAAGTAAGTTAGTATGTAATAATAATGAGAAGAATCTGTTAATAAACCATGAATATTTCTCATGATAATGATAAACTGAACAGATTGTGTTGTCATAGTGGCAGCAGAAATCTGACTGAGCAACAAAATGCTTGCAAGACCATTACAAAGTAAATGGTTACAGCAGTGGCGGCTGGTGGAAAATGTTCTAGGTAGGGCCATCCTATCAATTTCAGCAAACATCCCATGATTTAATGCAAACAATTAAGGTATCAAACACGCATTACTACTTTGCAGTTAAATATTTAACATTTATTCCAACATATATATAGAGAGTATATAATATATATAGAGAGTATAATTATATATATATATATATATATATATATATATAATATATATAATAGACCATGTTTATTTATTGAGATGCCCCTATGGACCTTGTTATAGGAGGTAAAGATCAGAAGTAAACATGAAGTGTAATTATGAATACTGATGTTAAATTAAGCTATGATGCGTTTTCACTGTTAATTTACCATCTCAATTACATGTTGATGCCTCCATGACCAAGTTAAGCAGATGAGACTGAGGACAACTATGTAGAAGAGAAGATGTTCACTTTGCCTAATATGTAGCTTGACAGAGTTCTCCATGTGTGTCCTGGTGTTCTCATGTTTCCTTACCTCCTCATCCCTCACTCCCTAACTGTCCGTGCTGGATCTGTCCCCGTTGTTTTAAAAAGCTAAATAAGTTATTAGCATGACGTCCTCCAGCTAGCCAAACCTGTCTGTGTACAGCTAGTACAGAAGCTTCGCATGTACTGCTTCCCTTTCCCGCTAGTCTGCTGTCTGATTGTGGGGTCAGGTTGATCTGGGATCAGCTCTTTGGCCTGCAGGATCTCCGCCAAAGTTCTCCTCTCAAACGAGACTTGGAGGAGTAGTGCTCGCGCTGGCGCTCGTGCTCGCCTGTAGAGACTTCTCCTGACGAGAACGCGCAGCTTGGCTGAATCTATTTGAGGACGCTGATTGGCTAAATTATATGTCACTCATTTATGTCTTTAATCAGCAATTGGCTAAACTGCTTCATAGACCCGCCTCTTGTGGGCCATTTCTCGATGGCCCCAGCACTGCTGAGACATGCAGACAAGAGAGGACGTGCAGGAAAAGCATATATTTTGCGCAGATATCATAATTTACACATATTACTGGGTACATTCCATATTTCAAAAACACAAATATTGACAATTTGTGAAATGTATTATTATTAGTATTATTATTATAATATATATATATATATATATATTATTATTATTTTTTTGTGGCTAAAGGAGGGGCGCTCAAGGTGGGGCCACGCCCCATGTCCCTCTATTGGCCAGCTGCCACTGGGTTACAGGTTTGCTCCTTTTAGTTATCAGTCTCCCCATGAACAGCTACTGTGCTTACAGAGAGTCCTTGAAAACCCCATGTAACGTGTGCATTACCTGACTCAGCATAAGTCACTGTGAAGGACTGACAGCAAAGTATCTGACAGTAATTGTTTGAATCAGGAAAAGCCTTATAACATAGTTCTGTTGAATTGCCCATTGAAGTGTCCCATATTGTGCTATCACACACACACGCACACACACACGCACACACACACACACACACACACACACACACACACACAGCTGGCACACTGACACACCTGAAGGCAATGCAACGATTAAGGTAATAATTACCGTTATGCTTTGGCAGCTGTAACATGTCAGAAGGTCGGCCGTTGAAAAAAATGCCTGAATGTGTTGGCTGGATTGTCATTTGTGAAACTTGTTAATTTGCTTCTTTCCACAAGTGAGATGAGACAACAATACTACTCTCTTGTCTCTGTGAGTTACATGCAATAACTATTTTTTGACGAACAGTTTCATCCTCTGTGCAGCCTCTCCGGCTATAGTGTGTGCTGCCAGATATGGTTGTTGACAAGCAGGCAGCCACCTCTGGGTCAGAAAAGTGCAGCCATGGTGGAAGTACCTTAAACTTTCAAGCAGTCTTTCTACTGGCCAGCAGAGGGCGACTCCTCTGGTTGTATAGAAGTCTATGAGAAAATGACTCTACTTCTCTCTTGATTTATTACCTCAGTAAACATTGTAAACATGAGTTTATGGTCTCAGTCTCTAGTTTCAAGTCTTCTTCAATACAGCATGATGTTCATTTGGTAGGTTATGGTCCATTTAGTTATATGTTCTACCTTATGACTGATAGGTCGCTACCACCGTCATCCAACTTGTTTTCACTTCATCAAAGTTAATTGTAACATTTTGCTAAAACATTCTTATTCAGTGTTCGGTTGTAGCCTATGTAGCTCCACCCTCTCACATCACATATGGTTGCAAAAAAACAAGATGGCGATGGCCAAAAAATAAAAGGATGCAAAAGCCATGTAACGGCCAAAATGTCGAACTCAAAGCTTCAAAACCCTAGTCCACAAACCAATGTTATGTTATATACAGTCTATGGTGAGAACAGGTTTTGGTATAAACCGTCAAGCTAAATGGTGCCAAACCTGCCAACCTCACTCTGACAACAAGGCTCCAGAAAGCAGTACACATTCTGTCTGTTTGGCTATGGATAAAACAAACAGGATACCAGATGTTAATTTGCGCTTCAGAGGGTATTGCTAGTAAGCATATTCATAACTTTTGGACAGCCCAGATAACTGCTACCAGTCTTTATGCAAAGCTAGGCTAGCTGTGTCATGACTCCTGCTCCATACCTAACCTACAGTAAAGAAATTCTCATCGCACTCACATGAAGAAAATTAATAAGTGTATTTTTTAAAAAGGTGAACAACGCCTTTACTCATTTAAAAGGTTGAACCAAGAAACCAATGTCATCATGCACTGTGTACAGTCACTCACATTTGCCACACACACACACAGAAACGTACACACAAAAGTTGTAGCTTTGATCTTGAGAATGACAATTCAGCAACCAGAAGAGCTGACATTTGTGTTTCCTTGCTTCTTATGAATAACCTCTGGTGCACAACACAGTTTAAAACTTGCCTCACTCAGATTTTTCTTTGTTTGCCCTAACTTCTATTCTGCCAATGGAAAATAAACTCATGCTGAACGGTCGTCTGTGAAGGGGGAGGATTTTCTAAAAGATGCTATTGATCTCTTTATTCCTGAAATAATTTGTATGGCTTGGCAAACGCAGCCTCATCCCTTATCAACGTCTGCCAAAAGCCAGGCAGTGGCCTCTCGGGTGCTAAAACTCTGAGAAATAATGCTTCTCATCACCAGCAAGAAGGGCAGAAGCAGAGAAATCGAAAGGAAGACTGGAGAGAGGTGGGGCAGAGGGGAGGGAGGCGGCATGAGTCGGATGATAGAGAAAACATAGAGATCCACAAAGGATCACATGGTGATGAGGGAGATGATGTTTACCTTTGACTAAAGTGTGTCAGGTCTGTAGGATTGTTGTGAATAGCTACTTCTACAGTACAGACAGAGGCATGAAGCTGAAGCTGAGTAATAGACTCTTAAACGACAACAACTGGATATTTTTCAATTACATTTTTGTATGAGCTTGAAAAGAAGAAGATAGAATAATAAAAACCCTGTAGTTAAGATGTATATTTTTTTTGTAATGGGGTTTTATAGTTTTATACAAAAATATGCTTATTAATGATAAAACTGGTCAGTATTTCTACTAATCCTCTTAACTGTCTGAATATGCTAATTTTCCCTAAACACTTCTATTACTTCAAACAAAACTTACACGTTGATTCAATAAATATTCAGATAAATGAATTTTAAATGAACTCTCATCAATGAAAGTATTCAGTATGTGAATGCAAAACAATGTTAATTAAAACGGCTTTCCAAAGCTCAATTACTGCATCGATCACATTTCTCTATTCAGTTTGCATCTTTTTGTTTTATAATGCTAACGCAAATCGTGTTTATCAGTATTTGAAGAAGGATCTGTGAATAGAACATAATACGCTTCCTCTGAAAACAACATGAGAAAGCGGAGAAGATGGAGCGTTTGGAAACAGATGAAATAATTCAGGGCCCCTCTGTGCAGTACATCACAGAGAGCCAGGCCAGCTTCAACATTCCTGTCTCACCAAATGCTGACATCCCCATATCAGCATTTCTGAGGTGAAAAGTTTTGTGTAAATTAGCTTATCTTCGAAGTTTATTCTCCTGATTGGAAACCTGAGTGGTTTAACTGCCTTGAGTTTGCCTGTCTCTCCTCAGGTAGAAGCCGGTGGTGGAAGACAATGGAGGTTTCTTTTCACTGCAGATAGTGACAATGCACTCTTTGTATGAAGTGCATAATGTGCTAGAGTTTATGCCAGTTCAGATCTGCACTTTCTGATATAGAAATTAATTTGTACCACTAATCAATACAATTTAATGCAAGACAATTGCCTGTCAGTTGGCAGGATTGTGACCTGGTTTTAGAGCCACTGTAGCAAGATAGTGATCCCACCAGGCGTCACAAGATTTATAATTAGGGCACTAAGAAAGCTTAAGATGAAATAGCTTTTCGATGTCATCTTGACTCTGAAATTGTATTATTTGTGTTTTAAATAGTATATTTTGCTGGAACATAATGTTGGGAGGGACTGAAAAGAAGCTACAACAAAGAATGTTAGAGGAAGGAAGTGACGAATAGCTTGCAGCTGCTTTCTGCCCTGTCTCAAGGTGTGATTCACAAAACATATTGCCTTAATGATATTGGAGCGCAAACACCGATACAGTTTTGCATCTGAGTGCAATTGGCCCTTCTTTTGTGTTGGTTTGCAATTATCCATCTAGCAAACTCTAGGTGAGAGTAAGCCTGAGCCAGAGGTCTCTTCAGGAGGGGCTTGCCAGAGTGCCACTTCCATCCAAAGCTCCCGAAGGGAAATAAGAGAGAGGAAAGGGGGGAAAACTCCTGTAAGGCCAGGATTTAGGAAACGAGAGAGAGGGAAGAAATCTTGTTTATTCGTTTATATAATAACTAGTGCTGGGCAAGTTAACGCGTTAATTTCGTGTTAACGCATTAATTAATTAACGCCGACAATTATTTTATCGCGCGTTAACGCATTTTTAAAATTTATTAGGGCCCGAGCTACCGACAACGTCGGGCCGCGAAGGCCCTATTGATATTGTACCCGTTTTGGTAAACGTACGCATGGTTGGAGGACTTGCCATGCATGAAAACTCACCAAATTTTGGGGACTTGTCAGGCCTGGTGAATATAGCCATCTGAAAAAGAATGCATCTTTCTGTGTTACGAAATGGCTCTCTAGCGCCCCCTACAAGTCGGACCGGCGACGCCCCTCGGACAGTATGTCCGATTGACTTGAAATTTGACACACATGTCCACTTGAGCTAGAGCTACAAAAAAGCCAATCAGACCCCTAAGCTCCGCCTACTTTCAGACCCCTAAGCTCCGCCTACTTAGATTTTCCGCCATATTGAATTTAGTGTAAAACACATTTCTGCGAACTCCTCCTACATGCTTAGTCCCATTACTACCAATTTTGCTGTGGATCATTACTGGATCTACGTCATCAAAAGTTATCAAAAGCTTTTTGATATCTCTTTTCGTTTACAAGATATGTACCAATAAACGTATTAGGGGCGTGGCTTAATATCAATACATATAACTTCTCAACCGTTTGTCCTAAAATTACCAGATTTTCAGCATATGTGCACATTGCATCCTCTAACATACCCTGAGATTTATTTTGCATTCAACAACTAGGGGGCGCTACAGTAAACCCTCGAAGTTGTGCTTTTTGTCACTTTTTGCAGATTTCAGCCTTCGCACTTTAACGAACTTCTCCTAGAGATTTTAAGCGATCAACTTCTACTTTGGTCAGGATGCTCTTAAGACCTTTATGATTAAAAGTTATCAAAATCGAGAGTTTTCATCAAAGAACCTTGACGTGGCGTGGCGGCCATTTTGCCTCATTCTTTATGAAAAAAGAAGTTGTTATAACTCCAAGGTACATTATCCAATTCGCACAAAACTTCTTATGCATGATGCTACTTCAAGCCTAATAAACATACTTCAATTGAAAATATTTCAATAACTCATAGCGCCGCCTACTGGCTAAAGGAAATGTCATATTTTATACTTTTATTTATTCCTCCTAGCCAGGTGACCTGATGAGTCTCAAATTTGGTAAGGATAGCCTTAACACATTGATGATAAATCGCCATGAATATTGTGAGTTTTCGTTCCACGCTGTTGCCGTGGCGACGCATAGCTTGCCATGAAAAAGGAAGCTGATGGTTTAGTGGGTTGGGATGCTCAAAAACTCGTGGAACTTTGTACATGTGTCACAGGTCATTGGAAGAAATAGTTTATATGATTTTCTTTATTGGCCGTTTTAAATTGCCTCTATAGCGCCCCCTACAATATTTCAAAAGAGCAGCCCCAGCGCTACGTTTTGGCTACATGTATGAAACTTGGTAGGCACATGTATCCTATGGTGACTTAAAAATAAGTCTCTTGGGACCATGCTCTAAACCCTACAGGAAGTCTACCATTTTCAATTTTGTATGAATTTATACAATATTTCGACGATGCAGCCCTCGCAGTACGTTTCACTATCTATATATAAAATTTAGATGTATAACATTTGGTAAACAGATGTATCACATGTAGACTGATAAAAAAGCCCCCGGAGCTCTAAGCTCTAAACCCAACCGGAAGTCAGCCATTTTGAATTTAGTGAAAAAAAAAAACATTTTTGCGAACTCCTACATGCTGGCTCCGATTTCTACGAAATTTGCTGTGGATCATATGTGGATCTAGATCATCAAAAGTTATCAAAATATTTTTGATATCTCTTTGCGTTTACAAGATATGGACCAATACACTTGTTAGGTGCGTGGCAAAATATCAATACACATAACTTCTCAACCATTTGTTCTAAATTCCCAAAATATTCAGCATATGTGCACATCGCATCCAGTAACATACCCTGAGAATTGTTTTGCATTCGACCACTAGGGGGCGCTACAGTAAACCCGCAAACCTACTGGCTAAAGGAAATGTCTGATGTAACTCAGCTGGACTTGTTCCAAACGGTCCCAAACTTCTCATGCTTGATAACACTCATGGCCTGAGGATGTCTACAAGCTAATTTCCACTAATACTCACAGCGCCACCTGCTGGCGAAAGGAAATCTCGATTTTATGATAAACACCTCCGATTTACATGACTTTTACACAATGTGGTTTACATTTGACACAGAGCTACATGATGCATGTTTGCACGCGTTCTGCAGTGCCAGGCAGCGGATACAGGAAGCATCAGACTATTTGCAAAGCATCATTTCCGGCATCAGGCGGTCCACGCAGGATTAAAAACGTCTCACTCGCGGACGCGCTGTCCGACGGTCGCGGACGTTCTCGGCCGCGCAGGCCGGAGTCCCGCCGCCACCCCCGACACGCTGGAGGATGCGAGGGCCCGTTCATCGCTGCTCGCAGCTTTAATTATTATTATAATTTTATTTTTATTTTTTTTTTTTAACTTTTTTTTTTATTGAAAGACAAGAGACAATACATAGACATAACAACAAGAGGATGACAATAACAGTGGGATAAAAGCCAGCAAACATCCTATAGTCAGTTGTGTATGTGTGTGAACATGTGTGTGAGCGTGAACGTGTGTGTATGTCCTTGAGCCTTTTGAGATGGGAAAAAAAATAAAAAAACATTAACGTGAGACAACATCCGGTTTCTTCAGACGAACATCCGGTTTTCAGAATAAGATGCCAACAAAGTATGAATTATATTCACATTAAGTATAAAACATGCTACCTGCATCTCGTGAACCAAATGTTATTGCACTTTTGTTCATATATTATATTTATTTATTTTCTCCTGTTGTATTTCCAATCTTTTATTTTTCATGATACAGCTGTAATTGCATCCTATCACTGCATCCCAAAGTAAATGAGTTGGAGGGGACACCCCTTGCACTTTAGTTACCACCAACTCTCTGAAGACGCTAAGAATTTCACTGCAACTGCATGTGGCTATTAGCGCTGATCTTTGTGAATTAGACTGTTTTTGCAATGAGGCTAATTTGCATAGAAAGGGTCAGATTTTGCAGCAAAAGTCTGCATATTACCCAATTTTTTTTTTTTTAAAGGCAAAAAGCATAAGAGCACTCTGACAAAATTTCCTTGGCAGAGCAATTAGGGGTGCATTTCACCCTTTGTTATTTGTCAATCTATTGCTTTTTCTAAATTAAATAATTTCAAACCACTCTGGCAAGTTCAAAGTGTTGGGCTTCTGAAATATCCAAGAAATACATGCAAATATTTGGCCTTTTATTGTTGCTTTTCATTGTGACATGAAAGGAAATGTATGGTATTGTTTGCAGTTCAGCCAGTCAGGACAGTTACAGTAAGTGAAAGGTGTGAGAAAGCAAATGCTATACAACTGAATGTTGTCAGTGTGTCACCAATGTGCTGCAGTTTATAGCCCATCATGAAGGCCCTGCCTAAACACACTGACCTTCACACACTGCGTGTTCCTGTTAAATTGACTTTCGTGAAAGGGCAGTGCTCCTCAGTTAAATGTCACCACTGGATCCTCCCACTTGTCTGTCCCTTGTTGAGCATGAGCAGCTTTTTCATCTGCTAACTCTTCCATGTGGTTTGAGAAAACATCCCTCATGAGGAATGCACAGTGTCTCAGAGCTCCCAGAGTCTAAAACAGGTACAGGTGCAAGATATGAAAGAGCTAAATGCATTTGCTACCACACATAACTCATAGGAATATCTGCATGTTAACGTTGGTTCCTCTCTAACAAGAAAACCAGGGTCGACATTATCATTAAAACAACATTCTTTTAGAAAACTCATACCCATGTGCAGGGTTATGATATAATTCATAAAACATCTTTAAAAAGGTTAGACAATGGATGTATGGTCACAGCAGGGAGAAAGAAACCAGACAGTACAAGCAGTGCCAATAGTAGGCTACTGGGAAAAGTTGTGGAACACACTAAAACCACACACATATACTGGTCCTAACAAGAAGTTTTTACTAGCCATACTCATTACCACATTTGTCATCAACGTCTATTCCTAACCACTTTTCCTTGACCTCTATAGAAAACGTCAGGGGGTCAAGAAAAGATGTGAAGGAGAGTTCATGAGGAGTTAGGAAAAGACAACTGTGGTGTTTAGAGAATCCGACTCCACTTTCACGAAGCTACGTAATTATGATGCGACGGCGGATGACACTGACGTAGGTTCTGCCATGGAGAAACTACAACGAAGAAGGCCAATGGGAACCAGAGAGGTGGGTAATGATTTTCACATTACACTTGGCCCATTGCTTATACAAACATATAAGTGCAGCTTTAAAAATGTGTTAGGCCGTTCTGTCAAATGAAAAAAGTAAAAATAGACTTCACAGCTTTGAGAAATCATCTTGTTCTTCCTGAAACAGTGCTGAATATTGGGCATTGACCATTGGGCATACAGATCTAGTCCAAACTGAAATTCATATTTTAATCATACCAACCCGAAACCTCTGGGATTTCATTCAGTAAACCCTCCAAATGATGCCTCAGTGCAGGTAGTGAATCCTAAGAAATCTGAGCAGAAAGACGGATGGCTGAGACGGTTTGGCAGCCTACACGCCAGGGCAAGACAGATAGTTCAGGGGTGAGCCACCCTCGCTGCGTCTCCCTCCATGGAGAAGCATCTCCTGCAAGAAAGGGCCTCATCTCATGACACACACACGCATAGTGCCATTAGCAGTAGCTCAGTAGCTGGTCTATCAGACAGAGCAAACACTCCCACTTTTAATATTTAATAATGGCAAACACAGTCTCACTGCGAGTGCCTGTAAATACATACACACAAATTGGTGTGGGAAAACATGCACTAAGCCAACAACTCTAGGTAATGTGAACAGCAAGGCATATGTTTCAAGGTGCTATGAAATGGACGAAAAACAATGGTCTGAAAAAATGGATTGCTATAAAAACTACATGAGAACTTAATATTTCAATACTGCTCACTTTTAACAGCATTTAAAAATGATGACACACACGCGCGCGCACGCACGCACACGCACGCACGCTTTTTCCATTATAAACTTCCTCTCTATAAACATCTGTAACAGGTGTATTGGCAGAGAAGATTTGGCAAATTTTTCATGGGCGCAACCCACATACTCAGCTCCGCTGCTCATCCCACAAATGCATGTTCCTTACAAATGTGGCACCATTTAAAATGGAAATAAACAGGCTTTCCAACGGTATAACATTTTTTGCCAAGAAGCATTGTTACAACAAAGAAATAATCTACACAAATTCAAAAAAAAATTATATCCCACCCTGGTGATCTTGGGGAGAAGAGACTCAGCTCCTCTCTCAGCATGTCCCACAAGATCAGCTTCCCTGATTGTCATTTGATCACCTCCCTGATGAGGAGATCAGCTCCAGGTGTGTCTCCTCCCACACCCGATCCCAATGCTCTCCTCTGGAAAGTGGGTGGAGCCCTGGAATTGAGGTGACTCTAATTACCTCATTACCTAATTACCTAATTACCTCAGCCCCTTACACACCATATAAGAGAAACATTTATCCTTTTAATGCTATATAGATACTTGGGTCCCTGTGTGTTTTTCAGTGCAACAGTGACAGAAGGCTGGAGCACATTCATTAGTATCTTTTTTTGAGCGTCATCCATCTCTCCTCGTACAATGGATGTTTCAGGGGGCTAACCACACACGTGCTCACCCATACATATTAGATACACACACACACACACACACACACACACACACAGTGTGGCCCTAAGCTATGTGGTATGACAGTCAAACTCCAGAGGTCCCATCTCTATTCCTCTTTCAGCTGCAGAGCCTCGGCTTCACTGTCCAATCGATAATATGACAAATTGATAAAAATGGCTGTGATAAGGTTGAATAGCCATGGATCCTCTTTTCCGTCCTTCTTACAAGTGAACCGAAAGTGGATATTAAGGCCATATAGAGTGCGGTAACACTCTGTAACCTGGCACTACACTGAATTGAAAGAGCACGTCTAAAGAGTCATTTAGTTTAAGGCTGTCAATGTGCCATAAAAAACAGTGAAAAATCGAAGGGTGTCATAATTTATCTGTGTAGATTTGCTCTCTTTGTTGGTTTCTCGGTTTGTCTCCCTAACTGTTGAGATACAAAAAGAGCCCCACCACTTCTGTATCCGGCAGCCACAATCGCTCAGGTTCTCACAAACATTTCCAGTAAGGGATCAGAATCCGGTTAGAGTGCTAGCTGTGGTTTTTCCCACACACATCTATCCGGCTGTCTGACTTCCCCATTATGATTGCAGTCATCTCCGCTGCTCCAAACCAATTTGTCCCATCCTTTATCTTCTCTGCTCCTCCTCTCTCTCCTTGTCTCTTATTCTAATTTCTTTATATCTGTCCATCATCCTGTCTCTTATTGCACCGTTTTTTTCCTGTCTCACCAGCTAGCATACAAGCCATCAAAGAAGTGATAGTTTGAGGAATGTTTGCTGTGCTGAAATAAATAATATTGATTCAAACCCAAGGGAAAACTTCTAGAAAATGTTAAGTACTAGTGTTTGATAGATGGAGTAGGAGGAAGGCCGGTAAGTGTGTCTTCAACATAAAGGTTCAAACAAACACTATTTTATGTTTGCAAAACTGTTCGATATAAAAGTTGATGGAAAAAATTGAGACAGCTGCTTTTGGGTCAACCTTGGGTCAACCTTCTGAACTCTGATGAGGCTCACATCAGATGTGATAGCCAACTACTAAATAACTTTGACATTGTCAAGTTATAAATCATAATCCATAATCCTCATTTTCATCATGAATTAATTAAGTTTGGATACTTATGACTGACTTTATTCTGCTATTGCCATTACATGTTTTATCACTCATTAGTCATTACCATTTCCAACGGAAAAGCCAGCACATGCCCTAAAATGTGGACAAAGCAGCAGCTCACAAACCAAAGTAATGACATTAAATAAGTCTTGCAGTTCTACATAAGTATAAGTTAAGCAACAGCATTTTCATTGGTTCATGGTTGTCCAAGGCTCCTTGCGATTGAAAACTTACCAGCTGTAACGGCTTCTGCTTTGAAGTGAGGAAAAATATCATATTTAAGTCAACTCTGAAAATGCCATGCAGGGTTATTTCTAGGATTTGAGGACATTTAGGGCTTAGTCTAGACCTCTGTAGGGGGTCCTAGGGGATCCACCCCAGGGAATATAATTTCCAAATGTATCCGTTTACGACCGTCCACATGAAGAGGTAACCCCGGAGTTTTCAAACTTATCCGTCCTCGGGAGCGTTTTTAAACTCCTCCGTTTTCGGTGCTCGAAAACTCCGGCGTAGTGTGGACGCTCAGTGTAAACGTAGCAAAACATATGCGTTTTCAAATGGAAACGTAGTAGTGTGGACATGGCCTGAGGCCTCTCCAGACAGAAGCAGAGTCACTTGTTGAGAGCTGGTGTTGCAATTTCTCAGAGTACTGTCGTGTAGCGTCTCTCACCGCCTTGCTAAACCTGACGTCCAGAAAACATCCCAGTCTGTACAGTCTAAACACGCCCGAAGATCCTCCATAGCTTCACTTGTCGACTGCTTAAATTTCTTCACCACAGGTTTACAGAGCTTTAGTTTCTGCCTGTATGCAGGAATCAGATGGACCATGACGTGGTCAGTGTCCCAGTGCAGCACGAGGGACGGCGTGGTGTAACACCACCCGCTTATTGTGGTGTAACAGTGGTCTAACAGGGGGTCCGCGACCCCTAGGGGGTCCGCGAAGGTACTGCAGGGGGTCCGCAAAATTTTTGGTCGATTAGACAATTTCAATTTTTTATTTAAAAAAAAAAAAATTCCCCAAACATGAATCTGTCTATTATTTTAATAGTTCACTGTTGTTTGCAAGATAACAGGTATGTTTATGCATGGCAGTGGCACTAATAGGCCATCACTCATTTTCATTTCCACATTTATGTTTAAAATAAAAACGTCAATTTGAAAAGCTTGTGTGCATGATTATCATGCAATTGACAGACAATGTTGATATTGGCATTGGTATCAGTTGACAAGGTATGTTTATGAATGGCAGTAGCACGGCCTCCCTACTCACTGTACCTTGCACATGTTTAAAATAAAAACATGAACATATGAACCTGTGTATTATTTGAATAGCTTAATATTGAATGCACAATAAAGAGGTATGTTTATACATGGCACTAGGCCCAGTTTAATATGAAACACAATTTTATACAATATATATAGTAGGGGGTCCCTGCTCCATCTCTCTATCAGTTTGGGGGTCCTTGCCTGAAAAACATTGAAGACCCCTGCTCTAAAGTGTTCTCTCTGGTTGAGCATTTAATAAACTGTCTGTATTCGGGGAGTTTATGACTGAGGTTTCCTTTGTTAAAGTCACCAAGGACAATAACTAAAGAGTCCGGGTTGGTCCGCTCCACACAGTATCTGGTTCGCGAGTGTCCGCTGTGCCTCCTGCACGTTGGCCTGCAGTGGAATGTAACACTCCCACTCAAGCGAGAATCACGCTATACAGAAATAAAGCTATAATGAGATATAAAATCTCCTACCTGATACAGCGCCTCTAGCGGGATTTTCGGTTAGCTGAAGAAGTGTTAGATACCTCGGCCTCGACTGAAACACATGTTGGGCGCCAATTATGTTGTGGCAGGAATGATGAGAAGAAACATAGTAGTTGGAGTTTGCAACCCAGCGGGAAGTATTTAGTGTACACAAGGCAACACACAACAAATCTGATGTGTTAGTTCTTACGTCTTACTCTTATAGTCTAAATTCAGCCCCTTATGTCACTTTCCACCAATCAAATCCATCGATTGAACCACAAAGCACATCTGGTCTTCTCATTATGTCATGCTCTCTTGTCCTCGTCTATTTATCATAGTCAGCCCAATTTTCCTGGCGTGACTTTATAATTTTCTAGGAACTGATGACCACATTTCCCACATTTCTAGGGAATGTTTCTTATAAAACCATCTGTGTTGTTTTCAGCATAGGTTATATGATGCTTTTCACCAACCAGTATGAAAGAAGCAAGCTCACGGGGGGAGTAAAAGGGTTTACAGTTTATGATGAAAGATTTCAGATCAGGAGAACGAACAGTGCTGTAGAATCACTGTCACGTCGTTACACCAGCCACTGTTGGAGTAGAAACAGATTCCTCTGCCCTTCGATTTGGTCTTACTATCTAATATTGACAGATGGGGCTCCCTTGGAGTTAGTTATTAAAAGCCTGGTGTGTGTTATACAGACACCAAAGGGTGCCTCGGTGCATCAGTAAAAGACTCCGAGTGGCGCTGACCAAGCAGCGGTATTTGACGAGTGGGAACTGGTTGGCAGATCATCAGTGCATTGAGCTTCCCCTGACACAAATTAGTACACTCCTATTTCTACCTTCTCCGTCTACATGAAAAGGAGGGGAGTTTTTGTTGGAGGGTGTAAGTTAGTAAGTTAGGCAGTGTTTTATGACCAAATGAGTCTGCAGGTTGGATAGAAGATGGTAAAGGAGGAGGAAGAGAAAGTTTGGGGAAAGAGCAGCCTACAGAGAAGGTGAGTGCAGGATCAGTCAGGAGGAGTGCTGCAGTGGAGAGAGTCAGCTATGGTGTGGCAGTGCCCACTTAAGGCAGCCTGACAGGACGAATCATCCACACTGTCAGTCTGGAGGAGTCAGCTCAGGGTAGGGGGGATGATGGAAATGGAAAAGGTGTGTGTGTGTGTGTTTGTGTTCGTGGTTAGCGTTGAAGTGTGACGACTGTACAGGAAGTGCCTGTAGATGCAGAGAGAGACAGAGGTTTTCTATGTTTTAATTTAAAACATTTCTTAGTGTTTCTCTCAAGTATCTGTCGTTAGCATCAAACCATTTTTCATTGGCTGACTTATTTGGACCATGATGCAGTCGCTTTTTTAATCTGCTGCAATGTCAAATATTTATTTAATATCCAGCACAGCTTGGTTCATGCTTTCACTGTTGTTAGGATATGATAGAAACAGGAAATGGACTGCCATGAAAGTGTTTGGTCTATTTACTTTTTCACATTTTTTCTGTTCTTTGACCACGATGTTTGGAAGTTTACAGTGCTCTGCTCTCTTTTTTATGTATTTTCTCTGTTGCTTTGGTTATACTGCACTTAAGTGGTTCCCCCTCTAAATCTTTCAATCCCTAGTTGTATTTTCATAGGCTCTATTGATGTGCTTTTCACTGGTTCTTTTTATTTGACAGATGTGTGGCAGTCTTTTTGCTCTGAGGGGTAGGTGGTGCTCTCTCCTGTCTCAGTTCTATTCAGTTCAGTTCAGTTCATTGGAGCTGTATTGGCATGACATTTTGATCCAAAATAGGGTGTGAAAACAGAGTAAAGTAAATCAACATAGATTCAATGACACAATGCCATTTAACACCCCTAAATTAAGTGAGAAATACACAAAATCAGGAAAAGAAAGGACAACTGTATGGAAACCCAATGATGCCAATATCATATATTTAATTTTTTTTTCTCTTTTGTGTGCTCATGATATATGACAATAATAAAGTATAAAATCAGATTTTTATGTTAAAAAAAATGCATAATTATAAATAGAAATGGCGATTTAAAACTCATTGACAAATGATTTCAGTGCACCCCAAAACCCACTGCCATAATAATGATGTCATTGAATGTTAACTGTGAAATGGCAAATTGGCCTAAATGTGACAATGAAACTGCAATCTGGACTTTTGTCATGATTTTAAGTCATTCATAATAAAAATAAAAGGATATGGCTTTTTAATGGTCATTTTTATGAATCTCCAAGGCATCTTTTGTGAAGTTTGTCAGTAAACCATTAAACCCACGGGGGGGATATACTACCATCTGACTGTCTGAAATCATTTGGAGGATGCAGGTAACTTAGTGGACACGTGTTCTTTAATATTCGCTCCAGCTAGCTTTCAGAATGCTCAAAATCCCCCCCCCCCCCAATCAGAAAAGGTCAGGCAGCAAAGAAGTGTAAAAAGGGTCCAAAGACCAGAGATTCTCGATGACATCTGTAACCTGGGTTTGCAGTTCCCCACCTCTCCCTCTCCCTAATGAAAGGGTGTCCAATCCTGCCTTTAATCCGGAAAAAATGCTGCATTTGTGTATTTAAAAATCTGGATCACAGAAATCTGGATCACTTTTCATAAATGTTGTGACCCAAGATGTTCATTACAATACATGCCTATGTTCATTACAATACATGCCTCAGGCACATGATAAAATTAGCTAGCTAGCTTCAGTGCAGCAACATCATAGATCAAACACTGTGAACAGGTGTTTGGTTCACTAGTAAATGTATGACTTAATTCCAATTTAGTCTCTTTTAATAGTTTAACCCACTGAACAAAGTATAATTAGCAATTGTTACGCAATCATAAATAGGTGACAATTCAAGTTGCTTCATAGCAAGAACTGTTGGTTGCAATCCGTATAGTATTACAAATACTACAGGACAACCATTTAGTTACATTTGGACACGAAAGCTGTGCCAACACTTGGCAAATGGTCTGGCATGTTTTTTGCTCTGTCAGAAAAAAACGTTCCCACTTTCCTCATCTCTCAGAGATGCCTGGAAGAAGCCAAGGTGAAGGCTGCTCCAGAGGAATGCCATTAGACATTACACAAGAGCTAACTGAGAACATGGAGCGACAGCTCTAATTCAATATTAAACTAATCCATCTGGCCCACGTCACTGAATGCAGATGACTATCAGGACCAGAAACAACCTTGAGCCCAAAGACAGACGAACACTGATTCTCATTACTCAGTCTCAATCTCCCTATCACTGGGTCTCTCTGGCTCCGCCGTACTGAGTGTGTTTGGACTTCTGATTGGCCCACTTTGTTTCTACTCCCTTATTTGGTTGACTCTCATTCTTGATTTATTGTAGAAAATTCAGGAAAGAAAGATACTTTGCAATGTGGATGTGAACAATTCTGCATTAATGCAGTGACAGAACATAATCTGGGGTTAGGTTTTGTTTCAGTTTAGTCTTAAAGGTGGAGGTTACACACCCAGTGTGCGTGGAGCTGTGAGACGGCACTCAGTCCTCTCTAGCTTGTAGCTCTTGCTAGCAATATCAGCTGCTCTCTTTCAACAATTTTGGGCTAAAGAAACGTGCATGCAGGCTAAAATTCTTAAACCAAGTAAGAAAAGAGAAGCTATAGAAAACTCTGCTAGTTGCTAAGCTAATTCAAGCAGTGTAAAGTGCCATAGGCATTCAGTGCCCCGTCTTAGAGCTGCTATGCAGACCCCTTATTTTGTAGATTACATCACACTTGTGGAAGGATGTTTAGGTTTTGTAATAATTAGAGGTTGGTCACACAGATATCGGTATTGAAGATATGAAGCTTTTTATATTATAGACTGTTGTAGTCTGGTTTTTGAAAGCACTTAATAAATAAAAATGGAGCTCAGATTGATATGACTGCTTGTAGTAATTGATGAAAAAGTAGCCATGTGCAGTAATATAGAAAATTGGGGATGTGATACATTGAGATGCATCGTGAATCGTAATCAAATCGTGGGGCCAGTGAAGGTTCACACCTTTCTTCTTTTACATTCTTGCTCATTCTTTCATTTATTTGTGACTGTATTATTCGCTAATGTAAACAATAATTTGTATTTCCAATGTATTTCTGCTCATGCCTCGTGATACGGTGTAAATTCAATTCAATTAATTTTGTATAGTCTAAAGGAGGGACAGAAGTGTGATAGATGTCATGTGTACAGAATGAACAACATAATAGAGAACACATTCAATGCATATGCCGTAAATGATTCATATAATGAGAGTAGTAAGCAGAATAATGATGGAAAAACTCCCACTAATAATAACGGCAGCAGCAGTGGATATAGTAGAATAATAATGACAGTAAAAACACTAATGGTATCCACAATAGTAATAGAAATGTGACTAATAATAATAATAATTAAAGCTGCGAGCAGCGATGAGCGGGCCCTCGCATCCTCCCGCACGTCGGGGGTGCCGGCGGGACTCCGGCCTGCACGGGCGAGAACGGACAAGAACGTCCGCGACCGCCGGACAATGCGGCCGCGAGTCCAACGCTTTTTTCCTGCGTGGACCGTGTGATGCAGGAAATGATGCTTTGCAAATAGTGCAGCGCTTCCTGTTTCCGCTGTGTGGCGCTACAGAACACGCGCAAACATGTATTATGTTGCTCTACATCAACTGTAAACCACATCGTGTAAAAGTCATATAAATCGGATGCTGTTTGTCAGAAAACGCAGATTTCCTTTAGCCAGCAGGTGGCGCTGTGAGTATTAATGAAAATTAGCTTGTAGGCATCCTCAGGCCATGAGTGTTATTGTTGTACCCCTGAAAAAGGGGGATAAATAATCACGAGAGTGATATGATGTTTTTCCTCAGCAAGAACTTTACTGCAATCGTTTGTACAAAAATACAATCATTGACGCAGGAAGAGATTTACAGGAGAGTAGAGAGTACATACGCTATTTATGTTAAACACTATTCAAAGTATTACATGAGATATTTCCCCGAGCACAAACTAGCTAATTACATTCAGTACTGTTAAAACTCTCTTAAAGTGCATAAAACATATTATACAGATAAAACAAATAAAATATCACTACTAAATATTACCATCTGTGTACATGTGAATTCACAAAATGGTGGCAGTAGACGCAGCTACTATTACACCGTCCACACGAGGGAACTCACGTAAGTTACACACACTAAAGTACTCTCGGTAAAACTTAGCTCTAAAGTACCCAAAAATGTAACAACATTCTCTTAAAACGTATGACCATGTTAGCAGATTCATACAGACATGTTAACGCTGTTTAAAATCCACAACATACCTGAAAAAGAGTGATATGATGTTTTTCCTCAGCAAGAACTTTACTGCAATGAGGAAAAGATCGCGATTTCCCCGAGATATGAGGGTGGAGACCAAAGCAATCGATCTCAGACTCAAGATCAAGACCACTATGTAGATCACAGTTTAACACTACGTATCTCAAACTACACAATTCAGAACAAAGCAAACGATGCAAGAAAACACAATCTTATTATTTCAACCACGTATTCATGTGTGATGAGTTTTAACTCCTGGTTTCAGTAAATCGTCAAGTTATCTATGAATTATCCTCTCAATCACATTACATTCAACACAATAGACTATGAAATTACTATTTTCCTTACTTATAAAAGTGCATGTTTTCCAACTTTTTACAAGCTTTTTTGATGGGAAATCACGTAAAGTAGCCGCCCGCTACGGCTAAGCCATTGCGTCAAATGTAAAGCTTTTGATAACTTTGAATCACAATGGTCTTGAGATTGTACTGACCAAATTGTGTTTTATATTAAACTGGGCTTAGTGCCATGTATAAATATACCTCTTTATTGTGCATTCAATACTAAGCTATTCAAATAATACACAGGTTCATATGTTCATGTTTTTATTTTAAACATGTGCAAGGTACAGTGAGTAGGGTGGCCGTGCCACTGCCATTTAGAAACATCCTTGTCAACTGATACCAATGCCAATATCAACATTGTCTGTCAATTGCATGATAATCATGCATACAAGCTATTCAAATTGACGTTTTCATTTTAAACATAAATGTGGAAACGAAAATGAGTGATGGCCTATTAGTGCCACTGCTATGCATAAACATACCTGTTATCTTGCATACAATACTGAACTATTAAAACAATGGTCAGATTCAAGTTTTGGGAAAAATAGTACCTCGCGGACCCCCTGTTGAAGACCTCTGGTTTAGAGCATAGTCCCAAGAGACTTTTTTTAAGTCTCTACGTTATACATATGCCTACTAAATTTCATACATATAGGTGAAACGTAGTGATGGGTCTGCTCTTTTGAAAATTTGTAGGGGGCGCTATGGGGGCAATAAAACAGCCAATCCAACATCCAATACCTATGACACGTACAAAGTTCCAAGAGTTTTTGAGTGTTCCAAGCCACTGAACCATCAGCTTCTTTTTCAAGGCAAATGATACGTTGCCACGGCAACAACGTTCAACAAAAACTCACAATATTCATGATGAAGTATCTTTGATGTCATAAGGCTTTCCTTACAAAATTTGAGACTGATCTGGTCAACTGGCTAGGAGTAAATAAAAGTATAAAATGTGACATTTCCTTTTGCCAGTAGGTGGAGCTATGAGTTATTGAACATTTTGCCATTGATGTATGCTCAAACTTGAAGTAGCATCATGCATATGTAATTTTTTGCAGATTGAATAATGTACCTTGGAGTTATAACAACTTTATTGTTCATGCCGAATGAGGCAAAATGGCCACCATGCCGCGTCAAGGTTCTTATATGAAACTCACGAATTTGATAACTTTTCATTACAAAGGTCTTAAGAGCATCTTGACCAAATTTGAGGTTGATCCCATTCATTCTGTAGGAGGAGTTTGTTAAAATACAAGGCTGAAAACTGCAAAAAGTGACAAAAAAGTAGTGGTTGAATGAAATGAAAATGTCAGGGTATGTTACAGAATGCGATGTGCAGATATGCTGCAAATTTGGTGATTTTAGGACAAATGGTATGGAGAAGTTATGTGTATTGATATATAAGCCACGCCTCTATGAAGTTTATTGGTCCATATCTTGTAAACTCAAAGAGATATCAAAAAGCTTTTGATAACTTTTGATGATGTAGATCCAATGATCTAATGATCCAGAGTAAATTTGGTAGCAATTGGACCCATCATGTAGGAGGAGTTTGCAAAAATGTGTTTTTCACAAAATTCAAAATGGCGGAAAATCTAAGTAGGCAGAGTTTAGGGTCTGAGAGGCTTTTTTGAAGACCTAGCGGAGCTGGACATGTGTGTCGAATTTCAAGTAATTTGGACATAGTGGCAGAGGGGCGTCGCCGGTCCAACTTCAACGGGGTGCTAGAGAGACATTTTTTTACACACAAATATGCAACCTATATCAAATGGCTATTTTTACCAGGCCTGACAAGTGTGCAGCATTTGGTGAGTTTTTGAGTATGGCAAGTCCCCCAAATATGCGCTCCATATACTATGTGTATTCGAATTTCAATAGGGCCTTCGCGGCCCGACATTGTCGGTTGCTCGGGCCCTAATAATGGTAGCAGTGGGTGTCAGCAGTGCCATGGCAGGAGGCAAGGGTCCAGATAAAACCACGATCCATGGAAAACCTGTGAAGAGAGAAAGCACAAAGACTCCGGTGAAGAAGCAAAGTTAGTAATGCACATTAATGGGACATGAATGCATGATGAAGAGGAAGAGGAGAGAGAGGAGCTCAGTTTATCCTAGGAAGTCCCCCAGCAGTCTAGGCCTATAGCAGCATATCTAGGGCGGGTCCATGGCAAACCTGAGCCAGTCCTAACTATAAACCTGAGTGAGTCCTAACTATAAACCTGAGCCAGCCCTAACTATAAACCTGAGTGAGTCCTAACTATAAACCTGAGCCAGCCCTAACTATAAACCTGAGTGAGTCCAAACTATAAACGTTATCAAAAAGGAAAGTCGTAAGCCTACTCTTAAATGTGATGTGCCCCCCGGACTGAAACTGATGAACATTATATTCTCTCCTTCATTCAAATCCTCATTTTGCAAAGGCTACATAGATCAATAGTACAGAGGGGAGCACACAGCCTGGCCATGATGCAATGCAAATTAAGTTCAGTGTAGCTGCAGTCTCTAGAAGGCAAATCAATGTCTTGACTTTCCGATTGTGCTATACACAGCAGCTAGCTAATGGATGATTTCCTATGGAAGCAGCAACTGTCCCAGTCGGTGGGAAGCAAAAACCAATCCTGGCTAAATAAAAAGGATTTGCAAAGAGTCTAGATTTTTCATTCTCTCACGCTGTCTTTTCGTTATTTCAAAACCACTTCTTGTCTGTGATTCTATTTCTTCCTCCTTTGTTGACTCTTTCATCAGCCATCTCTAGATCATGTTCCTTTCACCTGCCCCCCCCCCCCCCCCCCCCTCTCTTTTTCATGTCCTTCTCTGTCCTCTTGTTTTCATTCTTCCCTTTCCCCTGTTGTCACACCTCCCTCCTCCCAATGTTTCCATCCCTCCTCCAATACCGCTCCCTCTCTGCCTCTGTAATCAGACCTGAGACTGAGCAGTGTTTACAGGGTCTTCCCAGGGGCCAGCCAGTGTGACACATTCACTTTACAACCACTCACTCCGCCTCACCCTCCATTCCCTACCCTTGCTTTGGTCAGATTACAGAGGAAGCGACAGAAAACATTACCCCCACAAACTCCCCAACTCCTCCTGTATCCATCCCTAAATATCCACCCTCAACCTCTCCCACCCCTGCTGCGCTCCCCCAGCATTGGAAGATCAGCAGGAGGCCGTGTTATCTTTCTGCTCAAATGGAGCCTTGTTACCGCGAGCATCTTGGTTGCAAATCTCGGTCAGACCATAAGACTGGAACATGATCTAACACTGACTGGGAGTGATGGCCTGCTGCACACAGCGAGATAAACTCTCAACTATGTGGCTGCTATCACTTTGTGTACATTAAAGTTATTCAACAAAACATATGGATGCAAATTGGAGAAGTTAATAACACTGCTTATAAGTGTCTGCAACGTTTTTGAGAATCAAATATGGATTTAAATGAGGCAAGTACAGAGAGAGACTTAATGTCTCATGAGTGCAAAACTTCATTCCTCAGAGCTCCAACTACCAAAAGCTGTGGTGTGACAGTAAAGGTATTTATTTGTTGTTAACATGTCTATTTGTGTGAGCGTCAGATGAGCTGATTGGCTCTGAAACTGACTGATTGCTCTTGAGGGAAGGTGGTAATTTCGCTGTCATATTGTGACTGATTATAGCTCTGAAATATGTCACTGTTCCAACTCCATAAGAAGTTTTTTGACAGGGGGCTTTGATGTGTGTTCACAGAGGCAGACAGACAGACAGCTATCTAGCACCCACTCCGTAACACCAGTGCTTTTGACTCTGTTTGCTGCAGACGCCTGTATGTGTTAAATTGAAATACAGTGTTATTGGGGATGAATAAAGAGTTTGAAAAGAGATGGTACTTCTCCTGCTATCACAGCTTTTCTGCTTGAAACTATCAGAATATTTAATTCAACGTGTTGTGTTGATCATTTCACTTAATCTAATGCAGAAATATTAGATTATATATTTAAGAAACCAGCAAAGCTAAGAAAAGATTATGTAGATGATTTGTGCCTCATTTAAGAGCAAGGAAGAAAGGAAGAATTGTATATAGTTTTTGCCCAGAGGCTGCCAGAACGGTATAACAGCATTTTATGGAGGAGCATTTTAAAAGCTAATGTTCCACTGGGGACATGTAACTTAGAAAACTGATTCACATCCTTTGCTTGTGGGCACAAAGTCTTTTTTTCTGATACCACAATAAATTCAGTTCATAGGAAGTGAAGCCCTCATTGCAGGTGTATTAAATAGTATAGATTTGAATTCAGTACTTAGAATATGTTTTTTAAAGAATTCGACAGTGTCTCTTATGGATACAATATGTTTGATCTTATAACATAATAATTTGATGCTGCAGTTCTTTTGAAGGTATTAGTTTTGACTCAGTCATTTTTCTCATGGGTCTCTACTGGATCAGGCTGCGTTAATGACTGTGGGTATTCCTCATTTTTTGGGGCCAGGGCTGGAAGAAATTCAATACCATCATCACACTGAATGTGAATAAGGAGCTAAGGGTCAGAGTGTAGCATGGACATTATCATACTGCTCATTATCACTTACTCGGTTCATTCAGTTCAGGTTTCTAAGCCTTGTCCCTTAGCAGAAAGAGAAAGAAGAAGTGGAGCATCAAGAAAGCATCATGTCTTAGAGGTGGGAATGTTGCGGGAAGTGGCAAAGTGTTATGTTGGTAAGATAATGTGATGTATTCTTTTTTGAAAACGTATTTACTGTTACATCTTTCATTTGTTAACCGTAGACTTCAGGGAAGAACTGAGCGACGGCCTTCCCTGGGCACCCAATGTGTACCGTTAACTTTGACACGAGTAAAATCAACGCTCCCATGTGGAGGAAGAAGTCTGTGGGGGGGAGGGCTCACCAGGGTCAGATTCCTCCATGGTGTGCGAATCCTCTCCATCTACACGTCTAACACCATTCCTTGAGGAGTAGGGCATCAATACTCTCTTTTATGTCGGGAGACAGCGATCAATGGATCTCTCTTTCGCTGAACGGAAGCACTCCATATTCAGCGGTTGATTTCTCGGCTGGCTATCCGACACACCACTTAATGGATGGTGTGTGTATGTGTGTGTGGTTCAGTGTACAGTTGTAGCTTTGTAATTTAAGGTGATTAATCAACATACAGTAGGTTTATTGAATCCAACAAGGGTAGCCGGGTTATTTCACACACAAATAAGTGTTCTTACAGATACTACTATTCATTACGCTGATTACTCAGGGAATGTATTCTGAATACATATAACTGAACACATTTCAATGATGAGAGACTTCATTTTGAGTAAACGAATATTTTAATTGATATATGCACAGGATGAGAAATGTAAATAGTCTTTGGCAATTAGACCCCATTGTAACATTATATTTTAAGGGGGTGATGAAGACACAAGTAGAATAGGAAACCTGGACGTGATGAGGAGTTCTGATGAGCTGAGTGATGACTGGAGGTGAATAGGGTACAGGAGGGCACAACGATTTCGCCTAAAATGATAGCTGACAGAAACAGAGAGAAGAACAGATTCAAAGCGCCATGATTGGCTGATTGAGATTGTGGTAAGATCTGGTTGATTTAACTAAAATAGTGAACGAATCAGCTGATTAGGAAGAAGCAGGTGGAGTGAGAGAGAGAGAATTGTGGATGAATGAAGCATATCTTCCTCCTTGAAGTTACGCTGAGCTTCATCAATAAATAATATTGTAAATGAAATGAAACCGAGTGTAAAATGAAATATAAAGCATTATACTTTGACTTTAATGCCTTCAATCACTTAAAAAAAACACCATTAACCACCAATTAGTTGATAATATAAAGTAAAACGTAGCAAAACACTGTCAGCACTAACGTTCCTCATTAAACTGCATACTGCTGTAGCATCACTGTAATTCTTGTTTCAGTAGCTAAAGCTTTGTAGCTGGAGAGCTAACACTAACAAAGCTAGCTATAGCTAACGCTACTCAGAAGTTCACAGGCACCATACCTCTATCTTCACCTCATCTTCCTAGCACCTGCATAATACAGGGTAAATGTTCCCCAGGTCACCTGCCCCTATGGCATATACGTTTCCTTCTATAAAAAATATTATTTACATTTTTTAAGTTAAAACATGGATTACGGTTACATGATATATTCCATATTTCTATTGTTTGGTACCACTGAGTATTTTACATAGATTTCCGAAGTGGCAGGCAAAGAAAAACTGTATTTCAGACCCTGATTATCTTCAAATAGTCTTTATCAATGACCCCAATTTAAATGCTCTAGACATGCTTATGGATTATGAACAAGGAAAATTGGAGAAAAAAAATAAGTTACTCCAACAGACATTTGAAACACAATAAAAGTGAATGCATAAGTTGTGTGAAATGTGTTCCTCTTCTTAGCTACAGGGCTAAATAATGCATTTAAATTCCATTGTCATGTTGAGAGATCAGCTAGAGTGTCTGGTTGGCAGTGGCGGGCCGTGCATTTTATACCTGGGCCTTCAGTGCTGTCCTACTACAGCTGAACCACCTCCTAATAACCTCAATATGACGCCACAGCTACGGTTATTATTTGTTTCTAGTGGTGTAACAATACACGTATTCGTATTAAACTGTTCGGTACGAAGCTTACGAACCGAACAATACGTTTGAATAATACTAATGCATTTGGAAAATGCAGAAGCTTAAATAGTGGGAAATATAATGTTTTCGGTGGACTTCGTAATTAACACAATGACAAGAACAAACTCACAAGAACCAGTCACATATATTTATATGACAACAAAGCATGACAAATCAATCCAGCAACACTGCGGCGCTAAAACACTCATTCCACCGCACACTGAAGAGCACCATTCAAATATTATTCACATCAGAGGGAACAATGTTAACCATATCATAACAACGACACCATAGACAAATGAACACAGTAGTAATGCTATTGCAGATGTAAAACAAAAGCAGTTCACTTACCAAAGCTGCTGTTCACTTCAAGACAAAGTCCATCCTCCTTTCTTTGATTACAAAGAGTTTAATGACGCAGTTGTACAAAACATCGGTGCGGTTCAGTTCCAGCCAGAGGTCCTCCTGCGAACGTGTTCGTTGAGTTGTAGATTCACTCGGGTCTCAGCAAAAGTTTTCAAAAGCACCGTAGCTTGTGAGTGTCCTGCCGTGCTATGGTGTCGTGTTGCTGCCTTGGTTAGCCACCTCATGTTAGCGTAGCATAGCTCCAAACAGCTCCAAACACCAAGACGCTCAGTTGCAAATAAAACGCATTCTTAGCCATAAAATGTGCAACTCTTCTCCGACGCTGTCAGCAAGGAATACCATTCATACAAATCCTTTTCCTGGCTGGGTCAGGACTGCTAGCTGTGGGGTTGGCCGACCCTTTCTTACGATGTCCAGCTTTTCTGGAAATGTCCTTGAGAAATCCGTTTCTCCTCCTTCAGCCATTGAGTGTTAAAAAAACAAAGCTCGGTAAAAAAAAAAAGAATCTACACCAAGCAAAACGCTAAAAATGTCATGTCAATGTCATACTTCTTACATATCTTTCAACTTGAACTGTTACTACTACTACTAAGTTCTACTAGCTAGCTTCAGCATCAAAACAGTCACGCTAGCCCACTGACCAATGTTATGTTCAAAATGTCTCAACAAAAGGCAAAGGAAAAGCCTCCCTCTCTGCTCCTTCGTCCGTCAGCAAAACAGGGCCGAATCAGCTGGTTCAAGTTAAAATCAAAAGGCATTTAATATCTAACAAAAGCAAATGCAGTTACAAACTGAATCACACTATGAATTACAAGATTATATTTCATGAAATAGAGGTCCAATCTGTACCACCCGACAGGCTGCTGTAACCTGCCCAATGGCCCGCAGAGGATCTGACAATCTCCGGAGATTCAAACTCTTTTGTCCACATCGATCAGCTTCAGGGATTGGCCTGAAACCTGATCTGCTCTTCCTTCCCTGTTGTCTGTAGTCAGACACTGATGTAGCCTTTTCTCCCCCAGCTCGAAGCCTGTCTCGTTCCAGTCTCCACCTTGCTCCAGCAACATTTATTACCTTTTATGGTGGTGTCATGAGACGTCTGGTTTCTTTCACAGTGTACAATATATTCAGTAACTCTCCTTTTAGTTTAAACCTTCCACAATTAAACATATTGTATCACATAATATCCATCGCTAGGAGCGCTTTTAAACATAGATTTAACACACCAATCATGCCGCACGTTAATGCTGACGTACTTGTAGACTACCTCAGTAGCTCTGACACGTCAAAGAATACGCCCAACATGTCAAACTAAAGATCTGATTGGTTGAAGACTATGACAATCAACAATATCGTCCCAATTTACTTAAACTGCAAAGTCTACCTAGCAGGCCTCGGGCCTCTCTCCTTACATAGAGACATAGGGGCTGAATCTGATTGGATGAAAGCTCTACCTAAAACAAGCTGTGCTGGAAGCAGAGCAACTGAGGAAGACAGGAGCTGTGCAATGAGAAAATAAGATAATGGGAAAAATAATTAGAATACATGTAGTGTATTTGTGAAAAAGTATTAAATTATAAAATAGCTATAACTTTATGATTCTGTTTAGGCCAGCAGAGAACGCTTTGCTGGCCCTGACGGCCCACCACTGCTGGTTGGAATCCATGTTAGTCTCTCATCTAGGAAACCATACGCTTCCTTCTCTCAAGCCATTTAGCTCGTAAATGTTAAGGCTATTCTTCCTGAATTTAAGTGCAAGACATTCTTGCCAGCTGAGGACCTGGTGAAATATTTGAAAAACTTCTTCTAAGTAAAACATGAAAAGATTACATCATTGTTGTGTTTGATGTGTGCACCTTCCCAATATAATTGAGTCTGGTGATGCTGTAGACTGCATGTTAGAAAATGTTTCTCTCACTTACAAATATAATATCTTACAGAGTAAAGTTGATTTTCTGTCGGAAATTGAGCAAGAATATTTGATAGAGCTAATCCGCTTCTTTGATTATTGTACAGGGAAACGTCTGCCAGACTTAGAGTGCAAGGTTAGTTAAGGTTAGTTCATCAGCATCCCAACATACAATACTACAGGTAGTCATCTCAGATTTGTAAAGTAAATATGGCTATTAAGATTGGTTTAAGAGCAATGGATCTATGCACAAAGGAGCTGGAAACCAGTCGCTCAGGTGACGAGGGAGAGTCAGAGTTTTGTGTAACGAAAACATGTACATCTGTGCTGAAAGCCATCTCCACACTATATGGTTAGTATGTCATGCACACACACACACACACACACACACACACACACACACACACACACACACACACACACACACACAGCATCTGAGCAGGGCTATAGCCTGTGCATGTAAATCACACTGTTAACGGTGTGTGGAACCGGCTGAGGGGAGGAAACACAGTCTCAACTCTATGAATAGCAAAGCAGATCCAGCTGGGACTGCCAGTCACCAACATAAATAACAGATTAACATCTTTTCTTTTACATATAAAATATTATCTTCCCGTGCACACTAAATGAATCGCTGAAATTCAGACACTGCTCATTTAGGACGAGTCCTGGGTGGAGCACAGAGGCTGTAACAGTCTTGTTATGTTTGCTGTTGAAAGCTCACAAAGGTTGCTAAATTAATAAACATTCCTGGATTAGCTTTCCTCCATATGCCTTGCAGTTATAAATCAGATTGCTGTTGCTTTGTGAAACAAATGGAATCACAAATAAGAGTCGTGTAGGGATTCTAGCCCATAAAGTTACCTATAATGAAGTTATATCAGAAGTTGTTTACCTTACTGTAAACTGAGGCTGCTGGATTTGCTGTCTACAGATAACCAAGAGGCTCTGTGAAGGCAATTTAAGATACATTATTCATCCATTGCAGCTCTGCTGTCTGGTTCGTGTTTAGAAAAACAAATCCTGTGGTGATGTTTATGTGAAAGAGTTTCACAGATGGGAATCATTTGGTCAGCTAGCTTCATAATGTGCTACCTTTGGTCAATCAAATGGTAGAACATAAATTGTTTCTCGACCTTCGAAGTAAAACTGGTTTCTACAAGGAAGTGTGGAAGTGAAGCCAACGGTGGCTGATGGCACACAGATCAGTATTACTAGAGCAGACCTCCATAGCTGAGGGAGCGATTCGGCCCCAGTGCTGTCTGTCAGCCCTGTGATATACGCTCGGAGAGAGAGGTTGCTGGAATGGGAGGGGAGGTAGGATTTGATGGGTACATGCTGCTCAAACAACGAATGGCCACTGGGCTTGAGTGTGCGAAAGACTGTTCACAGAGAGCAAGAGTGAAAAGCGTCACACCTTTGAGGGACTGACTTTCATTTGTGGCACGATGTCACATTTCCAAGCGTCACACCAGCAGATCTTTGTGTGCGCCGGAGGTTTTCTGACCCACGTCTCTCTAAAATGCAAATTGATCTTTCTGCTATTTTGTCCAAATAAGAGAGAAAGCAAGATAGGGAAGAGGCATTGTTTGTTTGTCATCACACAATGACATTTCTGCTCATCTCTGGGCCTGCAATTTAAATGTTAACATGGAACGGGTAGCTGGTGGGATACAAATGTAGACAGAAAGACCCATTCTTCCTCATGGGCTTTGCATAAGACTCCTACTGTTTATCAAGCAGAAGTTACTGATGGCATTGACTAAATGGGATTTGAAGGCTGTCTGGGGATTTTTTTTTTTTTATAATCATAAGAAAAATCTCAGGATAGTGATTTTAAAAAAGAAGTTAAAACATCTTTTGACTTCTGTGTTCGCTCTAAGAATGATGAATTCAACTAGTGCTTCTGGTGATGACTAATATAGATTAAACATATATAGTTCACAAAAATTGTTCATAACAATAGTAGAAAAATATGCCCACATATGGAAAAAATAAGTAAGTAACAGCAAAACACGTCACAAACATCGTTAACAATAAAAAATGTTCCTGTTAAAGGTTTTTTTTGAGGGACTTTTTCCTGTTCCGATGTGAGGGTCCTGGGACAGAGGATGTCGTATGTGTACAAATTGTAAAATTTGTGATTTGTGGCTATACAAATGAATTGAACTGCTATGTTACTAAAAAGTAACATAGCATTTAGCGATGACTTACCTCAAACTTCAGATCACAAACTAGGTGTTTTGCCATTTCATTTGAAGAACTTTTTGGCAAGGGTACATGCAGCAATCCATTCAACATTATTATAATTGTATGAGATTTCTTAATCTTTGCAAGGCACAGAGCACTTTTGCAACCAATTAAAGTCTGTCACTTTGAACTGATATTTTTTTTCTGGTTTGCACCTTCTACACATCTTAATATCTGCTTCTAAATATATGCAGTGCCTCTCTATTTGTATTGCAAAGTGATTTAAAATTGTCTCAGATATGTTCATCTGTATTAAATCATTGATCATCCATTTTCACCTTCTTACCTGGCAAGAAAAAAGGATGAAAAAAGACGCTTCAAATGATCTCCTACACCCAGAGATGTTGATAGGCATAGGATGTGGCACTGCTGTCACCATACTAATGTCTGCACTGCCATGCAGTCCAGATGGCAAATCAGAGACACCATAATAAAACATTAACTTTAACAACATCACTGCAAGCAGCGAAGAGCTGCTGCACTACAACAGTTGGTACATTAACAGCTGTGAATCAAGAGAAGCAGTGTCGGTCTCTGAGTGGTCTTCAAACAGAGCGTCGCTTTAATGGGGTCCTAGGGGCCCTATATCAAGGCTGGGGGTCCTACAGGGAAACGCCTGTTTTTCTAGGAAATAATGAGGTCATTCGGTGTATAATGAGGCAGCTGATGCGGGCGGGGGGGGAGCGAAACACAAGGGACTTCAGGCTCTACTCAACATCAATTTGTTGAAACAGGTTTTGGATTGCAATTTCTTTCCCTGTTTTCTCCCTCCTGCTCCCTTCCTCCTCCTCCTCCTCCTCCTTCTATACTGTCTTTAACACGCTGTAATTTTGTCGTGTCATCAGTACCAGCAGGGTGTGACAACCCGCTGCTTTTAATCATTCTCAATCAGGAGGGACTGTCTCTCTCTCTTTCCATCTCTCTCGCAGTCTCTCTCCCCCCTTTCTCTCTGCAGCAGACAGACAAAATGGAGAAGAATGAAACATGTGCGTAACCTTTTCAAGGACAGCCGTGAGGATGGGCTGTCCGGCAAGAAAGCACTTTAGGAAAAGGAAACCACTGGTGCGGTTAATACAGAAAAGAAGAAGAGGGGGAGAATAGATGAGGGGGCCTGAAAGACGACTATGATGACTTCTATATATAGCCTGGTCGTGGTGAAGGCCTGCACCGCTAAGACGGCATGCTCTTCCAGCTAAAGGGATTTCACAGAGTGTGTGTGCACGCATGCATCTGCATTTGTGTGTGTTTTTATTAGAACCAGAGATTACACTGAACACTGCTGCCAAAGAGGAGAGGAAAAGAGGAGGAGGAGAGAGCTGAGTAGCTGCAGGAGCTGTGGTGTCCTTAATTACAGAGCAAACAACCACAGGCCTTATCCCTCGGTAAATGCTTATGTATTCCTCTGACGGGCTATTATTACAAAACTTTTCTACGCAGCAATTTCTAATAATTAAATGTTACAAGGATCCATTTTTCTTGCCAGGATTATACGGATTTTTTAAGGTTGTGTATTATTCAGCAAAGAAGGCATCTTTTATTCTTCCAGGACTGGTTTGTTAAAGGAAACTAGGTTACAAATTATTCCTATAACACATGTACAACACATTACAATTAGTGATTGATTAAGTACTAGATTTGATGTAACTATTCCAAATTCACTGACACTCTCTGACCACCTGTCAATCACGTTATTAGTAAAAGCATACCTGGGGATTAAAGCAACGCATATATATGACATCACGGAAATGTAGGCAATCAGACTAATTTGAAACAATTCTCCATAGTGACTTTAAGTAAAGTAACATTACATCTAGGCCAACAGATAAAACAAGGCAAGATGCCAGTTATAGCCTGTAAAATAAATGACATTTACAATTACAGCCCCCGAGCGAAGACCATTTGGGGTTCCAGCGAAGAGAGTGTCGTAGAATGCACTTTTCAGAAACGAATATAATGATGTTATACACATGTTATATACCCAGTTAAAGAAGAGATTCTGGGTAAAAATATCCTGCAAGCCATTTTACACACTCCAAACACAATTCTACATGACTAATATAAGCATCTAAAACAATTACCACAATATCACTCTTTTTTCACCATTGCTGAGCCGACCACGCACTCCGGTAGGCGCTAAGAAGAAGAAGCTAAAGGCTAACACGGAAAACCGAAATAGCAGAAAGCACGCCAATAACACACAGATTCCAAAGATATCTTCAGAATTTCTCACCGTGAAACCATTACAGAGCTGTGAGCAAACAAGCACTAGAACAACAAACCGCTTCACCGCTAAAAATCATAACTGCACC
Source organism: Anarhichas minor (assembly GCF_050575085.1). Classification (NCBI taxonomy): domain Eukaryota; kingdom Metazoa; phylum Chordata; class Actinopteri; order Perciformes; family Anarhichadidae; genus Anarhichas; species Anarhichas minor. The sequence goes on from NW_027466582.1 coordinate 21,152,887, forward strand.
TTACCGTGAGCTGATTTCGTGAAGAGAACGGATAAATCCCGGCTTATTTCGAATCAAATGTGTTCGACGTATATCCTGTTGTGTCTCTGAACTGTTTCCTGAAGAAAGGGGGGTCTACCTAACTTAGGGGAGGTGGGGGTAGGGATTTGACTTTCGGCGAATTGAATGTTACGCTCCGCGAGGGGCAGCACAGTTTTGATTCTGACTGGCTAACGATTCTGTCAATCAATACCACGTTACCCCCACTCAATTGTATGGACTCTGACGCGTCGAAGGAGGGTTCATTGACTGAAATTGAGCAATCATCGGCTGAGATAGGCCCACATACACACAGGGAAACTGAAATTCAGATGAGAAAATCCCATGGATGACAGACAGAAACAGGCTCAGAGAGGATTCAGGCTCTCAAAATTATGCCAAACTGCTGTATTTGGATAGATTGAACACTATTAGTGATAAAACAAGTGAAATATATAGTTATATAGTTTATACAATTACAATGGAACAGCTGGTTCCAAAATTTCAATTTGGTTGACCTCGCCTGACCTCTCTGTACTAAAACCTCTCTAATTTTATTCTGCTTCACTTTATCAAAGTCATATTTTTCACAGAGACTGTTCACATGTTGTGCTATGATTTGGGAGAGTTTTAAACTTTCATTAGCATCATTCAAAAGAGATATTCATGCTTTCAGTGCTTATTTTTCAGGCGAACCTGAAACTTTTCAATTTGAGCTGTGTGCCATCTTCATTTACTCTTAACCAGTAACATATACACAATATTTACACATCTGAACAAATCTCACAAGTGTTACCTTTATTATAACATCAACATTATTCAAATAGACCTTGTAGTTCGGGTATGCAATTTTCGAGCAGAGGCCTAAAAATCTCCTAAATCTACTAAAACCCTCCTCCGTAGGGTGGCCGGGCTCAGCCTTAGAGATAGGGTAAGGAGCTCGGTCATCAGGAGGGAGCTTGGAGTCGAGCCGCTACTCCTTCGCGTCGAAAGGAGTCAGCTGAGGTGGTTCGGGCATCTAATTAGGATGCCTCCTGGACGCCTCCCACTGGAGGTTTTCCAGGCACGTCCAACTGGGAAGAGACCCCGGGGAAGACCCAGAACACGCTGGAGAGATTACATCTCCCAGCTGGCCTGGGAACGCCTCGGGATTCCCCAGAATGAGCTGGAACATGTTGCCGGTGAGAGGGAGGTCTGGGTCAGCCTGCTTGGCCTGCTGCCACCGCGACCAGACCCCGGATAAGCGTTGGAAAATGGATGGATGGATGGATGGATGGCCTAAAAATATGGCTAGGGGTAGAAAGGTTAAAACTGGCAACCTCCACAGTAGTGTGAATATGCTAACATATTTTATTAGATAAAAGGGGAGAAATAGCAAATACCATTCGAAGAAAAAGACTCTTCACAGTACTGTGAAATAGTAAGAAAGTGCAGGAGAGAAAGGAGCATAAATTCGAATGAATCAATTGTCCAACACCCCCGCTTCCAAATAAATACAACAGCCCATAAACCACTTTGGAAACTTCCTGGTCTACACACAATAATACTTTTGTTGAGGGACGAGCCATAACCACAATAACTGCAGTATTGTGAAGGCAGTATTTGACAAACAGAGCCCTGAACTTCCACTGAATCCGCTGATGCAGCTCAGAGACGCCAAACACGGCACAAAGCTTTTTGAGCTTTCAGCTAACTTTTTAGGGAGTGCTCTCGGTTTTTGCACATATTTAACTTCAATTAATTTTCTCAATGGTGAGACAGGGCTGCTGTTATTTACAATGCAACCAATGCAGGATGTGCTATATGCTTGTGTGGTCAGTGGGCACAAACTTTGTGGAGCTCAGGTTGCTCATCCTCCCCTTGTTGTCTCATTTTAATAAGAAAAACGTCTCCATTAGCTCCCATGGAGACTGTGAGTGGTGATGGAGGTAAATAAAAGACTCCTGATTGTGAAATAATAAGTACGCCAGTTGCTGCTTGGCAGCTGGCTACTGCTGTCAGCAGGTTTTGAATCACTGTGAAAATAAGTGGAACAGGGGAATTATGGGAGCAATTAAAATTGCTATAAAGATTACCAACATACCCACCTACCAAAC
>NW_027466582.1:21760000-21915000 GCF_050575085.1 Anarhichas minor
TGCTACAGCAGCATTTATAGGTACAGGGACATTTTAAAGCAAAGCAATAAATATAACAGAGTAAAAATATTAAATATAAAAATGCACAATATATACAATAAAATAGAATAAAATAAAATGATAAACAACAGTGCAAGATTGAACCAAACAAACAAGAGTGTAACAGTGTTATAGTTGTGTGAATTATTTGGCCAGAGGTGATTTATTATAAAGTCCTAATGCAGTGGGCAGGAATGATCTCCTGTATGTGTCCTAAGCTGAGGGCATCTCCTCTAACTCCATCTATGCATGTTAACATGTTTATCAGTTATGCTTGTGCAAACAGTGACACATGACAGGACAGTGACACTGTGCTTCCTATTTATCAAATTAGGCCATCTGTCACTACCATGAGCAGTGAGGCAGCAGCATGAGGCCTGCTGCTCACACACTCGCACCACAGTGAGACATCTGCATTGCTCCTTTTGGTATCGATAGGCACTGATCCTCACAGGGCAGCTCCATCAGACACGGATGTAACTTGTTGCAACCCCTGGACTCTGCGTTAGGTGGAAAAGGATGAGCAGGAGGCTTGTTCATCCATTTTTATCTGGATAGGAGCAGAATATATAATGGTCAGTTATACAATTGGCCCGCTACAGCTCACTACAAAAGAACAGCGGGTTATTTTAGCACAGAGCCTAGCTAGGTAGCGTAAATGGTGCATTATGTCGTCATTTCAACATTTAAAAAGTACAGCAGCCCACTCGTAACTCTTCTTATTGACATTTCCATAAAGGTATGTCCAGCGTATGTTTATACGGTGGACACATGATGTTCATACAAAGATTAATATACAATATTTGTAGACAGTGCTGCGCTCGGCAACCTAACTTAGTAACGGTTCAAAACTGACACTTTTTATAACTCTGAGAGTGTTGTATTAACGCATTAAAATCCTCTAATGTTCTGCATTAATAAATACCGTAACTTAAATAGCCGCTGCATCAGAACGTGTTGAAGTTGACTGGCTATATAAGTATTTTAATTGTTATTTAAAGTTTCTATATTCACTGCAGTTCAATTCAATTGTATTTCTAAAACCTAATATCACAAATGTGCCTCTGCGGGCTCTAATCTGTAGAATATACGACATCCTCTGTCCTCTAACCCTTGCAGCAGAAAAGGAACAATTATTAATAATAATAACAGCAGCAGTGGATTTAACAGAATAATATTAGTGGCAGTAATAGAAATATGACTAATTATAATAGTAGCAGTGGGTGTGAGTATATGCTTCATTAAAGGATAAAGCAGAATAACAGCAAACAAAAACATACAATATTTGCAAGACAAATATTTTTTATTATTTTTCCTCAACTAGATTTACATTGACTCTTAGGATTGGTTTCGACAATCATTTGTATAGATGGGACATCCACCGCACACCCCTTGGACAGGAGACTATAAAGCTAAGAGAAGAGCATCACTCTCTTCTCTTCCAGGCCTTTCCTTTAACTCTCCCGACCCGTTGCCTATGCCCAGCTGAATTCTGGGCCCGCATCCAGAAACATTTTCAAGAAACTCAGAACTCAACAAGATCCGGCAAAAGCCTCCACCGCTCCCTCACCCCAGCCAGTTGGGGCGAGCCAAGATCCGGCTGATTGCCGAGAGGGAGAAATTGAACTATCGGCTCAAGCCGTTGTACCGCGTGAGCCCAAGTGGACCTCTTTAGTTCAACTCAGTTAGTTACTACATCTTGCCACGATACCGTCATCTGATTTTCTCTCAACTAGCTGTGGCAGATGGGCACTCAGCCACAGGATAATCTCACCCAGGTGCAAAACAGCAGCAGCGGAAACACAGACACCAGCCTTATTTACCATATTTTATATACAAATGACTGATTTTTGCATCATATTTTATAATATACACAACACTAAGTACCACTACCTTTAAAGCTACTACAAGGAACTTTCATTTGTGTTGATTTTGGCGTTCCCTGTGGAAGAAAACAGTAGTGTTTCCAAGTACCAGCATCTTTTTAGAGAACCTCTCATTTTACATTACATTACATTACAGTCATTTAGCAGACGCTTTTATCCAAAGCGACTTACAATTCAGATTCTATCACATTTCTACACCGTAGGCACAGCAATTTTGGGGTTAAGTGTCTTGCTCAAGGACACATCGACATGCGACTAGCAGAGCCGGAGCTCGAACCGCCGACCCTCTAATTGAAGGACGGCCCTGCTATCCACTTAGCCACAGTCGCCCCACAGTCACAGCCACAGTTACAGCCACAGTTACTGCAGCAGGGTCTGCTCCGCTGTGTCCTGGTTCTGGTTCTCCTGTGCCTAACTTCCCTCCAGCAGGCCCAGCAATACAGCATGGGTCTCCAGCAGCGTGGTGTCGGTGTTGGCTCCTAGCGGGGAACAGAGGAGCAGAGAGGAGAAGCTCTGCTCCTGGAGGAGGAGGAGGAGGAGACGCTGCTGCCGGCTGCTGAGCTCTCCCCCTCCAACCGGAGCCTTGACTGCAGGTCGAATAAGGCAGTAGTAAAGCTGGATCTGGGTCAGTCCACGCTGGACCGGTCTCTGCTGGAGGATCTGGGTCAGTCCATGGTGGACCGGTCTCTGCTGGAGGATCTGGGTCTGTCCACGGTGGACCGGTCTCTGCTGGAGGATCTGGGTCTGTCCACGGTGGACCGGTCTCTGCTGGAGGATCTGGGTCTGTCCACGGTGGACCGGTCTCTGAAGGAGTTTCTGGTGAACCTGCATGATTTCATCTGATTTCAGCAGAATCTGACCCGGTGGCACCGATGACGAGCATTAAGAATAACTCTATAGAAATAGACCATCTTCTCTCTGATGGTCTCTTTACTGATGAAGGTCACGTAGAGGCATCAAGATTAAACTGAGACTGGTCCAGAACCAGTTAAAAGTTCTTCACAGTAACTTCAATCATATCATCAGTCTGGTGTAGCCTATATATACGTACAGTTGTGTGAAAAAGTGTTTGCCCCCTTCCTGATTTCTTATTTTTTTGCATGTTTGTCACACTTAAATGTTTCAGATCATCAAACAAATTTAAATATTAGACAAAGATAACACAAGTAAACACAAAATGCAGTTTTTAAATGAAGGTTTTTATTATTAAGGGGGAAAAAAAATCCAAACCTACATGGCCCTGTGTGAAAAAGTGATTGCCCCCTAAACCTAATAACTGGTTGGGCCACCCTTAGCAGCAACAACTGCAATCAAGCGTTTGCGATAACTGGCAATGAGTCTTTTACAGCGCTGTAGAGGAATTTTGGCCAACTCATCTTTGCAGAATTGTTGTAATTCAGCCACATTGGAGGGTTTTCGAGCATGAACCGCCTTTTTAAGGTCATGCCACAGCATCTCAATCGGATTCAGGTCGGGACTTAGACTAGGCCACTCCAAAGTCTTCATTTTGTTTTTCTTAAGCCATTCAGAGGTGGACTTGCTGGTGTGTTTTGGATCATTGTCCTGCTGCAGAACCCAAGTGCGCTTCAGCTTGAGGTCACGAACAGATGGCCGGACATTCTCCTTCAGGATTTTTTGGTAGACAGCAGAATTCATGGTTCCATTTACCACAGCAAGTCTTCCAGGTCCTGAAGCAGCAAAACAGCCCCAGACCATCACACTACCACCACCATATTTTACTGTTGCTATGATGTTCCTTTTCTGAAATGCCGTGTTACTTTTACGCCAGATGTAATGGGACATACACCTTCCAAAAAGTTCAACTTTTGTCTCATCAGTCCACAGAGTATTTTCCCAAAATTACTCATCAAGATGTTTTCTGGCAAAACTGAGACGAGCCTTTATGTTCTTTTTGCTCAGCAGTGGTTTTCGTCTTGGAACTCTGCCATGCAGGCCATTTTTGCCCAGTCTCTTTCTTATGGTGGAGTCATGAACACTGACCTTAATTGAGGCAAGTGAGGCCTGCAGTTCTTTGGATGTTGTTCTGGGGTCTTTTGTGACCTCTTGGATGAGTCATCGCTGCGCTCTTGGGGTAATTTTGGTCGGCCGGCCACTCCTGGGAAGGTTCACCACTGTTCCATGTTTTCGCCATTTGTGGATAATGGCTCTCACTGTGGTTCGCTGGAGTCCCAAAGCTTTAGAAATGGCTTTGTAACCTTTTCCAGACTGATAGATCTCAATTACTTTGTTTCTCATTTGTTCCTGAATTTCTTTGGATCGCAGCATGATGTCTAGCTTTTGAGGATCTTTTGGTCTACCTCACTTTGTCAGGCAGGTCCTATTTAAGTGATTTCTTGATTGAGAACAGGTGTGGCAGTAATCAGGCCTGGGTGTGGCTAGAGAAATTGAACTCAGCTTTCCAAAGATGTGATAAACCACAGTTAATTTATGTTTTAACAGGGGGGGGGGGGGGGCAATCACTTTTTCACACAGGGCCATGTAGGTTTGGATTTTTTTCCCCCATTAATAATAAAAACCTTCATTTAAAAACTGCATTTTGTGGTTACTTGTGTTATCTTTGTCTAATATTTAAATTTGTTTGATGACAACTGTATATATGTTGCTGATTCTGCTCACTATTTTTAACACTCATTTTTGTCTCCATATGATCTTGTATAGTTAAATTTTTGTTATTCTATTATTATTTTAGTTTTATGTACCACTTATTATTTACCTACGCTTCCATTGCTACAGTTGGAGCTGTTCACAAGTTTGATTTTTGACTAAGAATGGACCCAACTGCAGCAGCAGACCTTAATATCTGACTACAATTGGTATTGTCATACGTCCAGTAGATGGGGATGTTTAGCTGCATAGCCAGAGAATGGTTGTTACCAGCTTAACTAGCAGGGAGCTTATCCAGCCTACAGTGTAGCCGAGCTGCAGTCATACAGTACATCCGTCCCATTAAGATGCAAGGCAGAAGTCAGGTTGTGATAGCACAGAATGTATGCCCGGCTCTGTGCCAGAGGCTGCAAAACGATTATGAGCTTTTAAGTATGTTTCTTTGAGCCAATGACATTTACTGCTCTTTTCTTTAAAAATATGATCTATTATTGGTCCCAGGAGTTATCTATCTATGGTATTTATAGTTTGGTGTCATCCTAAATTAGAAAATTGTCTAAAGTGAATGACTGTGTCTGTAAAAGAACAATTTTACAACATGAAGTAACTGTGGATAAAGTCATATGGAACAGCTTGATGACAGCTTCATTTTGAATCGAGTTGATCTTAGATTTCAACACATCCTGTGAATAATGTAACACTTACATTTTTATTTTATATTAGATACAGACACCTGTCTTATATAGACAGGTGTGTGCCTTTCCTAATCAAGTCCAATCAGTTTAATTAAACACAGCTGGACTCCAATGAAGGAGTAGAACCATCTCAAGGAGGATCAGAAGAAATGGACAGCATGTGAGTTAAATATGAGTGTCACAGCAAAGGGTCTGAATACTTATGACCATGTGATATTTCAGTTTTTCTTTTTTAATAAATTTGCAAAAGTTTCTACATTTCTGTTTTTTTCTGTCAAGATGGGGTGCTGAGTGTATATTAATGAGAAATAAAATTAACTTTTTTGATTTTAGCAAATGGCTGCAATGAAACAAAGAGTGAACAATTTAAAGGGGTCTGAATACTTTCCGTACCCACTGTATATATACGCTCTCTGCCACATACCATGGTCTGTGTGTCTTTGTCCTGTTTAAACAATTAAAATCCTCCAAAGGAGACATAATGAGCTAGCTGACTTCTGTCCACAATGCCCAAGGGAATGTAAAAACACATACACACACACAAGCCCATATGCACACACACCCCAGTGCTTTAAATGGTTAATGACAAGCAGATCTTTAGTGACAGTACAGAGCAGGGCCCAGAAATAATGAAGGAAGAGGACTTCGAACTTTTGTGTTTTTTATTTGCTTGTAATTTATATCATGAGAACTGAACTGGAGGCAAAATATGAGTAATATAAAGGAATGGTATAAGGACACAGAGATGATGAATCATTATGCATGCCTGGGAGAAGTGAACTGCACTTCTCCCAGGCATGCAGCAATGAGACCTATTTCTCTTCATCGGGTTCCTTTCATGCCTTCAACAAAAAGCAAAAACATACAGTGAACAAATTGTGAATTATACATTAAGTCTTGACTTTATGAAATTTCAGTGCCAGAACAGCAGTGAAGATATTTTAAATATATAAATGTGTCGCTATATCACACACAATAACCACAGACGTCACCAGATCAACCAGGATGGACATTTTAAGATCCCAGTGCTACAGGAAGCACTGATATGTGCTTTGTTATTTTAACAAAACATTTGAACATATTAGGGTTTCTCTTTTACAAGACCTATGATAGTGAGAATCATCAAAGAATGTCATGCATTAATGCTTTAAAGGAAGGCTTAGCTAAACATGTTTGCAGGATTCAGATCGGGCCATTATGCTGGCACTTCATGTAATCTGTGTGGGTTTGTAGCTCCTGAGAGGTGAAAGCAATGAAAAGGCAGCCCTACCTGTGATCTTTTGTTCAGGTGGCTCCAAAATCTCAGACCTCTGGCCCAGCGTCAGGTGTGGTGAGTGATAGGTACTCATGTGACTCATGGGGTTCTGTAGTCAGAGGCCCTGCTCCTCCCTGGGTAAACCTGTGGGTTTGTTGTGGTAACCATGTGTATCCGTCCTCGGCTGGTAAACTAAGCAGGCAATCAGGCTGAGCTTTGTCCAGCTTTTTGATCACAGGAGGACCACAAGTGTATGCGTGTGTGTCATTGTGTGGGTGACTCTTGTCCAATTTTTAGCATGTTAAATCATATTCAATTAGACAGGTAATTTTTCCTACCACCATGTACTAGATAAGGCTTTTAAATGAATATGAGGTGATATTCTCTTTCGTCCAGTGATGTAGATTGGATGGTGCTCCTGTGCTTTCTGTGGCTGACTGCTACAGGGTGATTAATGTGTTCATTTCCCATTATTAAAGACTAGAGCAGTGCTGGAGGCTACAGATATAGGGCCTCATCATAAATCTTAGCCAAATGAACAGTCAAATAATCGCTCATCGGAAATGAAATCTGGGCTCATTAATACTGAGGCCCAGACTGGGGGAAGAGTACACACACACATGCACAGGAGTCTGGGCATCTCATTCTCATTCAGCCACACACTCGCATGAATACACACACATACAGATGCACACAGAATGAGGACTTGAGGGGGCTCCGGTCTAGTCTGCCACCTTGGCGCACCACTCAACAATGACAGGCTAATCATTAGAGGGGAACACACAAACAGGCTCATTGTGGGTCTTCTCTCATGTCTCAGCTTCCATACAGTGATCAGTGACCCATGGGTGCAAGACAAAGCAATCACAGGCTCTGACTTGAGCAGTAAATAATAACCTCTGCACATTGTTTGACTTCTCATCTCCCCTGACTCCCTTCACATGGCTTTGTCATTGATTCTTACTGATGTTTATTTTCCTTATAATGTCCAAATAGGAGTTCATTTTTTCTATTCACTATCTGGTTTGAATCATGCAAACCTACATACCATGCTTAGGTCTAGTGTTGAAGAATAAACGTAATAGATAGGTAAAATAAGCTCAAGATGGAAGATTAGTAATAAATAATAAATACAAGTTCAGACATTGGATAAATATTATTTTGATAAAAGTAAAAGTTAATTTATGGAAAACATGATCCGAAAATTGAATGAATGAATGAATACAAAAGAGCAGAGAAAAAATGTATCTAGCTGTACTGAAGGAATACATATTGAAATCCAATTTGTAATCAAAGCCTTGTTGCATTAAAGAGAAAAAAAACATAACGTAATAGACAGACTATACATTTACATGTTACTTTGGATTTTCAGGGGTGTAGACGGAGTATGTAGTCTAATGAATATTAGCATGCAGAGAAATGAATATCAGAAAGATTAATGATGTGTATGAGCTGCATTAGACAGATTTATAATATGTAAGCTTTGATTTATGGTTTGTAGAAATGACTACCTTTCTTCAAAGCTCAACAATTACTGTATTAAACTCCAAGAGGTATGCACATGTACTGCAGGTGAAGGCACATCATAACCATAGACTGTGGTGTCGATGACCTGTGATCAGATTGTGTCATGGCTAGGTTAATGCTGCACATTGGGAGGACTGGTGCTAAATTTGATGCATTATAATGGAAGCTACAGTGGCACATCTTTAGAAGCTTACGTGCAGATGGCAAGTTTAGGTATCCAAACCCCTGTCAAGTATGCTCAGGCATCATCTCAACCATTCACAGCATCCACTGTGAAGAGTTAAGGGGTCGGGAGGAGGACTGACGAGGGACCAGCAAAAGTTCAAGGAGGACTTTCATATCTGATACCTGAAACCATCTTTGAACAGAGACTGGGGTCAAAGGAATATCTCCTTTGCTGAGATCTCGGAACATGACAACATCACTAAGATGAAGTCAAGAAACACGAGTCAAGAAACACGACCTGTTCAAAGAGGTTGGAAACAGACCAACAGGTTAGACAAACATATGTGAGAGAAAACGGAGGTGAACAGTAAAATGATCAACATGTCCATTCCAAACATCCATCCCGGTTTACAGACCCACTTCCTGCTTCAACATTGTTATTAGTGATTTTAAGTGTGCTCACTTTAACTTTTCCCTACAAGCATCGAAAACGGATCCAAAAGAGACCAATGGAAAACCTCCTCACAAAGGAATCAGAAATACTTAACTGATCCCCAGGGGGACATTTGTGCATTACAGTTGCTCTTACTTGCTCTTACTCTTACTGCAGAAGATAGCATATAAGAGAATACAAGTAAATACAAAAACAAGAAACAAGGAATGAGAAATACAAGAAATATGTGCAAATATATGCATCAAACACACACAACATACAACCACAGTGTAAGTAAGTGAATAAAAAAATGGGATCTGTTGAGTTTGTGAACTATAATTGCAAGAATAGTATAATAGTGTATGTGGATTTTTAACATTTTTGCACTATTTCTGCACATTTCACCATCACAGCTCAGCTCACACAGCAACTCCACTCAGCAAACGCCAAGAACTGCACTTCATTGATCAGAACCCCTCACCAAGGCTACCTCTATCTGCATGCATCACCAGCTAACTGCTATTGCTCTATGTCACATGTGTCAAACTCAAGGCCCGCGGGCCGAATCCGGCCCGCCACGTAATTTTATGTGGCCCGCGAATTGACCAGCAAAAAAATAAATATATATATTTAATTTTTTTTTTTTTTCATTTTGGAAAAAAAATTTAAAGTTAGACTTGAAAATAAAAGTATCCCCATGGTCGAAATTCTGAGATAGAAAGTTGAAATTCTGAGATAGCATGTGTGTACCGACATTAAAACTATCACTGAGGTGGACAGGAGAGGGAACAGCCCATAAAGCGGTTTTCCAACAAGTGATTGAGTTGAAAAAGATCGACAAATAATCCCAAAATGTCCACGAAGAGAACAATTGATGCAAAGGGAAGAAAATGTAATTTAAGATGGGAAAGCGAATACATGTTTGTTCTTCAAGGAGAAAAACTGGTCTGTCTTCTGTGTTATGATGTGTGTCGGTGATGAAGGATACAATTCACGTCGGCATTTTGACACCAAACACTGAGCTAAATTTAGCCTCCAAGAAAAACATCAAATTGTCCAAGAATTAAAAGGCAGACTGCAATCACAGCAGAATATATTCACAAAAGCTACAGCCCAGTGCATGCTAAAGGTATGTGAGCAGGTGAGCTCTGACCAGATACAGACTTTTACAAATGTCAGTTTGTGAAGAAACACCATCGCAGACCGAGTTCAGGAACTAGCAGCAATCTAACAACACAGTTAGCTAAGAGACGAGCAGGTACTCGTCTTCTTCATTAGCTGTTGATGAAAGCACAGACAACAGGGACACAGCGCATCTATCCATGTTTATAAGACCTGGCTCTCAGTGAGGAGCTCTTGGATGTAGCTGCCATGCACGGGACGACGACGGGGACATTAGTGATGCAGAGAGGTGACAAAAATAGCTTTGAACAAAGTTAAGTTAACTTGTGTTTGATGATATTTGTCTTTGTTATTTTCTTTAAAAGTTTGATCTTTGATAGAGTAATGTGGGTTTCTTAACCCTAAATTAAAATGATTTATGTTATAACAGAAATGTGCTTAAATATCATTTTACATTTATATAACTGCATGTACAATATTTTTACACTTGAATAAACAATAATCAAATACAGAGAGAGTTATTTAACAATATGTTAGGAGTAGTTACATTTATACAGTCTTACAGTTACAACCGGCCCTTTGAGGGCGACCGTGATGCTGATGTGGCCCAGAGTGAAAATGAGTTTGACACCCCTGCTCTATGTTAACCAAACAAACACACACACAGACACAACAATCCTCCCTGACACTCAAAGCCACACTAGAAAACACACACATTTGTGCATAAAGCAGTACCTTCATGCAAATACTCATCTATGCATACTTGCATACCCTCCCCACACACACACACACATACACACACACCTCCACTTAGGTCTCTGCTGGCCTCCTTTCCCAGCCAGTTCTGACAATGCTAATGATTCTCACTGGGGCACAGGATGAAGGGTGACAGAGTCAGCTGGACCAGGGCCGGCTGACGATGGAGGGGAAGGGGGTGTAGATGTGAAATTGGACTGGCGAGGAGTGTGTGTGTGTGTATGTGTGTGTGGGTGTGTGTGTGTGTGTGTGTGTGTTAGGCGTGGGGGATAGAAGACGAGGTCAAGGATGGTGGTGCACAGGCCCCTTCTCTGGTGATGTGTCGGGAGAGATTCACTATTCCTGGGCTCAATGGTAATTTATTACATTTAGGACAGGGCCTGACAACCTGAATCAGCCTCCATTCAGATCACATTGGCTGGGCCGGGTAGTGGGAGGATGTGTGCTGAGGAGGGGAGGGAGGGCGAGGTAAACACAAAGAAAGAGAAAGCAGAGAGAGGAGGAAACCGAGAGAGACTACATGGAAATGATATGCGATGAGGAGAGATGTAGCCTGGGGCATTGTGCATGTTTTGCCTGTTTCCTTATAGTTAGTGTATTTATAATTCAAATATATGCCTTTAATAATTCACAGACAGGGCATATCGAAAGAAAGTGTGTAAGATATTTCTGATGGAAAAGAGATCATGCTTGAAATATTCTGCTAGTTTGAATAAAGAAGAAACAGAGTAACAACGTGGCATTAAATGACACGTGAAAAGCATAAAATGGTAATAATGAAATGCTGAAATGTCTCAAATGTTGTGCTATTTATATGCCTTCCATTGAGATCAGGTTGGAATATCATTACGACCACACTCTTCTTCACTTCCCTGAGGTCAACAAGCAATGATGTTGCATTTACGTCCTTCCCATTCAAACTGTATGTAGCCCCACTCGCTTTCTGACGTGTATTTTAGATGTGAAATGGCCTGAAAACACAATTGTATAACGTTGAGCTAGAGCAACAGCCTGTAAAGCCGGTTGCCAACATTACACATATGCTTATGTGTAGTGTTGGTCCATGCTGCAGTATGCTACAAGCTAACATGCTAACACTACAAGCTAACAGCCTAGCCTGCATCACGAGTATCATAACATTATACTTATGGTGCTAATTTATTTATTTATTTTATTTATTTATTTTTTCAGGGACAATGCACACTAATCAACAGTCACACTGTAAGTGAGCCAGAGTTAGCCAGAGAGGCTAATTTCCATCTGCTGTCCCCGGCCAGATGTTTCAAGGCAGCCTAAAATAACAAAATCTCAAATTTCGGTTTGCAATTTTGAAAAATGAAGTGCAAGTACTTACAAAGTATGTAGTTAGCATGAAGCTCGTTCACTTTGCTCCTCAAGTCTCGGTGCTGAGTGAGTCTCTAGACCGGTGCTACCATCAAAGTAGAAGCAGTATGAGCTGTGTTACAGCAGTAAGCACACTTTCTTATTTTACTTTAATGGACAAAAGTGTTCCCATTACGATCTCCTGGAAGCTTCTAGTTGGCAGCACACAGTCTATAGTTCTACATGGCATTTTATATAAAACATTAAATATGTTGAAATTACGCCTTTATGCAGACCATTCACCAACCAGTGTAATATGACTTTGGAGAAATACATTCATAATAAAAGCTGCTGGGCCTGATAACATCCCTGGTCCTGTCTAAGAACATGTACCAACCAGCTAACTGATGTCATCACTGATATGTTCAACAAATCACTTTCAGAGGAGAGTGTTCCTACCTGCTTCAAGACAGCTACCATTGTTCCTGTACCTAAACAGTCTGCAGTGTCCAGGCTAAATGACTACCACCCTGTGGCATGAAGTGCTTTGAGAAACTGGTTCTCCAGCTCATCAAAAACAACATCCCAGCCAGCCTGGATCCTCACCAGTTTGCATACAGAGCCAACAGATCCACAGAGGATGCCGTCTCCACTGCTCTCCACTCAGCCCTCACTCAGCTAGAAAATAACAATACCTACATCAGAATGTTGTTTGTTGATTTCAGCTCCGCATTCAACGAAGTCCCCCCATGAAATTGACTGGTAAACTTAGCACTCTGGCACTTTATTGGTGAGAAGATGAGCCTGCAAAGAGACAATACCCACCCAGCCACAGCCTGCTCACCCTGCTGCCGTACCACCAGACTTCAGAACAGTTTCTTTTCTCTGGCTGTTAAACTCCTAAATTCATCCTCTATTCTCTCATTATGATATTATTTTGCTTTTTTGTGTGTGTTTCTTATAGCAAAATTGGACTACAACTGCATTTCTTTGCGCAACGCTGTGTTGTAAAATAATAGTCAATGAAACCTTGACCATGCAATTGTCTTACTTTGGCGCACAAATCAAGAGAGGAACAATTAGAAATTGGTAGCTGAAACAATTGTCCAAACTGATGCAGTTATCGATCATTTGTGTCCCCTACTGCAGGTTAAGTAATGAGGAGTCAGTAGTCAATGACGGCATAAAACAGTCAATGAAATAAGTGGACCATCAGTTTCAAATAGTGTGAATCACTGCAAACACGAGAGGTCCTTGAGCATACAGTCACGAATGAGCCAAAAGATATCAGGCTGAGGGGTCCAGCACAATGTGACAGACAGGTTTCGTAGAGAGTTGCATGGAGAGTCTGTGACTTCATGAACAGACTTAAATCACTGAAGGGGGAATAAATAAGAGGCAGCAGACATAAACTATGTAGGTATTTCATAGGTCGATGATTCCATGGCACTCTTACACTCGCCTATCCTTAAGGAAAAGAATACAAAAAGTGACCAAAATTACAATTACAGGTCAAAAACAAAACAACAATGCTCAACATTACTGCTGTTTCCATTATGCTCAAGTGTTTCTGAGAAAGGGCACTAACTCCAGCAGCTCCAGATGTTGACGTTTGACCTCTGACCTCCCTAAAGACAGAAAGAAAATAGAACTTTTGTACCATGATAGGTTGTAGTGATAGTTATAGAAGTAGTGTCACTACTATATGAAAATATGTTTTAGCTGTAAACTTTATTTACAAAATGATTTATTCCAAAATTAATATATTCTGACAGTCCATCTGGGCCTCCAACTAAGCTAAAATCCGTTGGTGTCTGGCTCCAGTTCCCGTTTATTCATATGGGGGAGGTTGTCTACAAAATAAAAGCATCAATACTGAACTTTATTGAGAGAATTTAACAGACAGTAGACAAATACATTTTTATCATGTTGGCCTTATATTTGTATTGGCAGTCCATGTCTGACATGATGAGTCTGTGGCTTATTTAATGGATCGATTCAGATCTTCCTAAAACAGTTCAAAAGCTATTTCCTCAATGATCATCTGTTTCCCAAGGCATGCTATTGTTTAAGTGTTTTAAATGAGTGTTTGGTCTTTATTTACAGAGTATACAGAACTTGCTTCAGTCAGTTAGCTAATCCAAGCACCATGGCCCATCTCTATTGTGGGTCAAATATATATGTATATAATTATACATAAAACATTTTTTTAAAGTTTGAATTGATTTGAGAAGTCAGCACATTGTTCGTGCAACAATAACATAACCATTTAAATGACATGATTATGTACTAATACATTCAAATAAATGTATGGTCGGAAGGCAGGCAGGCAAAAATACTACATTTAAATCTAACTATGCTTTATGAAACTGTCAGCAGTGGCTAATGTAAAGCACATGTTATTTTTCAATAAATGCGTGAAAAACGCAAATTAACATTATTGCTTTTTTGGTTTAGTAAATGAGCCATTGTATATGTCTGGCATCAGACAGGGGCAGACAAATACAAAGAACACGAGTTCCATACAATGTATATTTGACGTTATGAATCCACTGAATCAACCCTTTTTGCCGCGGGATCACTAAGGTCGTTTAATCAACGAGTTTATTTTGAAAGTAATGACCGGAAAACAACGTTTAACAATAAAGTACCTTGTCAGCAGTCGGGGGCTGGATGCACCCTCCCTGCTCCCCACGTTCCGTTCCGTCATCAGCGTGTCGTGCAGATCCCACAGCAGTCCTATAAGCGGCTCCCTCGCAGACCTGCAGACAGTGAGCGTGTCGCGCAGAGACATGGACACGAGGACACACTGAGTGCAGAGGACTGGCCGCGGACCGTCAGCGCATTCCTGTGAAATGGACTACTGATACCCAGAACTAACATTAGACTCAGATGTCACATCTGACAGGTTATTATTTGTCCTCCCGTTGAAGAACCACAGAAAACCAGTTTGCCTGTTGCCAGAGCGTCTTTTGACAACAGAGGACAGAGACTCTTTTTGATCACTTTGCGTAATAATCGATTTGCTCCATGCCACAAAACAGTACAGGATTATAATTCCCTCTTGGATTTAAAAGTCATCGATTTAACTACTCATCAACACCAAACTTGTCTTTAGCGTACACCTCTGGAAATTGCGCACGGAGATGGCGCAAAGGGTAAATCTAATTTGACAAATTATTGTTTAAATTGTGATTAATGAAATTGCACAAAGTTATTATTATAAACGTACATCAACCATATGATGTGAATTTCTAGCAAAGACCTAATTGAGCGTGTGGTTTTATATAATATATGAATGTGCCAGTTTTTACATGAAACCAGGTCTAATGTCTAGTCCCACTAAATACAATAAACACATTGTATTAGTAGTATTCCCCTGTATTCTTGTCCTAATGTCGTCCTCAATTTTCACCCAGTACGACGAGCTGGCTCATTACGGAGGTGCAATGGATGGAGTCGGAATCCCCACGTCCATGTACGGAGACCCGCATGCCCCACGGCCCCTGCCCCAGGTCCACCACCTGAACCATGGGCCGCCCCCGCACCCGACGCAGCACTATGGAGCACACGCGCCGCACAACATCATGCCGAGCAGCATGGGCAGCGCCGTCAACGACGCACTAAAGAGAGACAAGGACCAAATCTACGGGTATAGGCCTATAATAACAATATTATGAATAACCGTTTTATTATTATTATTACTATCATTATTGTGAGCAGATTTGTGTTATGAGGAGATATAAACAAATTGGAGGCCTAAACATGAAAAGGCACAAACGCTCATTTTATTTAAATTAAACAGAGAGCAGAAATTACGTAAAAATCTAGTTATCTCTTTTTTTTAAACCTCAGAACTAATAGGCCAAATCATTTTCGGTCCAGTTTCAAATGTATCTCTGTCTTTTTGTTGCTTCTCAAAACGATACTAAATTCCTCAGTTGCCCAGATAACTGATTAAAATCTCTGAACATGTTTGCTTTGGAAACAGATGAAATAATCTCACTGCAGCGGCGCAGTTGTTCTCTTGAATTAAGGAGGAATAAATCAATATTTGTCGCAGATTACAAAATGGTATTCTGTTGTTAAACTCACCAAGCTAAATGTGAAATGTTATCTGTCGCTGCTTTGATGTACTGTAGGCAATAGTTCATGTACAGGCCTAACAATGGCTAAACCAAATGGGCCTGTCTCTGCCTGTGTTGCAGCCACCCTTTATTCCCACTGCTGGCTCTGGTGTTCGAGAAGTGCGAGCTGGCGACCTGCACGCCTAGAGAGCCCGGGGTGGCGGGCGGAGATGTCTGCTCCTCCGACTCCTTCAATGAAGACATAGCCGTATTTGCAAAACAGGTATGATCAAATAAGTAATGAAGCCATGTTGGAAGAGAAGCAAGAAAAATAAATCAGCTTGAAAACACCAACTGATGCGTTTCATTTTCGTCCCCTCCTCAGATCCGCGCAGAGAAACCTCTATTTTCTTCCAACCCAGAGCTGGATAACTTGGTGAGCACTTCCTTCCCTTTCTTTCTCACCTTTTTTTCTCATTTAATTCTCAGCTGTTTTATGCGATGTGATGCTGTCCGCCCGCACCGAGGTCCCACACTTGCCCGGGGCAACCTTCCTTTTTGTAATACAAGAACAATATTTGTATTACGTTGGTAATTAGCAAATGCACACAGTCGTTATGATTATGGAACCCTGGGCGTCTCTGAAATCATATTGTTCTCTTATCATGTATTTTCGGGAGGGGTGATTTACAATGTATTTGTTTATAGATGATTCAAGCGATCCAAGTCCTTCGATTTCATCTGCTGGAATTAGAGAAGGTAGGCTGCACAGTATGAATTATGGCTGAGTGACAGATCTAATTGACACATTTACTGACACTGTAATTGTTTATATTAATAAACTATGTTGTGATTATTCTGGTGCTCGGCCCAAACGCGGATAATCTAAATGAAAGGCTGCGTTCGCAGGTTCATGAGCTCTGTGATAACTTCTGCCACCGGTACATCAGCTGCCTAAAGGGCAAAATGCCCATCGACCTGGTCATAGAGGAGCGAGACGTCTGCAAGTCGGATTTCGACGACCTCTCCGGATCCTCTACCAACCTCGCAGATCATGTGAGTCAACCCGCCTGCTTCATAGACAGGATAACTTCAGTGCGAACTGAATCATTATTTTCTCCGGATTTAAGAGAGATGAGATGAGATGAGAGGTGCTTGCAGATGCCTGCTCACCGTGAACTCCTATTATTCCCATTATTAAAAAGTTTGCCTCACGGTTGTTTACCCACAAGTTACTAAAAGCTGCTGTATGCTGTAGACCACTGTTTACCAAACTGGAGTTTGGGACCCAGCGATGTGTCCAATAACTTTGACCAAACTTGTTTTGATAATATTCCGTTTTTTTCAGATTTTTCTCTTATCCTTTCATTTTAGAGTAATATACTGGAGAGTTTTACCTCTTCAGACCTCTAAAACGATTCAATAAAACAATCTGAGAAGAGGAACTTATTTACATATTCAACATGTGAGGAAGGCTAAGCATCATTTTAACAGTCCATCAGGCAAACACGTTGAGAATTGCTGCTTTAGACCAATGCATTTATTGAAATATATTTTCTTTACTGACAATGCACGTGAGTGAATGTGACAGGACTACTTTAGCCTGTTCACAAAAGGCCTTTAAACTGATTAAAGAATATGCGTTTGAAAAAACAGATGACAATTTGTCGGGTTTGGTCAGGTTTTGGCGGTGTTGTCTGTTTAATGACATGTCAGCTGGGAGGTTTGCAGTATTTGAGGACATTCAGGGCTTAGCCCTGACCTCTATAGGGGGAATTTCTTTTTTTATAAATAAGCAATATTTGTATGCCTTTTTTATGCACTCTGTTACCTCTATTACATTCAAAGTTCATGTCTTAATCATTGCAAAAATGAAGTGTGTACCTCAAAAACTGTAGCCTACTTTCCAGATGAATTATGAATTGTGATGTTACAAATATTAGTAGTTTGGAGCAATTATAATTATATTGAGTAGAAACAGAATACTTCACTTTCAAACTGTTATCATTGACAAAAAGTGGTTTATGTTTATGCTAGTTTACCCTTCTAGAGGGAAATATTATCTTTTTACTGCACTTCATTTATCTCACAGCTTTACTTTACATACATTCAGATTAATACTACAGAATATATACAATCACTGTAATACATGCTTATGTATTATTATAGATTAAACTACCCATAAAGTCATCAAAATGAGCTCTACCTTTACCAGCTGCAACATTAAAGTCATGTACACATTAATGCAACATTATTATAACATAATATATATTAGTCTGCATAGTGAGTACTTTTACTTTTAATACTTTAACTTTATTTTGATGCTAATACATTTTACTTCAGTAATATTTTGAATGCAGGACTTTTGCATGTAACAGAATGTTTTAATAAACCGTAGTATTAATACCTTTTCTTACTTACTTCCTGAGTACCTCTCCCACCTCTGAAATATTAAAAGGGAGTTCTTTTAAATAAAATCAACCTACAATTATGATGAAGAGAAATGTAGCCTACTTCATAATATAAATCATACTACATAGAATCACATCTTTCCCTAAATGTCACTCCGTCCTTGTCTTCCAATTTTTGTATTTATTTTTTCCATCTGGATGTGTACACTCTGCCATTTCTCCTCTCTTCCACTAATAACAATATGGACTGTTGAGATTTGTTATTTAAATCATATTTTGTCTGTAAAGTAGTCTTTTTAACTTTATTTATCTATTGATTTATAAAGAAAAATAGTCAGATGTGATGATGAAGATCTAGCACAAAGTGCAGCTGGAAGTGTTGTGTTTGCTGTTGGGCTTTAGCCTCAATCAGCCTGGTGTTATCAGCCAATAGGATTTGTATTGCTAGAGTGCAGGGGCTCTTTGTTAGGTGGCCCCCCCTTTTGTGTGTTTTACACAGCCTATTTTTGGCACCTGTGTTCATTTACAAAGAAGCAAATTCAGATGTTGAAGTGATTTAGAGTTACAGTGTAGCAGCAGCAGTGTTGTAATCATGTGTCTATTGACACATGACTACAACAAATCAATTTGGACTGTGTGCAGAGAACAGATTTACTCCTTACTGTGGCTCAGTGTTTAAACAGGGTCGTCCTTCAATCAGAGGGTCGGCGGTTCGATCCCCGGCTCCGCTAGTCCATGTCGATGTGTCCTTGGGCAAGACACTCAACCCAAAATTGCTCTGGTAGCTGTTCCTGCAGTGTATGAATGTTAGATAGTTCTGATGGGCAGGTGGCACCTTGCATGGTAGCTCCTGTCATCAGAGTATGAATGGGTGTGAATGGGTGAATGATGACATGTACTGTTAAAGCGTTTTGAGTGGTTGGAAGACTAGAAAAGAGCTGTACAAGTGCAGTCCATTTGCCATTTACTTACTCCTGAGATGAACTGATTGTTTTTCATGTCAGAGAGCACTCAACTATCATTTCCTTTGGATATGATGGAAGCTCCTCCATGAACTGTTGACAGTAAACTGAGCCGTTGTTTTAATGTTTCAGTGGTGTCCTAATGCATGACCTACACTTAACTTCTCAACCTTTAGGAGCTTGTTGTTTCCACAAATGGGACCCTCAAGAAGCAATATAGTATATATATATATATATATATTAATATGAATATATACAGGTTGTAAATAAGTCCTATTTTCTGTATTTACAAATGTGCAACTCATGGGCTCATGAGAAATGTTGTTTAAGTGTTATTTTTTCCTTGCAAAAAATGTATTCATTAAAATATTCACTGGTAATATATACAAAATATGAATAACACAAAATATTGTCGGCCGTGAAAAATATTGGTATTGACTTAATTGATTTCATCAATTGCTCTTGAGAATACAGTTCTTGATACGCTTCCTTCTTAAGCTACAAAACACATTGATGTGTTTGTGTGTGTGTCTGTGTGTGAGGCCACCAGTTGATGTGACAGGACACTCTCCTGCTGTAATGCCTGCTGCATAATGGATGTGCTGCTGTCCTGTGGGTACGAAGACATGCACAGCTGTGTAACGTACATGCATCTTAACCACTGAGTGTACCACAATCTGTTTATCATTCACAAGGGCTAAAAGCAGTTTATGAGTTTAAAGGCATGCTTGTGCCATTTGATTCTTTTTGGTTTGTTGGACTGCTTGTGTTTCTGCATTTCACTGACACTGGGAAGGCTCACGATGGTGGGTTGGACTGAATTTCCTGATTGCTGACCTGATCTATAGAGTCCTAACATTTTATTTCCTCAAAGCAAGCGGACATCTAGCTGTACGATTTTATTCCATCAGGTTCCAATTTTGAACAACTTATTGAGGGACATTTTCCTTTAGCACATTCTAAAGTTAAAAGAAACTGCACTGTGAACATATTTATACATATCTCTATTAGCATCATTAATGAAAAAAAAGTACACCTTACAATTTGAGACCATTCATCACAAAAAACAACTCCAAAACAAGGTTTTCTTTCCTTGTTTATTCTCAAAGGATGAAAACACATCTGAAATAGCATTCAGACCATCATGTAGCGTCTACATTTCAGTTTGGTTCAGTTTCATTGTGAAACTTTTACTATCAGGCGATACTCAAACTAGGCATTTTCCTTTATTGGTGAGTAGAAGTTTGAGAGTCTGAATCAAAATGATGATGTCACTACGTGGTCAGCACTTTGAAAACTTGGGCACTTTGATAGATCTCTTGAACCCAAAATCAATCCCAAAACCTAAGGTCAGTTTTGTAGAATATACCCCCATATGCATCTGTTTCATTTGTGACAGATGTGGCAGGGTGAAAGTTAGACCAATATGTAGCTGAAAAGTTTTACATGTCATATAGTTATACATATCCACAGTCAGTCACAGACAGTCTAAATCCTACATAAAGGAATATTAATTCCCAAAATGATCATCTGCATTCATGATAACCCGTGTTATTTTGAATACTTGAAGACAAGTGTATGTTAACTTGAACTCAAACCTTGCAGAGAGTCATGCATCTGTAGGAAATGGGCTTCTTTGTTACAATAGCCGAGCTGGCAGTTTATTAATGCTTTAATAATGCCCAGTTTGTCCTAATTTTGCTAAACAAACATCCTTCATTCCCTATATTTGCAATGTTTAAGAAAAACATAGAGCTTGTGTACATTTTGCTAATTGTCTTTATCTTATATTTGCTGCTAGTGGTCATTTGGTGTAGGAATTTAACCAGTCTTTACGGTGAGTCCTCTGGATAACAGTGAGAGGAAAAGAGCAACTATAAGGTAAACATAAAGAATTATTTTCATCTGTTTATGATTCTCAGTCTTGGCTGTACACTCCATTCTGGTTAATTGGGTTTTAACAGATGGGGTGGTTGGGAAATGAGACCTTCATTAGCTTGATAAACGCGGAAACACATGGCGCCTCTTTGAGTAGCCGTGTGTACTCAGGAGTTGTAATAATTGGGTGACTGGATAAGAAAAGAGGGGCCGTCATTGAGAGGGCTTGTTCACACTGCGCCTTTGTCCCCGCTCTTCTTGTTGTCATCTGCTGAGCTCTTCATCTGATCA
Organism: Anarhichas minor; assembly: GCF_050575085.1. Lineage (NCBI taxonomy): Eukaryota > Metazoa > Chordata > Actinopteri > Perciformes > Anarhichadidae > Anarhichas > Anarhichas minor. The sequence continues at coordinate 21,781,436 of NW_027466582.1, forward strand.
CCATCCGGCAAACAGCTGACGCAGAGAGGCTGAAGAGGGAGATCTGCTGTTTGGTTTGGCCTTATGGCTGTCTGAGTGGCCAGGCCAATCTGCCCAATAAATACAGGTCTTCTCCCTAACTCAAGTCATAGAAACAGCCAGGACACAGGAGGGTCCACATGCTGCAGGGTTACTGAAGTGTTCTCTAAACTCTTGCTGCTCCTCATTCTGCAACTATATTGAAAGCTCCCTCTTGGTCAGGATGGTAATGTTGTTCTAGACTCATATCTTTTACAACTTGGTTGCTGCCTTACTACGTATGCTAATCATTTCACCCAGCTGTCTTTGTGTCTTTGGGAAACTACATAATGGACCTCATACTGGACCTACCGGACCTTCCTCATCTATTTTTTGCTCCCTTCTCTCTTCTTCTCCTCTGTTTCCTTATCTCCTGTCCCCTGGTGTGCGGCCCTCTCCCTGACCTCTCAGAACCCAGCGTCCTGGAGAGACATGGATGACGCCCACTCCACGCCTTCCGTGGGCACCCCGGGACCGTCCAGTGGGGGACACGTCTCTCATAGTGGTGACAACACCAGTGAACTCGGTAAGAGCACCTACAGGCCTCCTGCGCCCTCTTTCATATCAAAGCTTTGACTTCTCTGTGACCTCTTTCTGAGGCATGGGGACTGCTGCACTGGTGACTCGGGGGGTTGGGGGTTAAAACAGATAATGTAAGTTTAGTGAGGACTAACCGTAACCCTAATATTTATCAATCTGCCATTGTAAAGAGTTCCCAACAAATGTATTCCTGTTTGAGTTATGTTTGCCAAAAAGTTTTCACTGGTTCAGGAAATTACTGAGAATTTTGTTTTTTAAATTAAACTATATATTTGTGAGCCATTTAATATCTTCAGTATGAACCAATGGGCTTTGGGGTGAGTGCTACAGACATAGTAGGAAAGTCAGAATTGAGAGACAGACTGTAGCTGTTAGTGAGGACGATGAGGTCATGTCTACTATATATGTTTCTTGGGATTTGATCGTTTTAGCAACCTGGGGGTGTTCTATATAGTAAGGAAATGCACATGGTGCATACTGAATTGCATAATTTCAGTTATTTTAGAGTCAGTATATGAAAATTTGACTTTCTACATCAACAAAATGAATAAATAGATTAAGGATTCACTACTTCCCAACCAGGATTTATTCTCACTCCCTACAAATAATACTGTGGCTTGTTCAGTGATACACTTGTTCAGTGATTTCCTAGCATTGGTTTTGGAGTTGTCAGAGACGACGTCTCAGTATCTGCTCTTTTCACGTTTTCAAAATACACTTCCAACGTAGGTTTATGTAGTTTTAGGTATGCATGGTTTGTTAGGTAAAATAACTATGTTTTATTACGGAATTGTTGTTAGTTAAGTTCGGAAGTTACGTAACAAAACTACGGTAAACTAAGTCAATGTTGACTTGGTTTCACTTGGGGCTATGACCAACGGTCTCCTGGAAGTCCTGGGTTTTTTGACCTGTAAATGGGTTTACGTCTCATACGGACGCTAAAGGGTCGCTGTGTCAAGGAGAAACTGCATCTAGACTTTTGCGATATTAAACTGTATCTATTGAAAATAATTGGACAGGATTTGAGGATTTGAGACCTACACTTTTCTAAAATCCTGTCTAGAGCTTTGATTAAGAGACAAGCTCACAACAATTATGGTATTAGTTCACAGTGAGAAAAAATGACAAGATACAATATTCGTAGATTGTTAATGTTGATTTCCCCATGGAACTGGGGCTCCCCCACTTTCACAGTTGTGTAGGTTCTCAGTTACAGGTCAGTTAACGCTGATGGAGAGATCTACTGAGTTTACTCTAGTTGCCGGATGTTATTGTCTGCTGCTGTCTCCCTCTGATGCCATCTAGCCCTGTTCCTTCTTGTGTCACCCATGGTGTTCCTGCATTTAATGGGATTTCTGATGTGCTAATTGAGACTATAAGGGTTTTATGGCTTGTTTTTGTTTTTCTCCCCTTTGGGCGCAGTAAAAATAGAATGGACTTTAAAGCAACTTTCCACCCTCTGCCCATCAGGCATCAAGGAGCAGAGCATTGCCAAGAACAATAGGAGGATGCTTTGCAAGACAAGAGAAACTCAAAGGATTAAGAGAAAATCTGGAACAGATCAAGACTCTTGAAAATGATATTAGCTTCACAAGATACACAAGAGTGTGACATAATTATTTTGGTAAATCTTTATTCAAGCATTCAGTATCCAGAAATTGTATATTGAGTTGTAAATAGCTTCTTTCCTTTGGGCTTTTAAAAAAAAAAAAAAAACAGTGGGGGGAAACCCAAAGTCCATGCCCTTTTGACCTGGGAGAGAATGCATATGGGATGGGAGTGCAGAATGCCCCTTGAAGGGATGTAAGGACAGAGTACTTTATGTATGAGGAACAAAGGAAGAGAAGAAGGCAGAATGATCAGAGCTGTGGTTGCTGCTGCAGGATGCGCTGCATGCTACCTGCTGCTTCTCCCCGGGCCTCTCTGCCTTGTTTCCAGTCTATTCTCATGCCAGGGAAGAGTCAAAAACACAACCTGGATGTATAGAAAGGACAGTTAGAGGTATATCATGTTAATCTCATCTGGAGCAGGTAGATGGCCTACAGGTTTATAATTAGTTCAGTACTTGGAAAGAACGCTCACCTTGTTCATGAGGTACACTGATGTGAGCGTGAATGCAGACAAAGCCATCATCTTTTATTCAGTTCATCTTAAAGTCTCTTAAGATTATGTTCATTTGCAATTATTCTGCATTGCTGGTTATAGATTAGTGAACACCAGTTTGTGTCCCTTCTCAGTCCAGCAGTCCATTTTGCATATTTTTTGAAGGATGCACTGATTACCAAAGTTTGTGCCTTTGCCCAAGTATCACCTGTAAATCCAAAAAGTTGACTCCCTCCTTACTGTTATAACATTAATAAGGTTGAACTTAAGGAAGTATCACAGTTGAGCAGCGAGTACATTTGGAGGTGCACCCTGTCTGCCACAACATACAATTATACTCTACTCATTTCCCCTGCCAGAACATTTTGGTGGAACCATAACTGATGCCCGGATTATGCTCGCTGGCGAAGTTTTTACCAACTCAGGAAATGGCTCTTGGTGTGGTGGTCGAGGAGGATGGTTTACCATACAAAGCTTAATTTGGAGGCCAGGGTTTACGTGCTTTATCCCACACTAGGACGGTAAACACAATCATGTCATAATCAGAATCAGAATCAGAATCAGAATCATAACCGTTTATTGCCATGAACATTCAAGGAATTTGACATGACGGGAGGTGCATAACATTTAACAATCAACAACAATCAACACAGTGCAAAGTAGAAACATTAAAATTTACAGTAAAATATAAAATAAAGTAAAATATAAAATAAAGTAAAATATAAATTAAAGTGCACAAACGAACAGATAACAGTACTATAAACAAGTGAGATGTAATTAGATCACGTAGGCCATCATGTTCTTTTTTTAAAAACTGACGACTATTTTAAGTACGTTTATGACTTTTATTCAACTCAACTTCACACGACAGCATGTAGCAGTAGGCTAACTTAACCATGATTAGCTCCACTCGGACACAGGTGCCGTGTGAGCCCTGAACTCTGATGCGTGATGATATAGGACATCACTTTGAACTTAGATTACACCATAGGGGCTACACTTCCAGGAAGACGATGTGACAAAGACAAATAAATATAAGTTGACTAAAAAGACATGAAGGAGAACATAAAGCCAAAGGGTGAGCTGGAAAGGCCAGAATTTAAAAGAAATGTGAATAAGAAGGTTGTGGAGAAATAGTGCACTATACCCGATTTGCATAGTAAAGCTATAATTATATATCTCCAGTATCAAAGGTTGTGGAGTGGGCCAGTCTGAGGCATGAAACTCCTGGGCTGGGGTGCGCCCGAGGTACAAAGGCTGAGTCTCCTCACTCTCCTCACTGTCCACTAGAGGAAAATGAGTCCAGCCCTGAGCAGTGGGATGTCACTAATAATGATTCCATAGTCTGATGAAACCTTTTAAAATCTACTGTCATTTGGGAACACTAAAGTGGTGGTGATGTGGCTTCCAGCCCTATCTAACCACAGGTACATGATCCATACAATGTGTGGCTGGTGGTTTGGGTCATGGCTGCCTCCTCCTCTGGAAGCTCTGAGGTTTTGTTTGTTGCCTTGTAAGCTTGTGTGATATGCAGAGAGGGCTCTCCTGGATAGCTCAACCCCCAGGGTGACTGCTGTTGACCACAGGGAAAGGGGCTGAGCTCTCCAAGGAATGTTTGAAAGGGGGAGGACAATAATAAGGCTTGAAATGTCCATCACAAAGACCCAAATAAAACAAAAGACAGTGGGAGTGACTCAAAAATATCCTGCACACTCTTGTTGAGAAATGGAATGTGAGGAACAGGATGTGTTGCATCTTTTGGTCACATCCAGAGCCTGGAGTCAAGAGTCAGGAATGTGGGGAGGTGGAGGTGCTGACATGCCAATGACATCACAGCTTCACTGAGACTGTGGGCTAATGTCCCTTTAGCATCTGTCATGTTGTGGATGTCAGACTTTTTTTTTTTTAAAGGGAGGGAAGAGTAAGAGATAAATGCTGGATGTGGAGGGAAAGGAAAGTACACATTGTTGTGTCAGCTCTTACAGGAAATAATACATTATTTACTTGAAAACAAATGACCAAAATTGTATGTACTGCCAATTTTGCATATTTATCTCTTACAGGGTCAGTTCAACTGGATTTCAAAATCATTATTTCCTCACTTATTCTTAGAGGCATCTATGCATGCAAATAGTTTAGCTTTTGAGATCCGTTTCCAGCCTAATAAAATGGAGGTGAATGGAATTTAATTTTGTGCTGCTCATAGCACATAATTACATTTGAAACATTTACATTTTCTTCTGGAAAGATATGTTGCTGTTGAATTTTGATTAATGTTATTTTTCAATGCTGTGAGCATCACAAACTAAATTCTATTCACCTCCAGATTTGAGTGAGAATTAATATATCTTTATCATAATTAAATCCTTTAAAACCAAATAAAGGATGGTTTGTAGACAGCAGGCTTGTCAGCTTTTAGCACAATATCGAGCCCTGTTTGCCTGAATGGTAAATACCTATATTTATGTACTCTAGTCATCTACGATCTATGTTAAACACTTAACCTTCAATGTGATGCATTACCTAATAGTGAAAAGCAAATGGTCTCATTCAGTGAAAGCACTTCAGCATCCCCAGAAATCTTCTTCATTCAACACTTGCTTGTGCAACTTTTCAGTGAAATACTGGCCACTGCAGGTAGAATTGTTCAAACGGTACTTTAACAACTTTCAAAAGTTGCATCTCCCCATCAAGAGCCTATAATTACCATGTTCAAGTTCTTCACACGGAGGATTCTTCATGTCTTGGAAAGCTTCCAGACTACTCTATTTAGAGCTGTGTATCATGTCTAATAAGGGGAGGAGCCCCAAGGTGTCACCGATGATGGATCAGGCCCCGCTGAGCTCATTAGACAGGCTGCGCTGGCTTTGCATCACTGATGCAGCTGGGAGAGCTATAATCAGTTCTGCTAGCCGCTCTGCACTTCGTCTTATGGACACGTCATCCAAAGACTACTTCACCCAGCGCTAAGAGCCCCTGAGCTACAAAGAGCAGAGACTGGGGAGGCAGCATGAGAGGAAATTAAAGTAAAATTATATCCAACACACAGTAATCACCACATGGACAAGCATGAATTACATATGCATTAATACATTGATGGTAAATTAAAATGAAAATAAGTATTAAATCATAAAATAAAGGAATATAAATAATACACAGTAATGCAGTAGCGGAGGAGACTGGACGGTCTGGTATACATATACATACAAAATGATCAGCCCTGTGGCAAAGCTTTAATCTGTAACTTTTTGTCAGCCACAATAATATTAAGTAAGATATTTCAATTGAATATGTGCTTCAGTTTCATCTCCTAAAAAGCTTTCATTGTCAAACTTAGAAAATTTTGCAAAGTAAGATAGAAATACCTGCCGTATTCCTAATCTCAATGGCTCCAAAATGCTTTGAATGTAGTAAGTATCATAATATATAAGAAAAAAAGCAATTAAGGCTGAGTTGCATTGCCCTAAATAGTATAAAGAGGTAGTCTACAACAACAAAGGCAGAACAAAGTTGTGCGTATGTGAGAAGCAGATGTAGAAGGCCCTAGAAAGGACAAGAAGACTCTTCATATCTTAAGGTGCTTTTTTTCTGTGTGTTTTCTTCTTAGCCCCGGGGCAATACTCCAGCCATCCCTGCAATAATGCCCACCCCTCCATCTACCCCCCCTCACCGACACTGCAGACACTGGCAGGAACAGTGGATTGGGGGCGGAGGGGTTGGTGGGGGTGAAGGGTAGGCATGGGAGACTTGCACGGGTGTATGACTTTGAGACTGCACCGTCACACACTGGTTAGATTGGCTGAGTTGCCGGGGAACAGTCAGTAGCGATTAGTGTAGCAGAGGATCTGCCCTGCGGCTCTACCCTCTCCGGAGCAGAAGAAAGAAGGATGAGGAGAGGAGAGGAGGTGGACCAGGGTGGGGGTTGCAGGGGTGAACAGCATGCCTTCCTCAGATATAATAAGGTCTTTCTTTCTTTCCATTCTTAACTTTTTATGATGCTTTTTGTTACCAAATATGAACTGTAGCTTTATGATCTGATGATGAAAAATACTACAGTACCACCCAAATATGAAACTCAAGTCCTTGTTTATTATTGAGGCCGGTTTTTGATTTATGTTATTATATATTGAATGGACTTGCCCATTTTCTTTAAGCGATAGAGATGCACCAGTCTCATCATTGAAAAATGGTATTGAAAAATAATTTGGTCGTCAAATATCTTTTAATATGTTGATGTGAATTTTTCTAGAATACTAAAGCCTGATAATCAGACTGAATTGCCATTTAGTTTTGTCTTCATTCGGTCAACTCTACATTGTGTTCATCTTAGCTTATTCCTTGTTGGGAGATGAAGATGAAGTTCTTTTGTTTTGCCCTTACCCATGAGGTTGCTAGAAGCTGTTAATGTTTTTCAAGATGATCAAACAAATGTGATGATTTAAAAGTTGCTAGTCTCTGTAGCTAGGTAGCTTGTGAGGTACGTAGGAAGATGACATCTCAATCTCGAACTTTCCACCACCTAAGGGAATATTTGACCGGAAATAAAGTTACTTAAACGACAGGCTGTAGGAGAGGTGGGGGACAAAACAACTTAAAGAGTAGTGGACAGAGGCAGTTTGAACCCTGTACCCTGCCCATGACTCAGAGCTGGACACCATCCGTCAAAACTCTCACAAACCCCATAGCCCACGACCCTAGAACACATCCTATTTAATGTCAATATTCATTAGCTGAAATATTTATTCATGAATATGGCTCATATAGGCGTGTTTGATTGATGCATCTCTAAAAACAAAAAGACATGCTAGGGCAAATCTTAAGAAAAGTAGGGTTCCTGTCCCGCCTCAGGGGAGGAGTCTCTCAGATGCATTATTCACATGCCCTCCAGGCAAGCTTTCAAGGCTTCTCTGCCTCGAGGGCAAGAAAAATAACCACCACTGTTAAAAGTAAATCATCTCGGCTGATGCACAATTAATGGCTGAGAGGGAGAGGGAGCGGGGTGCCCCTTGTGATACAAGATGGAGTGAGTTAGCTAGCAGGAGCGGAAATCTCAGCTTAAAAGAAGTCCCCTGCCTTGATCCACGTCAGCTTCCTGCTGAAATCAAACAAGGATGCTGCTAATGGCAGGATCCATAGCCGGCATGAAATCTGACACTGAAGTTGTCAGTCGGGGGTTGTGTGTGGAGGGACCTGGTCCATCAGTGGACATATGATGGACCACTGATACCCCCATATTATACCTCAATACCCCAAATTAACCCCTTGTTTCGGACTTCAAACAGCACAAGGTTTGATGTTATTGGGTTCATACTTCTGCACAGGATAGACTTTTGTTGTTTCCTTCTTTTATATATAGGGAAATTATTAGTAAAGAAAAGGTCACATATAAATATCAGTACATTGGACTGACTCCGACTGCAGTATGAACGGTCATTATTTTATGGCAGGCGCACAACTCCCACAGTCATTACCTCATGTCAAATGCGTGGCTTAGATTGAATTAATAGCTCTTGGTTTTATTGAGCTCCCACACTACAAACTCCTCTTCATTATCCAATGGCTGAGGAGTCAAGCAGAGGTGAGAGGAAAAATCTTGTGCTGCTGTTCCACAGAGGAGTGAAATCTTCCTCTGTCAGCCCTTTCGCAACATGATTTTGTGAAGGTGATAGGACCAAATTAAAGCTTTCTCGTAACGGGACTCCTCTTGTCTCGCAGGAGACGCCCTCGACAACAGCTTGGCATCACCGGGCACAGGAGACGAGGATGACCAGGACAAGAAGAGGCAGAAGAAACGAGGCATCTTCCCCAAAGTAGCCACAAATATAATGAGAGCGTGGCTCTTCCAGCACCTTACGGTAAGGGAATCTAGCTGTGGCATTGTATAGATTTCAAACACAAAACTTAGTCTTAACAGCAGCCCTACATAGATTTGCCTTAATGCTAGAAATAAATGTTATCGAAACCCCAGCTCCTCAATCAGCCAACATCTAGGAATGAGCCTTGGCTAGATTTCCCGAAGGCATCCTAAAAGTTCTGTTCTGTTCCATTGTTAGACAACAAAGCATAGACATACTCACATCTAAATTTCCTTCTTGAAATAGTAGTCCACAGTTTGTACAGAAATCTATATCAGGAGCCTTTCGTTTAGAATTAGCAGCAGTATTTAAGAGTTTTGTAAGACGAGAGCTTTACCTTTTATCCAAGGTCCAAAAGATACCACCGCCGCTGCCGCTACCACAGTTGTTCTACCTCTCAGTTATTCAATTTGTAAAAGGCCCATACAAGTCCTGTACTCGGAGTAATCCCCTCTTTTCCAAAGCCCACCTTTAGATTTTCCAGATGACAAAGGAGGATAATTGAATTATCCCCTCTCTGTTCCCCATTCCCTTTCAGGCCTAATTTGTTAAGCACAAGTGTTTGCCATGGCAGGATGTGCCTATGAAAAGTGTGCAAAGGGACTTTGGCCTCTGAAAGGCCTATTGCAACACCCAAGCGATCAAGCATTCATCAGTCTTGAGGGTGTGAAAAGAGCGGGATTATGTTTTGTCAGACGTTGCAGTGTGAGGCCCGCGGTTGGAAGGCCGTTAGGGGGGCTGTTTCTGTCCACCACTAGCCGTAGTCTCCTGCTTTTGTTGTCCATTCTGAAGACCCTTAAAAGATCCCCTCTGAGGAAGCTATAGAGAAAGCAGCTGTGAATGGTTTCGATTCATTATATTATTCATTATCGGCCTATTAGCCTGGTCGTAACTGTTGGTTTCCATGCAACCTTGCATTTATCCACATTCAATGATTACTGCCAAAGAGTTTGGGGCGCAAACCTGGAATCCACTGAAGGTCACTGGTGTTGTGTCAAAGTCAGCTAAAGTCTGATTGTGTTCTCAGTTGAGATAGAAGAATGAATTGCCTGTCTATATGTAACGGACAAGCATCTATGACAACTTAAATATCCCCCACAATTTAATTAGACAAAAACTTATTCTCCTTGCTCCTAACAAAGTTTTTTGTTCCAATGTGTTAAACCCTACAGCAGGTGTATAACCCAACTGTCGCATTTTTGCCTCAGAAGTCTCACCCCTTCTTTTCATGATCAGACATATTCCAGAATAAGCAGGCATTGATCTCCATTCCTGACAAATATCCATAAATCTGTTTAGACATTATGTACAAAAGAAAAACATTTTAGATCTTGCCTCATCAGTATAAAAGTAATCCAGTGGTTGTCTGTACCTCCATGGTTCAGTGCTAACGGGAACTGCTAGAAGTAAAATCTTTAGTCAGACATTGGAGGGGGCAATTGGATTGAAGGTGGAGCTCTCACAATTGAAGGGAAGAGACATAAAGAATGCGAAGATGAGAAGTGATTTAAAACACCTGCGTGTGCATTTTGACCAAACCCACACAGATTACCAGGGCAGTTTGGTTAATGACAAACGATAGCAGAATATGAAAAGTACAATTATAGATTAGTATATAAGTATTTTAGTACATAAGTTCTAAAAATGTATTTATATGAATATATATCAATAAAATTGAACTTAACTTCATATCCTCAGTCTATACTAAACAAGTTGTACTCTTCATGTTCTGTTATAGTTTATCATTAACTCCTTTGAACCTTTGCTCCATCTTAAGTCCACATTTATAAGATATATCTATCTATCTATATCTATATCTATATATATATAGATATAGATATAGATATAGATATATATCTATATATATATATATATATATATATAGAGAGAGAGAGAGAGAGAGAGAGAGAGAGAGAGAAAGAAAGAGAGAGAGAGGCAGAGAAAGAGCTTTGATTTGAGGGCGGAGTTAAGAGTAATTTGTCACTTGACTTTCAGCCACCAAGCTGGGAGGTGTGCTTCAAGTTGCTCCAAAATACAACCTCAGTACAGATGTTTGTGTGTGTCTTAAGTGTCCATTTTTGTGCCTGTTTATACTAATTGTTATATGCGTATTTTTCTGTTTGTGTGTGTTTACATATGTGTATGTGCATGTGTTGGTACTGTATAGTAGTAGTAGTGGTAGTGGTCCACAACCTTTGCGACTTATGAATCCTTAGTAGAATGAAGCTGACGGCCCTGGTTAGGAATCCCTGCTGTGTACTACAGTGCATGTGTAATTGCATTTGTAAGCTTTTCGAGCTTGTGTTTGTATTAATGCACATTTCCACGTGTCTGCATATGCAAGTGTAATGACCTATGCATGTGTGTGTGTGTACTAGACCTGAAAGGCAGTTAAAAAATGAGGTGCTTGGAAGCTCATCCTTCACCGATAACCACAGGAGATGGCTGCTGGCCTGACAGCAGCAGAATGGGGACTGGCCCGCGACCCTGCTCTCAGTACAAGGATCACCTCTGTCTACCATCTGCCGTCCTCCTCCCACTGTCTCACAAACACACACACACAAAACCAGCGAAGGGATCAGGGCCGAAGGAGCAAGGCAGGGAGGGGTTGGGGGGTGACAGGGGGCCTAACCTTATCGGGGCCTCAAACAAAAGCCACCATTGTGCCTCTTTATATCCCACCCGATCATTTGTCAAGCAATGTAAAATAATGTCAAATACTGTCACACAATGGCACGCGCTTTTAACATGAAGTGTTCGGGGGGCCAAACTCTGGTCAGCCTCTGTTTTTCCAGAGCCAACTTGTGCACTTGCTTCCAGGAATACACAGGAGAGACTGCCACAGAATATGATTGTACTTCCTGAGTGGAATTTCTTTCTTGAAGTACAAGAGCCTGCACTATATGACTACGGATAATTGCAAGCTGTTTTTGGCTTAAGCCTTTCTGTTAATTTGACCTATTTGTATTTATTGAATGCTTTCTGATCTTTGTGTCACTCACAGCATCCATACCCCTCAGAGGAGCAGAAAAAGCAGCTAGCACAAGACACAGGCCTCACCATCCTTCAAGTGAACAACTGGTAAGTCACTTTAACGCCAGATTGGAATCTACTCACAAATGCACACACAATCTGAATCTTTGGCTTGCGAAATGCATTTTATAAATACATTTGACTTTAGAATACATATTATATCTTCACCTCAGTCTTGACTGTGAGTAATAAAGTTGTAATTTAGTCAAACCAAAACACACAGCTGTCATACACATATTGTCGTATTTAGTGTGACTTGCTCTTCTTCCAGCAGTAGGGGTATCTCTGATGGCCATCACAAATAAAAGTCCAAACAGCTGCTTAAACATCATCAAAAGATATGCTGAGTCCTAAGTAGCTATGGTGATATTTTAATATAAAATATATAACCTTGTTTGGAAATGTTGGTAACACTTAATATTACAGGTCTGTAATCCTTATCAGGGTTATATATTTAGTTTTAGATTGTGTTGAGTTTATACATATCAAATCCAAGTAAATATTCATTCATTGTTACACTGTATCCTTATTGTATCTTGTATCGTGTGTCTGTCTGTACATTTCAAATTGTTCTATGTTTAGTTGCAGTGCACTGAGAAAAACAACTCTCTATTTTACACTGCCAATTTTTTAAACTGAATTTATTGCAAGTGCACCAATTAAACAGTGTATCTATTTCCCTATAATTTAAGCCAAATTACATATTACTAAACTAAACTGTCCTAGAACATGTAAAGTACCACTGACATGCTAAATTCACTGAAAACACACCTACCTTATCCTGAAAATAACAATTTATGGCATGCTTGGCTAAGACATGAAGTGACTACAGGCCTCTGAATAAAGGGAATATAAACTGTGGAAAAGCAGCTGAGGGTTCAAGGGGTTAAAGATGATGTATCCAGACGATACATTTCTGCATGTCATCATTTTACTGGCAGCCAGTGCAGGATTCAAATTTGGATTAATTGAGATGACATTGCTTCGCCACTCTCTTCTAAAATCCACCAAAGAGTTTGCTTTCGCCAACCTCTAATCCAGGAGTAAAGGCGACCACGGGCTTTATCCAAAACAGATATCAAGGCATGCACTCACTATACTGTCTGTTTCTTGAATGTATCTATAGCATAACATTGGTAAAGCAGTTAGCTTCATCACAGCCTAAGGCTGCAAGGCTATACCCAAATCAATACATTTTTAAAGATAAGACTTTCTCTAATACCACAGATTATGCCAATAGGAATAAACTATATGACTAGTCAAATCCTTGGAGACACACAGCGGTGTTCCAGTTTTGAAAAAGAAGTCCAGAGCAATTGCCATTTTTTGTTAATGCTGGGTCTTTTTATTTATTCATTTCAAAGCATTTGGGATCTCTGTTTTTACTAATTTTACTAATGATCCAGCTGATTCCGTTAACATAATCTGCACAAAATAGATTTAAGACATAAGAACTGTTTGCACTATGTAGGTAAGGTACATAAAACCATTAAAAGCATCAAAACATAAGGCAAAACAAAAGGAGATTTAAAAACAATTAAGAACATTCATTGAAAGATTAAAAACAGTTATTAAAACATAAAAAAGCAGTGTAAGAAATAAAATACAGTAGTAAAATGCAGAAATGCAGGAAATTGATTAATATCCTTGAATGTGGTTGAATTAAAGGCAGCAGCAAACAGAAAAGTCTTCAATCTTAATTTAAAGGAGCTGAGGGTCTCAGCAGACCTGCAGCTTTCTGGACTTTGTTCCAGATATGTGGAGCAGAACAACTGAACGCTGCTTCTCCATGTTTAGTTCTGACTCTGGGAACAGAAAGTAGACCGGTTCCAGACGACCTAAGGGGTCGGGATGGTTCATAAGGTAGCAGCAGATCAGAGATGTGTTTTGGCCCTAAACCATTCAGTGCTTTATAAACCAACAGCAGGATTTTAAAGTCAAGTCTTTGTTGGACAGGAAGCCAGTGCAAAGACCTCAGAACTGGAGTGATGTGATCCACTTTCTTGGTCTTAGTGAGGACTCGAGCTGCAGCTTTCTGACTGACTTTTTACAGAGACCTGTAAACACACCGTTACAGTAGTCCAGTCTACTGAAGATAAATGCATGGACAAGTTTTTCCAAATCCTGTTGAGACATAAATCCTCTAATCCTTGATATATTCTTCAGGTGATAGTAGGCTGATTTTGTAGTTGTCTTGATGAGGCTGTTCAGGTTGAGGTCTGAATCCATAACTACACCTAGATTTCTGGCTTGGTTTGTGGGTTTTAACATCAGTGATTGAAGCTGAGCGCTGACTTTTAATCGTTCGTCCTTGGAACCAAAAACAATTACTTCTGTTTTATCTTTGTTTAATTGAAGAAAATTCTGGCACATCCAGTTGTTGATTTGTTCAATGCGTTTACCCAGCCCTTGTATGGGATTATAGTCCCCTGGTGACATAGTTATGTAGATTTAAACTCAAAATTTACTTACTTGCTTCATGGATTATTTAGTGACTTTAACTTACTCATGTCACCAAAGTTCCATACTAAGGTTCACAGGATGACACCTGAGCAAAGTCCATTCACGAAAAAAGGCAGTGGAATACTGTCAAACGTCCGGAAAAAAAGCAGAGTGCAAAGTGACCCCTTGAGTTTATATTTTATCATATGTAAGTGTTCCAGGGTCAGGAATGCTGAACATTAAAACATGTTGATTTTGGTCATGTGGAAGCTTTTAATAATTCATTTTTGAATGCTTTAGCTCCATTCAATATGTAGTGACTCTTTCCCCTGTTTATCAAATAGTTCACATAATATTGCTCTTGTTTCCAGGTTCATCAATGCAAGGAGGAGAATAGTCCAACCAATGATTGACCAGTCCAACAGAACAGGTAAAGCTGCAGTTCATTCAGTGTTCAATGTACTAAATACTACCTTCCATTCTTGACAGATCAGTTGAAACTAAATGCAATCTATGGTGTCTTACTGATATCACTCCACTGGCTTCAGAGTGGACGACAGGATTTACACACAGTATGTAAAGTGAGACAGATTATGTATCAGACAAGTCAGCCTTAAGGCTTTTGGAGAATTGATTGCATGAAGGAGCTCTAGAATGAAGAGGTGGCTTTGTGTGCAGCATGTTTGGGTGTGAAGCAGAGTGATTGTAGAACTCTGGGTTGCTCACTCTGACAATCTTGCTTCTCCTCTACGCTCACAGTGAGTCAGGGTACAACTTACAGTCCAGATGGCCAGCCAATGGGAGGCTTTGTTCTTGATGGGCAGCAGCACATGGGTCTCCGACCTGGAGGTAAGCAATATCCCATACATTTATCAAACCATCAACGACAAAATCTCTATAATTATTTTCTGTTTGTGGTCAGCTGTCTGTTTTTCTGATAGCAACATTTCAGAGATGACCACAATTACACATCTCAGGATTTATGTCCAGTGGCATTGCTTGGTGTCAATGCAGGACATATTGTGTACTTTATGTACCAAGGCAGAAAGTAAAGATCTGTGTTCTTTACTTTATACAGAGAACAGGAGTGTGAATTTGCTTTTATTTTAACACTTTCATTAAACATTGTCAACATTCATTTCTGAAAATTATGTTGTAGGTTATTCTTCAAAAAATAGTATAGTCTTTCCAACTTTCGCTGATGAATTTAAGATGAAAGGAGCTGATGTTATGCTGCATTCGATGGAATCAGGCAGACGGGAGACAGACAACATCTTATGGATGGAAAATTCAGTGGTGGGCCGTGCATTTTATACCTGGGCCTTCAGTGCTGTCCTGCAGCTCAAACACCACCTAATAATCTCATTATGACGTGCAAGCTACGGTTATTTGTTTCTAGGGGTGTAACAATACACGTATTCGTATTAAACCGTTCGGTACGAGGCTTACAAACCGAACAATACGTTGAATAATACTAGTGCATTTGGAAAATGCAGAAGCTTAAATTGTGAGAAATATAATGTTTTAGGTGGACTGCGCTCACCTAGGAGACAACGGGCTGTGACCTCTGAACCCAGAACAAAAAAAACAAAAACAAAAGACAGCTGAGGCACCGCATTTCTGGGAGGCTACGCTAAACTAGCTTAACAAACAATAACTCAGCGCATGACGGTATGCTTCGTAATTAACGGACAATGCATATAGTCCAAATCAATATAATTAACACAATGACAACAACAAACTCACAAGAACCAGTCACATATATTCATATGAAAACAAAGCATGACAAATCAATCCAGCAGACCTGCAGTGGTTCTGCTACACACTCAAGGGCCATTCAGATATTAGATGTAAAAAAAAAACCGCAGTCTTCTCACACTCCGGGGCTACGGAGAAAGTTTAGCGTACAGCGTGTCGTACAATGCACTTCTCAGGAACGAATATAATGAATGTTTCACACATGTTATATACCCAGTTAAAGAAGAGATTCTGGGTAACAATATCCTGCAAGCCATTTTACACACTCCAAACACAATTCTACATGACTAATATAAGCATCTAAAACAATTACCACAACATCACTCTTTTTTCACCATTGCTGAGCCGACCACGCACTCCGGTAGGCGCTAAGAAGAAGAAGCTAAAGGCTAACACGGAAAACCGAAATAGCAGAAAGCACGCCAATAACACACAGATTCCAAAGATATCTTCAGAATTTCTCACTGTGAAACCATTACAGAGCTGTGAGCAAACAAGCACTAGAACAACAAACCGCTTCACCGCTAAAAATCATAACTGCACCTTACCGTGAGCTGATTTCGTGAAGAGAACGGATAAATCCCCGCTTATTTCGAATCAAATGTATTCGACGTATATCCTGTTGTGTCTCTGAACTGTTTCCTGAAGAAAGGGGGGTCTACCTAACTTAGGGGAGGTGGGGGTAGGGATTTGACTTTCGGCGAATGGAATTATACGTTCCGCGAGGAATGGCGCGGTTTTGATTCTGACTGGCTAACGATTCTGTCAATCAATCGCACGTTAACCCCACTCAATTGTATGGACTCTGACGCGTCGAAGGAGGGTTCATTGACTGAAATTGACCAATCATCGGCTGAGATAGCCTCACATACACACAGGGAAACTAAAATTCAGACGAGAAAATCCCATGGATGACAGACAGAAACAGACTCAGAGAGGATTCAGGCTCTCAAAATGATGCCAAACTGCTGTATTTGGATAGATTGAACACTATTAGTGATAAAACAACTGAAATTTATAGTTATATAGTTTATAAAATTACAATGGAAGAGCTGGTTCCAAAATTTCAATTTGGTTCACCTCGCCTGACCTCTCTGTACTAAAACCTCACTAATTTTGTTCTGCTTCACTTTATCAAAGTCAATATTTGCAGAGAGACTGTTCACATGTTGTGCTATGATTTGGGACAGTTTTAATAATTTCGTTAGCATCATTCAAAAGAGATAATCATGCTTTCAGTGCATTTTTTTCAGGCGAACCTGAAACTTTTCAATTTGAGCTGTGTGCCATGTTCATTTACTCTTCACCAGTAACATATACACTGATATTTACACCTCTGAACAAATCTCACAAGTGTTACCTTTATTATAACATCAACATTATTCAAATAGACCTTGTACATGCAGAAATACACTCTTTTTAGTATGGGTATGCAATTTTCGAGCAGAGGCCTAAAAATAGGGCTAGGGTCCAGAAGGTTCTTACCAAATGCTGTTCACTTAAAGACAAACTCCATCCTCCTTTCTTTGTTGACAAAGAGTTTAATCCCACGGTTAAATCCCAACTCACAAATCCGTTTCTCCTCCTTCAGCCGTTGAGTGTTAAAAAAACAAAGCTAGGTAAAAAAAAACAATAATCTACACCAGGGGTGCCCACACTTTTTCGGCTTGCGAGCTACTTTTAAAATGACCGAGTCAAAATGATCTACCTACATTAAAAATGCTGAATATCTATTTATATATATATATATATACAGTGGGCACGGAAAGTATTCAGACCCCTTTAAATTTTTCACTCTTTGTTTCATTGCAGCCATTTGCAAAAATCAAAAAAGTTAATTTTATTTCTCATTAATGTACACTCAGCACTCCATCTTGACAGAAAAAACAGAAATGTAGAAATTTTTGCAAATTTATTAAAAAATAAAAACTGAAATATCACATGGTCATAAGTATTCAGACCCTTTGCTGTGACACTCATATTTAACTCACATGCTGTCCATTTATTCTGATCCTCCTTGAGATGGTTCTACTCCTTCATTGGAGTCCAGCTGTGTTTAATTAAACTGATTGGACTTGATTAGGAAAGGCACACACCTGTCTATATACAGGTGACAGCTCACAGTGCATGTCAGAGCAAATAAGAATCATGAGGTCGAAGGAACTGCCCAAGGAGCTCAGAGACAGAATTGTGGCAAGGCACAGATCTGGCCAAGGTTACAAAAGAATTTCTGCAGCACTCAAGGTTCCTAAGAGCACAGTGGCCTCCATAATCCTTAAATGGAAGAAGTTTGGGACGACCAGAACTCTTCCTAGACCTGGCCGTCCAGCCAAACTGAGCAATCGTGGAAGAAGAGCCTTGGTGAGAGAGGTAAAGAAGAACCCAAAGATCACTGTGGCTGAGCTCCAGAGATGCAGTAGGGAGATGGGAGAAAGTTCCACAAAGTCAACTATTACTGCAGCCCTCCACCAGTCGGGGCTTTATGGCAGAGTGGCCGGACGGAAGCCTCTCCTCAGTGCATGACATATGAAAGCCCGCATAGAGTTTGCCAAAAAACACATGAAGGACTCCCAGACTATGAGAAATAAGATTCTCTGGTCTGATGAGACCAAGATTGAACTTTTTGGCGTTAATTCTAAGTGGTATGTGTGGAGAAAACCAGGCACTGCTCATCACCTGCCCAATACAATCCCAACAGTGAAACATGGTGGTGGCAGCATCATGCTATGGGGGTGTTTTTCAGCTGCAGGGACAGGACGACTGGTTGCAATTGAAGGAAAGATGAATGCGGCCAAGTACAGAGATATCCTGGAAGAAAACCTCTTCCAGAGTGCTCTGGACCTCAGACTGGGCCGAAGGTTCACCTTCCAACAAGACAACAACCCTAAGCACACAGCTAAAATAACAAAGGAGTGGCTTCGGAACAACTCTGTGACCATTCTTGACTGGCCCAGCCAGAGCCCTTACCTAAACCCAATTGAGCATCTCTGGAGAGACCTGAAAATGGCTGTCCACCAACGTTCACCATCCAACCTGACGGAACTGGAGAGGATCTGCAAGGAAGAATGGCAGAGGATCCCCAAATCCAGGTGTGAAAAACTTGTTGCATCATTCCCAAGAAGACTCATGGCTGTACTAGCTCAAAAGGGTGCTTCTACTCAATACTGAGCAAAGGGTCTGAATACTTATGACCATGTGATATTTCAGTTTTTCTTTTTTAATAAATTTGCAAAAATTTCTACATTTCTGTTTTTTTCTGTCAAGATGGGGTGCTGAGTGTATTAATGAGAAATAAAATGAACTTTTTTGATTTTAGCAAATGGCTGCAATGAAACAAAGAGTGAAAAATTTAAAGAGGTCTGAATACTTTCCGTACCCACTATATATATATATATATATATATACTGAGTATACTTTATATTTACAATATATGTTGGCGTACCTTTCATAACTGCATGAACCCTTATGGCACAATACAATTCTGTACATCTTTGGTCATTACCTTACTCTGATGACTTGCACTGAATGGGATTGGCCAGAGTTGCATAGTCCGGACAGTAGCTGCTGGTAGCCAGCCTCAAGCAGACTTCAAATGATCATCAGTCATGGTGGAACGGTGTATGGACTTAATGTTCTTCATGTGGGAAAAGGCTAACTCACATAAATAAGTAGAGCCGAATAATGCAGTCAAAAAGGTATCACATGTCCTCATGTTTGGGTACTTTTCCTCTGTGAGAAAACTGTCCATGAGCCCTGGACTTCAGCTGAATGTCAGCTTGCAGTGTCAAAATCTCATCCTCCACTCCAGACGAGTTCAGGTGAAACAGCGTTGCAATTTTTGATGCGAGTAAATCAACCTCAATATCTTCCCGAAATGTGCAGCACATAAGTGTAGCAACTGGCTCGAGTAAAGCAAAGTCTCGAAAGCGTTTGTCAAACTCTGACAGACACTTGTCAATCTGCTCTGTGTAGCGCGCACTGTCAAGTTACGCACACGCCTTCCGTTGAGTCTCCAGTTCTGACGCGAGGTTTTGGAAGTTTCCCAAATCATGGCGCTACAGCTTTAGCTTCTTTAGTAGAAATAAATTGGAAGGCTAACTAATTAGCTCGCCAGACTTTTGCAGTAGCTCGCGCGGTTGACCGCGCATACGTGGTGACCCGTTTGTTAGAAAATCAAGTGGCAAATGCCATGCGCACATCTAATTTTTTTTGAATGGCATGTGATCTACCCGCACTACCTCCGCGATCAACCGGTCGATTGCGATCGACGTATTGGGCACCCCTGATCTACACCAAGCAAAATGCAAAAAATGTCATAATGTATTCCATATCTTTCAATTTGAACTCTTACTACCGACTAAGCCTCTGATGGATACTTTAAGTTTTGTTTCACAATAGTCACGTGCTCGCCCTCTAACCAATCACAGCACACGCTGCACCTCACTGCAGAGCTGCAACTTAAAACTGAGCTGCCCGTTAATGCTGACATAGT
Organism: Anarhichas minor; assembly: GCF_050575085.1. Classification (NCBI taxonomy): domain Eukaryota; kingdom Metazoa; phylum Chordata; class Actinopteri; order Perciformes; family Anarhichadidae; genus Anarhichas; species Anarhichas minor. Next base: position 21,801,716 of record NW_027466582.1, read on the forward strand.
TGTAGGCCAGCTAGCAGGCTCTGGCACTTCAAAGCATACGCCCAACATGTCAAACTAAAGATCTGATTGGTGGAACACTATGACAATCAACGATATCGTCCCCATTCACTTAAACTGCAAAGGGATTCACTTGTGAGTCTGCAGGCCTCGGGCCTCTGTTCTTACCTAGAGACACAGAGGTGAAATCTGATTGGATAAAAGCTCTACTTAAAACAAGTTGCACTGGAAGCAGAGCAACTGAGGAAGACAGTAGCTGTGCAATGAGAAAATAAGATAATGGGGAAAATATTTTTCTAAATTATAATACATGTAGTGTATTTAAGAAAAATGATTAAATGATAAAATAGCTATAACTTTGTGATTATGTTTAGGCCAGCAGAGAAGGCCTTGCAGGCCCTGACGGCCCACCACTGGGAAAATGATATCTCTAGCTAGTTATTAGCTATTAGGATGATGCGTGGGTTGATGCTGCAGGCGAACCCAGAAAATAGGGCCTATTTAATAGGATACACAGCTAAATTGATGTTGGTTTTTGGGTAACATTTAGATATAACAGTGTTAGAATAGTATTAGTATAAAATAGTATAAATTATAAATTGATGGAGCTACGGTGGCAGTTTGCTCCTGCTTCCAGGTTTGTGGTATCCCTGTCTCTGTTACTGGAAACAGAAATAAGATAAAATAACACAAAAGTTTTGATACATACAATTTGAAGAAGATGATTGTCTTTGTGACTAAGGCATTTGTATGCTTTGTGTTACCATCAAAGCTGAAGCTAGTACATACACTTTTACTGGACAGAAGTTGGTTACCATGTTCTGCGTGGTCTGTAATCTTTAATCTTGCTTTTACTTCTCACTGCAGGGCCGATGGGTGGAATGGGTATGAACATGGGAATGGATGGGCAGTGGCACTACATGTAAATTCACTCCACTGAGGCAAGCCTGAAAAACAGGGTGAAGTATGTAGTCCCGTCTTTGTCTTTATTCACTCACTTCTCCTCCACTGCTTTCACTCATATTTCTACTCTATTCACCACCTCCCTTAACAATCTAATCCTGACTGGAAAAATGACTTTGCCACCTGGATCTTTGCTGGAGTGACTTTCATGTGCGACTGTGGCTCAGTGTATGAATCAGTGAAAATGTGCTTTGAGTGCTCAAGAGACTAGAAAAGCGCTGAACAAGTCCATTTACAAGCCCATTTATGTTGATGCAAGAAATATATTCACAGAAGTGGATGATCTTGTCTTTTCACAGTATCAATATTTGCTTTTCTTGTCACGGTTTGATTTTAAGGCAAGACAGCCTGTGAGCATACTGCTTTTTGAGATTTCATTCTTTCAGGATAATTCCAGTTTATTGCAACTTGGAATTTGTTGTCATAGTTATGACCTTCGTTTCTGTCAGCATTAGTCATCTTAGAATGATTTGCTTGTATGATTGTCTAACAAGGGGAGCCGATTCTGGCAATTTTATGAATATTGTTAGTACCAATGTCACCCTGTTCCCGGATCTCATCAGCATCTAACCTGGTGAGTACAACACAGGGCCAAAGCAACCAGTTAGGGTTGTAGGATTGTATGTCATTAATTATCTTCCCACCAGAATTTGGTCCTGATATTGATCTTTTAGCAAGTTGGAATATAGTATTTAGATCATGGTCTATATACAGTCACCTGTGTGCATCTTGACTTTGGACAGAAAATAAAACAATATATATATTATTATTAATAATATGTGTGGGAAACACATTCATCTCCATCACTCTATCTCCAGAACACTTCCTCTTTCCCTCTCCATCTCTCTGCTCCTCTTCCTCCATTTTTCTTTTCCTCCATCTCCTCTCCCCTGGCAATCTGATTAAGAATCGGGGTACTATTCCCCCTCCTCCAGCCTCTATCAGCTCCCCACCACTGCTGACAGTTCTCAAATCAAGACGTATGGCATGCCGGAGGCACCCAAGCACAGAAAATTTTATTTAACACCCACTCTCCACTGCTCAATGAGCCACGCTGTAATGACACTTACCTTGATTAATAGAGCTCTTTATATGTAAATAGGAGCTGTACTTGCTTCATTTTTTTTCACTGGGTCAATTTTCACCAAGCCCCCTCTTCCCTGTCTGATAATTCCCCCAGCTTTGCTAATAAAGTTCAAAGAGCAGATTGTGACGCTTCATGTAAAAAAATAAATGAATATATACATCTATCTGCATAGTGACATCAGGTTCTGAGTAAATTATGCCTATATACTTTTAGGGAGTATTTAATCTAATTATTTTCATTGATGGATCATTGACTAGTTACAGTATAGCTCAGTAGAGCCGGATGTTTTTGCTTCCCTAATTTGATCTGTGGTGAGAGCATATGCTGACTGCAGCAGTAAATCTCCACAGGACTGCAGGAAGGAAGAGAGCCATGTTTGGAGTAATATGAGGGTTTTCTATGCACGATAAAGCCCGAGCCATAACATTTAACCATTATGGAATACATGAGTGAATCTGCACTACTTTACTCTCCTCTCTGCTGCACAATACAGCTGAGTCCTCAATATGCTTCATTTCATACTGCACATCTGGAGTTTAAATGTTTTTGAGAGAATATCTGAAAGAGTTAATTTCAAAAGCAACATGACGGAAGAGGAATGAGACCTAAATGATTCTTCTGAGATAAATCTCAAAGAAAAATGAAAAGTGATGAAACAAAGATTAAAGTCAAAATTGTTAAGAAAATGAAGAACTGAAAAAGTAGTTTGACAAAATAATCTTCAGTCGAGGTCCTCAGTTTCTCTGGAGCTTTCAAATGCATCCCATGGTCTTCATCAGCGGATGGAGGAAGTATTGCATAGCAACATCCTCTAAGCTCCATACTTTCAGTAAGTCAGATGATGACAATTGAACTTAAGTATCTCCAGCTGAGCAAAGTCCATCCACAAAGATTGTAAGAAGAGGTTTAAAGCTTCAGTAAAAGCTTGTAAGTGGACCTTTAGTGAGGGTTCTCTTTTTAATATCCCCCACCTCGCCCATAACAACACTTTAACCAGACAAATGATTCCATTTGAAGTCATGAATAAATAAGTCACACAGGAGTGAAAACAGTTACATTATGGGTTCAGTTTATCCGCTTCCATATTTTCCAATAAAGTTCAAAAGTGTTTTCACATAACATAGAATTTCAGAATTGTATAGATTATACACAACTTTTTCTACCCAGTGATCATAAATTGAAGGAAATGGTTCATTCCACTCAAACAAACATTTTAAGAAAAGTCAGAATTCTGTGAGTAAAGTCAGACTCCTGAGAGTATAAAGTCAGAATGGTACGGTCCTGCAGAATGACGGATGTCCGAAGGGTCCAGCTGTGGCTGAGGGGGTTGAGTGGGTTGAGTGGGTCTTCCTATTGCCATTTTGATTCCCTGCTTTACAGAGGTTATTGTTTCTAATGTTCGGGATAGGTTACATGCAGTTCACAATTCATGCCTCTATTTATATCTATAGCTCTATTTATATGTGACAATTAAAAATGACATGCGTATTAAACAAAAATATGACCCTGAATCATCTGTCACATCTTAGGCCAAAGATGCATAGTTTTCCTAGAACTGCTATACATGCTGTGTTTATTGATGTTGGAAGATTCAAAACTACTGTAGATGGTGTCAGCTAAAGTGAGTCCCATTTTTTAGGTGTTGTACAAAATAAGACAACTGAAGAGCGTCAGTTTTCAATAAATGCCTCGGCAAAACCTTGGAATATGTGTTATACACACAATCAAAAATGGATGCAAAAAAAAGGCAAGATTCACTTGATCGCTCTTAACTTTGATGTCTCTATAATTTTGGGGTTTTGGGGGCTGCCAGTTAAGTCTTGAACCAGACCTGGACTTTCGTATCCTAACCTCTGTGCCTTGTCCTCTGTCCCTGTGTATCCAGGCCTCCATGGTTGGCTCAGGGATCTTCTTCATCTTGCTGTGGAGCTCAGTAGCCACTGGAGCTGCCTCTGCAGCCACCACGTCAAACCCACCTGACCGTTCACACACTTGAACACCCCCACCTCACCTTGCCTGAGCTTGCACGGTGCGCGCGTGTAGAGTATCACCATGGAAACGCCTAAGCTCTGCGCCAGAGCCCGCCCACAAACTTTGACTTGAAACGGAGCAGAGACCCGGGGCTGTAGGCTGCAAGGACCCGTACAGCTTCGGCCTATTGTACAACACTTCATGATGGAAAAAAAGCAGTTAGACTCCTCTCCATTTCTTTTTAAATTATTTATTTATTTTTCTAAAACGACGGACCAAAAGGGAGACGCCCCCCCCCCCCCCCCCCCCCACCCAATGCCCTATGCCCATCTCCTCTGGAAAATATTGTACAAAGAAAACACACACACCGAACAAGACACACTGTGAATATCTTTTTAAAAAATGAGGAGGACTCGGTGAGAGTTTGAATTGTTGTGCTGTATAGATGCTTTTCATTTGACTGTTTCTGTCCATGTCTGCGCTTGTAATCACTAGATGTTAGAGAGAGCATTTACCACTGACATGTTTTTTAAATCCCAACTCAAACCAAGATGTTTAAAGGAAAACTAAATATCTGAATGTTTGTTTATGTTCTTCATGCACTGCGTCTCTTTCTTCTGTTTTATTTTAGCCTACTTGTGTTCTTATAAATTGAAACTGACAAGACATGACTTAATGGCGATTGAGTTCCATTTTTGACAATGTTTTGAATAGTTTTTAGCACCAAAACACAGAAGAAGTCTGCACTAAAACCAAAATAAAGAGTAAATTGACGAAGACAAAACAAGGATTCGGCAAAGTGTTTTTAATGTGAAGAGCAGATGACCGGCCTGATTCTGATCGTTTCCGTTCTGTTATTTTCCTGCGGGCTCACTTTAAAGCCCGAAGAGAAAGGTCAGTGTAGGCGTTGGAGAAAATGGTTTAAGCAACGACATTAGTTGGTGGAGCAGGTCACATAGCCAGCTCTGGTTCGATATGAGACGGGATTGCAGTTGTCTTGCGTTATTCGATTGATGGTGACAGGAATGATGGATGGCCTGGATACTAAATTCAAGAAAATCAGAGCGAAGTCGGAGGCTGCAGCTTTGACTAGATCTGGTTGTTTATATTTGGTCTACTGCTGGAATGGTTCGATGCAGGCTGTGTGTGACTGTGACACGGAGAGACAAAGATGTAGTCCTAGAGAAATTAAAACAAAACGAAAGGTTGTTTCCTTAAAATGTGTAAATCCCTTCGTTTTCAATGAACCACTGACAATTTTAATTTGTACTTTTCCAGGGTATTTTGTATGCTACCTTCTCCACATGTGCGGCACAGGACATAGAAGAATACATAAATAAATAAAGGCAGTGGAGCTTTGGTTCATTTATCACTGTCAGCCTGTAACGATTCGCTGCGGTTTGTATTGACGGGGAGAGCACCCGTCAGAGCAGACTGGAGAAGGCCTAAATGGGCCTTTATGATTATTGATAAATATTCATTTAATTTGACAACAACTGACCGAAATTATCACGCGCTTCGTTTAAATCCGAAGGATTTCTCTGTGTGCCGTGTCTAAATTATTACTGTCTATTATTATTTTTACAACAACAACAAGAATAATAATGATAATAACAGTAACAACAATAGCAGTAACAATAATAACAACAATAATGTAAATTATTAGTATTAGTATTATTGTACTGGGCTATTATATTTATTTTAATCTGTAAAGTGACTTTTATGGAGGGTGACAATTTGTCCGTATGTGCTGTCACACTGTCATCAAATATAATAACTTCTCAGCCACATTCACCTTTTGAATTATACATTGAGCAAACAATTGCTTTTCGTCTTCAACAGACGAAAAGCACATCATGTTTAGGTCCAGATTCTGAGCTGCGGGCCTGGGTGTGTGGTCTCTTCCAAATCCGATTCCACTGAGGCTCTTTACACGGTCAAAAAACTAAAATAATAATAATAATAGAAATAAAAATAGTCTTCTCCTTCCCGATATTACGAGAGCGGAAAATAGGAAACAGAGCATCATGTAATGGAATTCTTCACTGAATATATTGCAGACTTATTGCATCGGGTTTCACTACATTGCGCACTGCTGGTTTATATGTTCTGCTCACTGCCTGTATAGTAGGCCTATGCTTCAGAGGACGGGCCATTTTATATTTAGATTGTGTTTCCTCAGAATTTACAACTTATTATATTATCATATTAACGGATGAAAATACCCCAAACTGAATCAGTCAATGCGACTAAGGAACATTTCTCCTGAAAATAAGCTTATATGCAAGACGGAGGCAAAATGTAAATGTCGCTCACGTGAAGCAGCATAAAGACGAATACAGAGTGTAATGCTTTTCTGTATCTTCTCTGGCAGCGCTCTAACAGGCCTGATTCATTCAGCCCTGCCGACTGCGCTGAAGATAAATGCGTTTTGAAGGCTGCCGGAAACAAGCGCCTATCCGTTTGAAATATGGGTCACAGCTCCCGCAGAAAGCTGCATCACATAATGCACAAACTACTTTTTGCCTCCTTACAACAGCAGGGCATTCAAGCTACCGAAGAGTATGATACCATGTAAAAATTCAAAAAGTAGGCTAGAGCAAGAATATCGTATTAAATCATAGAAAACCCGTTACAGAAATATCAAAAGGAGTACAATCCATTCGAATACATTTGACTTGTTCTGACACATATACTTTGCGTTGTTACAGGAATATTGTAAAACAAACATTGCCAACAATAAGATTAGCTACTACAAACTCCGAAAACATGAAATAGAGAAAGGTGAAGAATATTCATATATTTAATAACATATTCGCTTCAAATTCTACACTACATGCTGATAAGGGCTAAAAAAGACACATTACCAGAATTGTAAAGTAGTATTGTAATACTTTTGGATCAAAAGATCAATCTTTAGTGATACTCAAAATCTGGCTGAAAGATATTTCAGCGACTCTATTTTCATGGATCATTTCTATCAGTAATAATAACACTGCACTCATCAAGTTCATGCTGAGAACTTGGAAAACGGTGACAGCACATGCAGTTTAATTTCACCTTTCTTTTCTTTTCCAAAAAACGTAAATCTCACCAGGCTGTAAATCTCAGATTTGGTACAGTCTCAATATATCTAAAATGACTTATTTGAAGTACAACATAAATAATCTCCCAAGCCAAATGTTACCCTTTGGAGAAAAGGAAAAACCTGTTGGCATCCACGTGGCACTGAGTATCATTCTATAATATAAACCCCCCACTACCATTATCATTATTATTATTATTATTATTATTATTATTAATAAGCCATTTCCATAATTATTACAGCTGTTGTGTTATCATTGTTGCTGCTGTGTATCTCTCCTTTCCTCTCACTCACTTTGTCTCATAGCCCAACCTTTGGAGGCAGATGGTGCCCACCCATAGCATAGAGTACACCAGGGCTAGAATTGCTCTACATGAAAAGTGTCTTGAGAAAACTATCACGATCAGGCTTTGCCTTCTGTGTTCTGTGTCTGTGTGTCTTTGTGTAGCTCCTCCCTCCTCACTCTATCAGCCACTCCCTCATTATCAGCCTAACTCCCTTCACCTGCCTCACTAATCAAGCACTCCCTCCTCATCAGCACACCTCCCCTCACCTGTTCAAGCCACTATATAAACTACTGCCTCTCAGTCACTCTCTGTCAGATCATTTCCATGTCTACCTACCCGTTTGGCTCGTCCTGTTCCCGGTTTCCCAGTCTGCCTGCCCTGCCTCGTCCTGCTGGATTTCCCCCCCTCGTCTCTTGTCTCGTCCGTGGATTCCCTGCTGTGTTCTTGTAAGTTTCCTGTTTTGATTTAAGTAATCATTAAATACATGCTTCACTCTATTTCTGGTCTGGTCTGCGTTTGAGTCCTCCACCACACCCCGTGACAAAAACTCATGATTTGCCGATGCATAAATAAGATTGACTTGACTGAATTTGACTATGTAATTACAATGTCTGTGAATTTCGTCTGGCAGTCTCCTCTCTATTTTCCACTAGCTCAAAAAACACAAATTGTACAAAGCACAAGTATAAATAATTCAATTTATTTAGTATTGCCCCAAATCACAAATTTGCCTCAGAGGGCTTTACGATCCGTACACATGCGACATCCTCTGTCCCGGGACCCTCCGATCCAGACTAAACATTTTCATTGGCTCTGTACAGTTTGGTTGTATTTTAATTCCTTCATAATAAAATGAATGACGGCTGCTTCCATTTCAGGCTCCTGACATTGTTTATGCTGCATGTTCCTCAGTGTCATGATTTATGAGACACCTGAATAGAATGCAGTCATTGTCCATGTTATTAGCAACACCTAATATGACAAGTCAAATTGTCTTCTGCACACACTTAAAAGGACCACAAATATACATATCTACTTCATTTTACTGATGTTTCCAGTTCTCAGCTATTGCAGTTGCGTCAAACATCAGAGCAACGTTAGGAACAATGTCCAAAAGCATTTAAATAAGACCCTTGTAAAACACAGGAGCTATCCTATCCTGACTCCTGCCAAAGTGATAATACTTCTTCAGGGGCAGCACCCCAAAACCAGACAAGCATACCTGAATGTGTTTCTAGGGAGTCTTACAGACATCTTCAGGCTCGGTCCACAGTGTTTTGGTACAGAGAGACACCGATGCATAAGTTTAGTGGAGGAGAGAGGATCATAGACTTGGTGATACTCAGTCATCTTCCCAATCATATCTTCATCCTGTTAACAAGCCACAGTGGTGGCAGTACTGATATATTTTACTTAGTAAAAGTAGCAATGCCACTTTAAAGATACATTATTACTTATAGTGAAAAATCCTACCTTCATGCTTTAACTTAAGTAAAAATACAAAAGTACTCACTTGGCTCTACTATCTACTTACTTTGCAATTAATTTAATCTATTTTCAATCATATATATATATATATATATATATATATATATATATATATATATATATATATATATATATATATATATATATATATATATATATATATATATATATATATATATATATATATATATATATATATATATATATATATATATATATATATATATATATATATATATATATATATATATATATATATATATATATATATATATATATATATATATATATATATATATATATATATATATATATATATATATATATATATATATATATATATATATATATATATATATATATATATATATATATATATATATATATATATATATATATATATATATATAATGTGGGGTTAAGTGTCTTGCCCAAGGACACATCGACATGAACTAGCTGGGGATCGAACCCCCAATCATGTTATTGAAGGATGACCTGCTCTACGCTTGATCTATAGAAAAATATTGATTAGTCGGCTTTAACCAATACCATTGGGACAAAAATGAATCTATGACCTGCAACAAGATTCTTGCACATGATCACACCATTCATAGTGGCAGCAGCATTTGCTTACCAGATCATCCTCCGGGGTCCACGGATAATCACTGACATCAGTGTCATGGCAATCGGGCCATTGGTTTTGGGAATCCTTTCAGATATCTTTTTCAAATAGCACTCTGGCTTAGGCGTTGAGTTTGGAATGTTTAAACATCTACAGTTCTGGGACAACTGTGAAAACTCCACCTTCTGATTAAGAACATGTGATAATGTCTTAAGCTTGAAAACAAACTGGTGAGCTGATCTTAAATTGAGATTGTGTTGTTGAACTGCTGTTTCCATGGTGAAGAATGTGGACTTAGAGGTCAACCTTAACCAAGTGTCCTGAATTCTTGGCCTACAGAAATACTCCAAACTACATTATTGCACAATTTAGCAGAAAGCTTCAACTGCTGATTTTACACCATCTCAGCTTTAGTACTCTGTACATTAGCTTTGCACATTAGGTTTTGGTAAAGTTTGGTGTAAGTTTTGTGGGATTTGCATCCCATCAGTTAATTTATTGAAACATAATTTTAAAGTTGAACCATAATTTTAAAACGTATGAACTTCAAAAAATGTGTTTGGGCCACACTGCTCTAAAACCTCTCTGTCCAGGCTTGTTGTCCTGGTTTATAAACATCTGATAGTTTAGGTCCTTTCCCCATGACAGCCCTTGTAGGTTAGCTCATTTAGTCCTATTCAATTACTTCTACCCTATACACACATTGACTAACTGTTGATGTATTGACCATAGTGAGGTGCTCCAAAGTGCTGCTGCACTCCGCTTACCCAGGACTGGTTCCCCAATGTGGGCACTCCACTCTCACCTTGTTGGATTTACAGGCTTCTAGTGACACATTCTGCACATACAAGGTTAATTCATTTCAGCCCAGTAATTTAATTTAAGAGTAAGCCATTGCTTTGCTGCTTAATTTTTGTTGAACATAAGGAACTCAATGCGCTTTTAACTATATGTCAACAGTCACCCATTCATACACGGATGGCAGAGGCTGCCATACAAGGTGTCATCTGCAGAAAAGGAAAAGGACCATTAAGTTCCATTCACAGGCTTATATTCTTCCTCTGAGACTGGAACAGATATTTACATACAGACAGAACAACAGTAAACATTTGGAGAGTTATGGAGAGACGAGGCTGCTGCGGCCTCTGCAGTTAGCCAGGGCTGAACTGTTCTCATTTTTACAGAAGCTGCAGCCTCAACCCCTGGGATTGGTCGGCACTGGGGATTTCTCTGTCTAGATTGGATGGGCCTATGCAGGCTCCAATTAAGACTTGCCCTTCTACCCCGCCTTGACATTCTCTCAGCCCAACCAATCCCGTGACTTGACTGAAAAAGCACAAGTTTTGAAATGACTCCTGAAAATGACTGGCGGCTGTGATTGTTGAACATCTAGTCACTGTGATATTTATTGGGTTGGGTTCGAACCTCTGTGTTTCCTCTTTATGTACATAAGTAAGCAATGAGGCACTTCATTTGTGGTCTTGGGATCGGGCAAGGTTTAGTTACTCAGGCAAGTATTTGTTTCTCCTATATCTTTATTTAGTTTTAGGGTTTTGACAGTTAAATATCTGCACATTTAAGTAAGTGCAATTGTTTTTGTTTGTGATGATATGGCACCAGTCGCTGCCGTTCTCTTAATATAGTATCAGCTCCGCTGATTTATCCGTGATTGTATATATATTATTTTATTGTATTTTCTAAGGCAGGGGTCGCCAACCTTTTTTGAAACCGAGAGCTACTTCAAGGGTACTGAGTAGTACGAAGGGCTACTTGTTTGATACAAACGTCCTGAACAACAAAATTGCACAGATCACCTTTTAATAATAATATATGTGAAGAGATAACATGTTTATGTTAATTATTCCTCACAATAATTATTAACAATTATTTCCACAACAATGATGGTAGGAAACAGATATATTTAAGCATGCAACATTTATTTGTTAATCTGTTTCAACATTTGAAAGTCAGAGGACTTTTTGAACAAATCATGAACTCTGTCCCATGTCCATACAAATGATCAGTTATGTAAGATAAAAAAAATCAACTCTTTCACTTTTTTAAATGAATCCTATCACATTAGTACTAATGCAATCACATTATGCAATTACATTAGAACTAATCACCAAATCTGTAGCATAATCTGTGTGCATCAAATGTTTGGTGCCTTCTGGACACAGAAAAATACAAAGGTGTACTTTTTACAAAAATACAAAGGTATTTTCTGGACACAGAAAAATACCTTTGTATTTTTCTGTGTCCAGAAGGCACCAAACATTTGATGCAGACTGATGGACTTTGAGGTGGAGGTCATTTTGCAACGTTAAGATTTCAATCTCCACCTGTCCAGCATCCAAGTTGAACGTAGCACTTAGTTGCTCAGCAATGCCTGTCATGTCCACTTCCATGAAAGGATTTAAAATGAATGACACACATGGCTCAAGTTGATCAAAGTCACAAAACCTGTTCTCAAACTCTTGCCCTAGTCTGTTTATGACTTGAGAGGACTTTTCTACAGCTTTGTCAAAAGCCCCAGATGCTGAAGCATTGTCATTCAACACTGACTGTACGGAGGGAAAGTGCAGCACTTTGTTTCTCTGTAAATGCACAGAGAAAATGTTCATCTTAGCTTTAAATGCATTTACAGCGCTTATCATGTCAGCAACAGTTTTACCTTTGCCTTGCAGCTCACAGTTCAAATGGTTCAGGTTCCCAGTGATGTCCGTTAAAAATGCAAGGTCAAGGATCCAGTCAGTGTCCTCGAGCAGCGAGGCGTCTTCCCCTTTGGATTGCATGAACTCTTTGATTTCGCCCAAAAGTGACATAAAACGCTGCAAAATTCGTCCCCTGCTGAGCCATCGGATTTCTGTGTGTAGTAACAGGTCACCATATTCAGCTGACACCACCTCCAATAGCACCTTGAATGTCCTGTGTTGTTTGGCTTTGGAGCGGATGCCATTTACGATCTTCACGACAGGAGTCATAACATGATCAAAGCCGGTCACTTTTGAACAGAGTGCCTGCTGGTGAATGATGCAGTGGTAATGTAGAAGTTTTGGGAAGTCTGGGTCACCTTTACATTGCACAATGAAGCCTGCATGCCGTCCCGTCATGGCGGGAGCCCCGTCTGTTGTCACAGACACCAACTTTTCAAACGGTACCTTTTTCTCCACGAAGAAAGTATTCACCGCGTTGTAGATGTCAATTCCCCTCGTTGTCTTCAGGGGCAGAAGTGTCAGGACTTCTTCTTTTGTGGAGAAATCATCAAAAACCATTCGGATAAACATCATCAGCCGAGCTGTACTGGTGCTGTCCACGGACTCGACGCACTGGATGCTAAACCACCTGCACTGAACCAGATCCCGGTCCAGTTGCTCCGTTAAGTTTTCGGATATAGCCGACACTCTTCTTACCATCGTACTCTCCCCCAGTTGGACATCAGAGAGAGCGGCGATGGCATCGGGACCATTCTTCTCGTCTTTGAACACAGTGTTTGCAGCTATCATCATTGCTTCTTTCAAGACCTCCCCGTCCGAAAAGGCTTAATTGTTCTTGTTCACCGGCCTCGTGAAAAAAGACTGTTTGCCCAAAGCTGCCTTTAAGTCACGCGCTTTCTCTGTCTGTAGTGCGCTGCCAGTTAGCATGGAAGCTATTGTGACACATACTGAAGTGTCTCTCCACATTGTGCCACTTTGCCATCGCAACAGTTGCCCCACAAATGAGACACACATTTGTCTTTCACTGTCGTAAAAAAGAACTCTTCCTCCCAATCATTGTGAAAATAGTATGTTTTCTTTCGCTTTTCTGCAATGTTTTCTTTAGTTTGGGGGGTAAAAACCACATCTAGCTTCGTAGCTTCCCATCATAGCTGTGCCCGCTTCCTTGTCTCAGCAAAGAGTGAGATGGCCATTTGACATGTGCACAATATTGAACTTTGACTTCAGACAAGGTCAGAGTTCATATATACATAAAACATTTTAGTTTTTAAAATGTTATATTAAATATTGTCATATTACATTAATTAGATTAATTAGCAAGCATTTTTGATTTAAAAAAAGAATGGCAACTAAAATTTTTTAGGCGGAGCTCCATGGTGACTGGTGCTATTTTTAGAACATGCCTTGCGGGCGACTCGCGTGGTCCTTGCGGGCGACCAGACGCCTGCGGGCACCGTATTGGCTACCTCTGTTCTAAGGCCTTTAACAAACTGGGGCTCGTCCGGGATAATAGTTATTGTGACAGTTATTGTTTTGTGCAGGGCCAAATTAGTTTGAGCGATGGCTCAGTTTAACCTTGTTGATACCTGCTGCAAGGATGAGCTGGTAATTATTGCAGACCACTTCCAAGTTTCCAGAAGTCTATAAACAAAAAAGGGCTTCGGGATCGACTTATTAGCAAACTGATGGAAATGGGGATTATTGATTTGTCGATGGCTCATGACGCTGCCATGTAGGACGCTAGCAACCCGTACAATGCTGTGGGAAAACAAGAGAAAAATCATTTTCCTTCAGCTGGTGGACTCAGGACTTTGATTTCAGGACAGAGGGAGGGGTTAAAACCCCCCTTTTCCCCAGGCTTATCAGGATCTCGCAAAGAAGCCCGTCTGAAGGTAGACGTGTGAGAAAAAGCTCATGTCCGACAAGCACAGCTAAAGGCGGACAGGGCTGTCAGGTTGCGTCAGCTTAAGTTTGAGTTCCAGAGAGAAGCTCACACAGAAGATGTATCTTCTAGGTCGGCAAGCTCTCCTTCTATTTACACTGGTTTACATATCCATTCATTTGACATAAGTAAACACATTTCTTTGGTGCCAATATTTCCGGGCACAGAACTGGACTAGTGGTGCTTTTGAGCGCATCACTACTGCTCTCCATTGGCCTTCTGATACGTGGGCATTGCTTTTGCAGGCTAAAATTTGATGCAAATCTCAAAAAGGCAGTTTCCGCACTCCCTCTAGAGAGGATAGTCTTCAGTATGGAACTGTCAAAACTACAATCCTGTGTGCTTATGAATTGGTCCCAGAGGCCTACAGGCAGAAATTAAGAGACCACACTATTTGATAAATGGTATGCTGCTTGTAAAGCGGAAGATTTAGCATCTTTCATGCCCTTAACCCTTTTATGCCCTCTGCCCTCCAATGACAAACCTCGCTCTATAGCTAATAAGCCCGAGTAGCTCACCTAAGGTGCCTGCTCTCAACAAGGAGAAGAGAGAAAGTTTCTATTGCCACAGAACTTGATGTTATTGCAAAATTGTTAGCATTTAAAACCATTAGTTTCTGATGGATTTGTGTCATTAACAGATGATCTTTAGATAAGTCTGGCATCCACTTGTAAGCCTCTCACTTCTCCATTCAGCACTTTAAGGCTGTAGTTCCCAGGAGGTGGAGCCTCTACCAGATTTCAACGGGATTTGCAATATCGGCTTTCAACTGGTGGATGTGGTTTCTTAGTAAGCCTCTAAAATGTAGATATACTATTATTAGCACAATGTAGAGGGGGCTGAAGCCCCCCTAAAATGTTCTTCAGCCCCCCCAAATAATTTGGCATTATTGGATATGTAGGAAATTTGGGGTTTAGAAGTATGTTTTAAGAAATTATAATAGAAGTGTTTAATGATTCATAATTAAGAAATCATAATTGGAAGCATGTTGGAATACATAATTAGAAGATTCATAATTAGAAGTGTTTTAGAATTTGTAGTTAGAAGTGTATCTTAGTAGAATTGTAGCACCTTAATATTTGCTTGTGAAACTTGTGAAGGTTTTTGCCAAAAGTTGCAAATCCTAATCTTTATATAGAATGTTTACCAAAGAAGTGTTAAGCCATAAAAGACAGTCATTGAATGTATTAAACTGTGAAGAATAGCCAAGGGAAAGTCAGACTTCTAGACAGACATTTGCAGGTTGTGCCCGCGCGAGGGTTTTCGGAAGCCTGACGCCAGGAGGAGGCAACCGAAATTAGCCAATAGGAATTAAGATGGCCAAAAGGGAGGGGATTTCAAACTGTAAGAGGAAGTGCTGGAAAGGTATTCACTCTCTTCCTACTCGGCTCTCAGCGTGGAAGCATCTGTGTTTTCAGGCTGAGCCGCGAGTGAATAGCTTTTCCGCGCGGATCATATTATTATATATTTTGTTAGTAGTGTACTTCATTCTGTAATTGTATTAGCTTCAGTAGGATTAAATACTTTTAATTGTAAACCAGTTTATGGTAGATTTATTAAGAAGCAACTCTACTGTAAAATAACAGTGGAGCGTGCTCTCCGGCCTTCTCTCGGTGGGGGAGATTCAACCCTCCACAGATATAAAAAAAAAAAAATAAAAAAATAAAATAAAATAAAATTTTGGTGATGTCATTAAATTAAACTATTGTTTCTCACATGGACAAGTTATTTATAACTTTAACATGCTACATATGTGCGTTCTGGTTTGTATGTTTTCTCCCCCTTCAAATTACAATCCAATAGCCTATCATCATACTTAACGATATAAAGTTGACACTGTCAGGTCCATTCTCCATCCATTGTGTGCGGTCCCTTTTAAGAATTAGGATTTGGGAGTGACGCGGATATGAAAGCTAGTTTATCCGTCTTTCCTTTACAAGCGGGAAAATTATTTCTCTCTTTATTTGAGAAAAGTTCATATTTGTGTTGTCAAATTTCACTATGACCCTGAAATTCTGTCTCGTGTTATCATATACTGAATGCAAACATGCCACTCCGCCGACAATTATTTTATAGCGCGTTTTTTGAATTTTGAAAGTCCGTTGCTCACTGGCAGCGGTGGAGGAATGGAGACTACTGGACATTGCTGCGGTAAAGTCAGCAGACACTCAGATCTCCGTAGTCAACTCAGCAGACACATGTTAGTGCACCTATATGCTGAAATTCACGGTAAACGCATTCAAACGGCACAGATCGGGAGCGAGCGAAGGACTTTGAAAGATTAACGTGAGACAACATCCGGTTTCTTCAGACGAACATCCGGTTTTCAGAATATGATGCCAACAAAGTATGAATTATATTCACATTAAGTATAAAACATGCTACCTGCAGCTCGTGAGTTAAAGGGAAAATACACCTAAATTGTGCGTAAAGTGTCTTTATTCTTTGATCGCTGGGTAACCATAATTACCTCGCAGTTACAGCATTATATTGATGAACAGTAGAGCTGCATTCACATGCTCTGACTGTCATGAAGACACAAGACAGACATCTTTGCTGAAACGTGCTGAAACATTTTATTCCTGTTGCACAGCAGTGGAACGTTTCACATATAGTCGGCACACTGCAAGAAATATGATTGCTGCTGTGTAAAGGGAATACTGCTGTTAAAAAGCACCTGATTTGTTTAAAGTGTTTGCAAACCAAATGTTATTGCCCTTTTGTTCATGCAGTACTTTTAAAATAAAAGTGCGCAATACACTACTTTTGAATTCATTATTGAACTTTGCCATAACAATGAGATTAATCGCAAAAAATACATGCGATTTAAAAATTGTAATCGTTGCCCAGCACTACTAATAATTGCATAAAGGAGGAAAGCACTTTATTTATAGCCTATTAAGAATGGATTTATTTTTAATTTTTTTTGTCTTTTTTGGCTGCACAACTAACTTTTATATATATTTTGGATATATATAATATACTGTTACTGTATATTGTATATTGGCATTTTAGCAGAATATTAAAATCAGTTCCAAGTTACACACATGTTAATATATTTTAATAAAGTTTGCCTGTTCAACATAATATCAACTAAGTTTTTTTTATATGGCGGGGGGCTGGCAGTGTCCCTACCAATGCTGAGACCAAACCTACGCCTTTGGCTAAATCAGATGGTTCAACCACATTTCAGGAAAATAAATGCTGTTACTGTTCCCGGCTCGTACCTGCGCATGAAGGATTGTTTACACCGCTAACTTTGTCAGTAAACTGGGTCTATTGAAAGGTTACTGGCAGGTCCCGTTAACAACAGTGCCTCTGTAAACTCCATCATTGTAAATCCAAACCACTTTCTCCAATACATGGGGAGGACTTGTGGCATGTGTGTATGTATATATGCCAGACATGTTCTAACGACTGGTAAATACAGTTTTGGCCTTTGTAAAAAATTGCAATGGATATCTGGACAAATAGATTGTATACTTGCCTTCGTGGTCCCAACATATGCAGACATTGGCAGAAGTATTTAGCCATCTTGATCGAGCCTTGCCCACCCTACATTTAGCAAAGTGTGAATTTGGAAAGGGTATTGCAACGTATTTGGGAAAACAGGTCGTACAGGTGCTGCACATCTCCACCAGACGCTGTCTCAAGCCAGCCCAACCAATCCCGTGACTGAATGAAGCAAGTGATTTGAAAAGTGCGCAAGAGGTACACAACCGGCACGGCTGTGCTGTAAATTTAAGTGAGTGGGATTGTTTTTGTTTGTTAATGACGTGGCACAAGTCGTGGATGTTCCCTTAATATTGTGTCTGATTTATCCTTGGTTGTGTATTTGATGCTTTTTTGTTTGATGTGGCCTTTAATAAATGGCAATTTTACAGCTGATTACACGCAAAGGCTAAAGTCAGCGAAATAAAGGGGGAGAAATAATCCTCCCCCCCCCCCCCCCCCCCCCCAATTAGAACAGAGCAATGTATCATGCTCGAGAGTAAACAACCTGCACAAGTTTCTAGTCTTTACCAATCAATGCACTTTACACTACATGTCAACCTTCACCCATTCATACACTGATGATAGAGGTTGCCATACAAGGTGCTGCCTGCTCATCAGGGTCTAATCAAATGCTCAGCTTCAGCTTCCCTTTCCATCCAAATATAGTGCAAATTTAACTTACTTTCAAAAATCTGCATATGAAAATGCTGATTCATTTGCATTCCCATCCATTACTATCCACTGCAAATTTTCCAGTCAGGTGCAATTAAGCCATTGCAGAAGAAGAGGGTGCACCAAGAGGGCGTGATTAAAAGAGTGTAAAACCTGAAACAGTGAAAACATGATGGAGAAATGTCATTTCTGTCTGTGTTAGGTATTAATTTGAGGAGCATTAAAGTGTCTAATCGCTACACACATATCCAATAATCTTTTGTGACTATTTCTTGTGAAGTTGAGGATTCAATCAAGTCACATGCTTCATGTTACTCAAGGTTTAGTTGCTAAGTCGGCCTAAGTCTAGCAAATACTTTTATCAATATACCAAGTTTTCTGCCTCAGCAAAGCTGGAATTCATTGCGATATTAACATGTTTTAAAATATTCAGCGTTTTTATCCTCAAATTGAAAATGCACATAAAAAATGTTGGATGGAAACCCATATAATGTCCCATTCCCTTAGCTTCACAAAGAAATCAATATTTTCTGTCAGCCAGGCCCTTCTTCCCCTGCAGCTCTGTCCATCTCGCTCTGGATAAGTGTTTTCCTTCAGATTAGGAAGAGACAGAGGAGGATTCGGACAGGCACGCTGGACACTGAACTTGAAGCACTGGCCTCTGCTCTGGAATCAAAGCGACACATGTCGTCCTAGGTTCTTCACCTGACATTTCTGTTGTCACTGTTGTCCAGCCAGTGTGTAAAATCCTTCACACTATTGTTGGCACATCTCTACAACTCACCCACCAACACAACCTTCCCTCTCCTCCTCGCATAAAGATATTCGCTACTAGTTGTATTGTTTACAGGGGCAGTCTGCAAAAAGGTCCATTAAGTTCCATTCAGAGGCCTTTATTCTTTCTTTAGTTGGTTTATATTAATCCAGGTTTGCTCCATTGGAGGCTGGAAAATCAGCAGGATATTTACATACAGAAAGAACAATAAACGTTTGGAGAGTTATGGAGAAACAAGGCTAAAGTCAGGGATATAAATGGAGGAAAAAAGGGGGAGAAAGAAGAGAAATTGATTCGTTAAACAATGGGACTAGTTTGTATAGAAGCCCATTTCTGCCAGTAAAGGAATAAACAAGATGAACACTTATAATAAAGATATCCCCATTGTAAGTCATTATGAGATGAAAAAGTCAAAATCCTGAGATACTTACACACAACAGTCAAAGTAGATGCCCTTTGGCACGAGTTCTCCTATATTTGACTGGATTGGATTGTGAGTACATTGTACTATCTTAAACATGGCTTTACAACAGATGAAATACTTAAATTGCTTGCTTAGTACAATCCCATGTGAATCAACATGGGATTATACTAAGCAAACACTGCCTTAAAAGGATTTTAAGCAAGAAGCCACTCTGGCGTAGAAAGAATAAAACTGATGTGGCTGAGGTGGCAACCTTCATTGGTCAGTGTCATGCAGAATTGTGACTGACGGAGAAACAATTTGAATATTGGTAAAGTTATTAGATGGTGAAGGTGTTGAACTGAAAGAAACAGACTGCGATGGCGTGTTTACCACAGCTGTGGTCCAAACTATGTCTGG
This sequence comes from Anarhichas minor, assembly GCF_050575085.1. NCBI lineage: Eukaryota > Metazoa > Chordata > Actinopteri > Perciformes > Anarhichadidae > Anarhichas > Anarhichas minor. The sequence continues at coordinate 21,821,640 of NW_027466582.1, forward strand.
CTCATTGATGGCTACAACAAGCTTAAGCCATTTGGAATTGCATTCAGTGGATGTATTGATGTGTTTCCCAGAAAGATTATTGAATATTTGTTAGTTATGTCAGGACCGAAGTTAGTTAAAAAAATTAAGTCTGCGAAAATGGAAAATAATAAATAAAAATATATAGTATTTTTATAGCAGTTAATGTACTAAGCGGGAGTTTTTGTTTTTAATCTGACACTTCAAAATCAGTTTTGTTGCTAAGCATTGACATATCCGAGACTGGGAAATAAAATTAAATGAATAAATAAATATCCTCTAGCATTTCGTATACAGAATATATACCAGTGGGGAAGTTCCCCACTTCCTACCGCTCTATTTCCGACGGCCTGGCTGGGACCACAACCATCTAAGAACTTGACCCAAATTTTGATCAAAACTATACACCTTTTAAGTTTTGTGACTGCATTGTGCACAGTTGCAATGCTATTACGGTGATAAAATCGGTCCACAGACAGACATACAGTATATATACCTGACTGACTCACACACACACACACACACAGACTCACTAGGTGAAAACAACAGTGTCTGGTAACAAGTACACCAAACTCCCTGTAGAGTTCACAGGGTGTTTAACTATCTCAAATAGGTTAAAAGATTCCTTCACAGCTGGGAAGACTGCCTGTGAATAAAGGAAGGTAGCAGCCTGACCGTCCCTCCACATCAGCTGAACAAGAAAGGAAAATAAACCAGTGGAGTTAATAGTTGTGCTCCAGAGTGCACAGGCTGTATATTTGTTTTTTTCAGGTGAGGCCATTTGACACTGATTACAGCTATCACAGTGAGCCAGCGCAATAACTCCTAATTATAAACAGTTGGCATTATTGCTTGTCAGAATATTTGATCCAGGCCACTGATATTTCATGATGGAAACCTCTACTACAATCAAAGAATAACATTCATACAATGTATAAGTCTTATGTTTGTATAAATAAGGAGAGAAGTGATTTCCACCCCCCAAAACAACTTCACAGTTCAAACAGTAATATAAAGGTGGGTGGACAAGTCTTAAATAAAACTAATCAGAAATCATTAAATTATTGATACAGCACACAAACACAAGTCAGCAGGTGATGAATGAGTGGGTCGGGGCCAGGCTCATCCATCACCTCAACAGTGTGCCTGGCAGCACCAACGTGACAGGAACGGTCAAATAACGTTTAGCACACTGGAAACCCTGTGTTTGGGGGGAGATTATGACTGTCACAGTTTTAATAGATTAGCTTGGACCAGCACAGTCTCAGCCAATGGGGTGTGAGGCGTGTGCATTAGCATAGCTATCAGAGGTCCAGCCAGACAGCAGCAGGTTGGTGATTGACAGATGGAGGTGGCTTCCCACCAGACTTGTAACCAGTCTAAGGCCAAACAGCAAGGAGCCAATTACGTGGGGAGAAACAGGGTCATTCATCATTCAGTTAGACACCTGTCCAGCCACACAAAGGAGACTTGAGAGCCTCAGCCAGCATCCCTAGACAGAGATGATGCTCATTTGATTGGACTGGGGGGTAATAAAGCAAGCACAAGGTTCACATTTAGAACATAAAGCACAGAGACAATACAGACAATTGAATTGTGAGGTGCATGCAGTTCTGTAAGTAGAGGTCGTTTTTCTAATCCCCACTAGTGCTAACAATGTTTGCATGAGTGTTGCTGCAGGTTCCTTTGGATATAAAGAATATGGAATATTTTGTTTGACACAGCTTTTAAGATATTGTTAAAGGAAGTTTCAGACAGAAATATGATTACCCAGATTCATATTGAGGGTCAATAGCATTCTCAAGATTCAAACATCAATGCTCACAGATCTGTGAGACTGTACTTTAATACTTTGCCAATTTGAACAAAATGCTAATGTCAGCATACTATACAATGATCATGCAGATTTTCAATTTTCAACACAAGATCCAACATACCTGTTTCCAATGCTATTCTAATGCTCATTCTTAGCAGCAGCAATATGTGTTTGAAAGCTTTGGAAAACAACAAGTAAGTTGGACTTTGTGTTAAGATTTTTTTTCTTTTGTCAGTGACTAACATGCTGGTGTCTAGCTGGTAAAGTTAACCATTGTCACTGTCTCTGTTTAACATAACATTTGCTAGTTAACAGTAAACACAAAGTATATATAAGGCTGATAGGAATGCCATTAGGTTTGCAGGTATTCTGTCCTAATCCAAAGTATTGGACTAAAGGAACAATTTGATTTCATGATTAAGCAAGATGAAATGTCAGATGATCACCAAAGTTTTAACAATTCAAAATGAAAGTATGTAACAAATCGTATGGCAATCCAACTAATAAATGCAAACTATGCAGACTCTAAGCAAAAGTCACGAGTATTCATCATTTAGGAATCATGAAAGTCAGTAACAATTTTGTAGATGTTGAGATTTTTGGTAAATAATTAAAAACTCTGACGTGCTGGTGGTGCTAGACAAGTCAGGGGATCACTAAAGTCATTAACATTAATGTCTGAGGACCATGAATGTGTGTACAAAATGTTTTGGCAACCGATTTAATATATGTTGAGATATGCCAGTGTGGACCAAATTTAGCCATCCCTAGGGGAATGCAGCTACCGAGGGAAATGGTTTGAGGAATATTTAGGCATTGTAGCTGTTTTGCTTTACACGTCTATTGCAACAGAACCTGTTACTGTAAGGATATAGTGATATAAAGAACTTTCTGTGTGTCACAAATAGTCAAAAAACTTTAACCATTCAATTAATTGCCAAAAAATATACTACTCTCACATGTGATCATTGAAATAGGAGGGTGTCCCCCAAGAAAAACACCATCTGTCATAAAAATGACTGAATGTTTACATTTTTCTGATAAACTACCTCTGGTGGCTGTATGGCAGGAGAAAAAGTATTCGCTCATTATCGAATGGGTGAATAAGATGAATGACATACGAGCAAACATTATTCCTTCACAGAAAACTGCTTGCTGCTTACAGCTGGTTTCTGTCAGTTGAACTCAACAGAAACAGATCTTCTCAGAGTCTTAATTGATGAAGGAGAATATTCTGAACTAGTTCTTTTAGATCTCAGTGTTGCTTGTGATACTGTTTACCACTATATATAGTATGGTCAGAAAGAATGGTGGACCCAAACAGAAGACACTAACAAGAGGTAGGTGAAGTTGAAGAGAATTTATTGTGAGACCACCGGGAGGGGAATTGGGGTAGAGTGAAGGCGATGGCTGGCAGAGGGACAATGGAGGAAGACAGACTGATGAGTGGCGTTGGCAGGCTGAAATTGCAGGCAAGTAGGCAGGTAGGCAAATGACACATGGGAGAACATAACCAGGCTGACGTGCTACGTTAAGCGTGTTTTCTAATTTCCGTTTGCCAGCGTATCTGTTTTACTGGCAGTGTAGCTTAGCTGCTCGAGCTGAACCCAGTTGATTGTGTTATATTCTTCATAACAGTCGCTTATTACCCACTATATATTTAAACCTTCGCCAGCTCTGGTTAAACACCTTCACTCTTTTGCTGATTTCTTGCCAAATTGTTTACATGTTGTCCAGTTTTGCTGACGTTAGCCTAAGTACTTTAGCTTAGCAGTTATCAATGGCTTCCCTCTCTCCCTTTCTTCACATGTCAAACTTTTTCTCAGCCTCCTTTGGTTATGTAACAAGTGGAGGTAAAAATATGTAATAAACATGTAATACATGTGGTTTATTAGTGAGTACTCGAGCAGCAGCGTTCTGAATCAGCTGCAGCTGTCTAATTGTTATTTTAGGGAGACCTGGGAAGACACTGTTACAGTAGTCGAGTCTGCATAAATGCACAGACAAGTTTTTCTAAGTCCTGCAGAGACAGTCCTTTATTCCTTGATATATTCTTAAGGTAGTCTGACTTTATAATTGTCTTAATGTAGCTATTGAAATTCAGGTCTGAGTTCATGTCTAGACCTAGATTTCTGGCTTGATTAGTGGTTTCGCCAACTGAAGTTGAGTGCTGATTTTTAAATGTTCCTTCTTGGCTCCAAAAACAAATACCTCAGTTTTGTTTAATTTAAAATTCTGTCACATCCAATTATTTATTTGTTCAATGCATTTACTCAGTGATTGTATGGCACCATAGTCCCGTGGTGATATTGTTACATAAATCTGTGTGTCATAATTATAGTAACTTCTTTTGTTGTTTTTCATAATCTGAGCCAGTGGAAGCATGTAGATGTTAAGCAGAAGAGGCCCCAGAATGTAGACTTGGGAAACTTTAGTTACATATAGACACAAAGTAGTCCCCGTCCAACGATTTAAACCAGTTTAGTGCTGTGCCAGGTCAAGGAAATGATCGCGAGGATGGCTGCCGAGGCTGGCTTGGGCCGCTCAGACCCCGCCGGTGGTGGATGTAGCGGCCGTAAAGGAATGACTGCGTCCGTAGAAATGGATATGGACAAACACCCTGAGCCACACGGAGAAGCTGTTCCGGCCACAATAAAGACCCCAGATATGACGGTGAATCTAACTGGGAAGCTTTTCATGCACAATTTGAACTGTTAGCTCAGGCCAGTAAATGGTCCACTACAGTAAAAGCTCTCCAGCTAGCGATGTGCCTCATGGGTGATGCTTTATCAAGCCTGCTGCTGCTAAGTCCTGATGATAGGAGTGATTATGATGCACTAATTGGGGCTCTAAAGCGACGATTTGGACAATGCTCTGCCACTAGCCTGCTCCACTCTGAACTGTGCAGTAGACAGCGACGGCCAGAGGAGCCGCTGAGGGAGCTCGCTAATGACATCAAGGGGCTTATTCACCGCACCTACGCCCACATGCCCCCTCCCATCCAGAGCGAGCTAGCTAGGGACCATTTCCTCCAGGCCCTGCTTCCAGCTGACCTGCGCATCCAGACACTACTGGCTCACCCCGAGTCACTCCAGGAGGCTTTGGAGTCAGCTACGGAGAGAGAGATGCTATGTGCTGGCAGCTTGGGTAAAGTGGTTGAAAAATCACCAAAGGTGAGAGCTGCTTGTGAGACTGAAATGGACTTGGCGCAGCCTGCCTGGGTGGGGGAACTAACCCAACTGGTGAGGGCTGCCATTCTGAGAGACGAGAGGCAGGAAAAGCCACGACCAAGAGTATTCTGGGGGTGTGGGCAGCCTGGCCACCTGGTCCGGCACTGCCTACGTAGCACCGCGGACAAAAGAAACGAGCCGGAGACCGCATAATCGGGACAATGCGGACCCCTGGCACTCTGTCCCGACCCCCTTTAAATAACGAAGCTACACAACGAAGCTACATTACTCTCTTCAGTCACCTCCTCATCATGGACTGCACGAACGAACAGCTGATGGTGCGTTGGCTCCTGGCAAACCTGGAACTCCTTTAACAAGTTTGCGTGAAATTTCTGATGTTTCTTTACTCTCTCTGGCATATAGATTTCATAGGTGACCTTCCCAATCCGTCTTGTGACTTCATAAGGTCCATGCCACTTGGTCAAAAGCTTGCTGTCAGAAGTAGGAAGCAGTAACAGTACCTTTCCCCGTGGTTCAAAAACCCTCTCTTGCTTTTTGGTCATACCACTTCTTTTGGTTCTGTTGAGCCGTCCTCATGGTCTCCTGGGCCAGTGCTGACATATCGGCCAACCTTTCTTTCATCTTGACCACGTATGCCACTACATTCTCTCCCTTTGATGTAGGACTTTCCCAGTAGTCTTTCAGAAGGTCCAGTGGCCCTGTCACCTGGCGTCCATAAAGCAGTTCAAATAGTGAGAAGCTGGTTGAAGCCTGTGGCACCTCCCGGTAGGCAAAGAGCAGATAAGGCAACCATTGGTCCCAATCAGCTCCTGTGCAGGACACAAACTTGTGCAGCATGTTTTTCAGTGTCTGATTGTATCTTTCAACCAGCCCGTCCGTTTGGGGGTGATAAGGGGTGGTCTTAATTATTTTTACTCAGCTGTAAAAGGCAATTAGCAACATGTCTGGCTTTTACAGACTTTCGGGGGAAAACTTCAGGATAGTGGGTTGCATAATCACAGATTACCAAGATGTACCTGTTACCAGAAGAACTCCTCTTTAATGGTCCCGCTACAGCCATGCCTATTCTTTCAAAGGGTGTCTCAATAATTGGCAATGGCTGTAGCTGGGCCCGTGCACCCCTACTCTTTGAAGTCAGCTGACACTTCTCACAAGAACTGCAAAACCTGACTGTACATACCTGGCCACACAAAACGACTGGCAATCCTATGCAAAGATTTTTGAAAGGCCATATGTCCTGCCCATGGTACTGTGTGCCCAAGATCCATCAGCCTTTGTCTAAACTGCTGTGGTAATGCTAAAGCCTCAACATCCCTGTTGCACTGATAGAGAATCCCCCTTTTTACTACATGGGTAACTTCCTCCAGACAGTTTGGGCGACACTGCTTGATCCCCTCAACCTCTGTCACCTTGTCAAACCAAAGTTTTAAAGTAGGGTCTTCCTTCTGTAGTGCACCTACATCTAGTGGAAGGTCTAAATCTAACAGATAACTTGGTTTAGAAATCTCTTCTGTCACTTTAACTGTGCCCTTCCATTTCTCTCTCCTCCTTTCTGCTTTAGTCTTAGAAGGCCTCACTTCACTTGTCTCCCACTCTACCACAAAGAATGGCCACTCCTTGAGGACTTCCTTTGAACTCTGAGCCCTTGTGGTCACCATAACACAAGCTTTAGATGTTGCTGTAACTGGAACCACAGTAGCTTCTACCAATGGGGCTTCCCTGCATTCTTGCTCTGTGCTCTGAACCTTCGTAGTTACTGGGTTGAGTGTGATAGGTTTGCCCTTTTATGCCTGCTGCACAAGATCAAAGAGGGTGGGGACATCATTGCCAACAATGACAGCATATGGTAACTTGGAAGCCAAAGCTACTGGCAAAAGAAAGGTCTGCCCACCCACTGTCAGATATACCTCAGCAGTAGGATACCCATGCTCATCCCCATGAATACAACTAATGCAGGTCGTATCCTCACTCCACTTGTCCCTTGGCACCAGGCTGGATAGCACCACTGTCTGAAACCCCCCTGTGTCTAAAAGAGCTATCTCTCTTTGACCATTCACCAGAACTGGTGCAGTACGGGCTGTCTCCTTAACTACCTGTTGTGTAGTTGGCCTAGGGACTGAACAAAAGAGAGATGGTTTTGTGTGGGTTGCACGTGGACAAGAGTACAGAGTATGTCCTACCCCATTACACAGGTAACATCGCACATCCCGTTTAGAAGCTCTGAAAGGAGTGCTTTTATCAGGGTCTGACTTGCTGGTGTTACTAGATGGAAACTGCCTACCGCTGGGAAAAACTCTACTTGGAGCCTGACCAGAGCCCCGCTCACCCCCAGTGGACTTGCTTCTCTGGGCAAAATTGGTGTCTCTGCCGAAGGTGGTGTGTCTGGCCCCTCTTCTGGCTGCTGTGATTACTTCAGCCAGCTGAGTTGCTTCTTCTGCAGTACGAGGGTCATGCTCACGGATCCACACCTCAAGGTCCGGGTGTATTATCCTCAGGAACTGTTCAAAAATCAACATCTCAGATATTTCTTTCACTGTTGACTTTTCTGGTTTGACCCATTTCGAAAACAAGTCTTTAAGGCAAACATACAGCTCACGTGGGGTCTCTGCTTGAAAAATATTCAGAGACCGAAACCTTTGGCGATACGTATCTGCTGTGATTCCATATTTTGCCAATATTGCTGCTTTAACTTTTTCATAATCTTCAGCGTCTGCAATGTCCATGCACACATAGGCACTCCTTGTCAGCAAAGGGACCAGGCGAACAGCCCACTCATCTTTTGGCCATCGACAGACTTGTGCCATTCTTTCAAATGTTGTCAAAAAGTGTTCAATGTCATCATCTGATGACAGTGGTAGCAGCTTCGGTTCTCTGCGGACTGGTGGTTTCCTCCGAAGTCTTGCATTGTTCGTCTGCTCCTCGTCCAGCTCCACCCGCCCATGTTTGTCATCTTCCTTCATTTCCTGCAACTGCATCTGTATCTGCTGAAACTGATGCTGCATGCTCTTCCATCTTTGTTCTAGATGGGAATAGTCTTTTTCCATCTGCTGGTCTCTGGCTGCTTGAGACCGGGTGAGATTTTTTATCAGACTTGACAATTCCTCCATCTTGCCTGCTTGGTTGCTGGCTGTCACGGCCTCCTGGTCAGCTGATGCACATGCACCTTCATCAGGCTCTTCCTGCTGGTCATTCTTCTTTGTACCTCTAGTCATTCCAACTTCCCACTGCGATGTAGATCCCACTTCTGACACCACTTGTTAGGCTGGCCACGCAGCGGCCGGATTTCAGAAGGACGGACACAGAGTATGTGTAAACCAACCAGGTGTATATTTCACTGACAAAAACAAACAAATACATGGCATAACTCTTTTCATGGACCACGGGCAGCATGTGGTCCTGGCAGCAACAGCACTAGATGTAATTATGGCAGCCTTATATAGTCTGCCACTAACGAGGACCTCCACATCACTGTAAGCTAGGTGACTCTACCCCTTACTCTACAACACAATCCCCTAATGTACAACAAATACATTAAAATGGATGCCTAACATTCTAAAGTCAATTATCTATATGATCTCTATTGTGGTAAGACATCACCATAGAGATCATATCCGGCCCGAACAGAGGATTCAATTTCCCTACCAGGCTGCAGCGCATCATTCGCTCTGCCGAGAGGGTGATTGGCTGCAATCTGCCGTCCCTCCAAGACTTGTTCGCTTCAAGGACCCTGAAGTGAGCAAGCAAGATTGTAGCCGACCCCTCTCACCCTCGACAGAAACTGTTCATGCCCCTTCCATCTGGCAGGAGGCTGAGGTCCATCAGGACCAAGACCTCACGCCACATGAACAATTTCTTCCCATCCGCAGTCGGGCACATTAATAGAGCCCGGGTCCCCCACTGACTCTGTCATCCCCAGGACAATTTCCTACCGGTCACTCCCCTGCACATTCCTTCACTCGACACTTTTACACTACACTTACATCTCACTTGTTTATAGTCCTGTTATCTGTTCGTTTGTGCACTTTATTTTATATTTCACTTTATTTTATATCTTTCTATAAATTTTAATATGTTTCTACTTTGCACTGTGTTGATTGTTGTTGATTGTTAAATGTTATGCACCTCCCGTCATGTCAAATTCCTTGTATGTCCAACATACCATGGCAATAAACGGTTCTGATTCTGATTCTACGCATCGACGAAGCCCTCGACACAGTGCCCCTGCAGCGCTGATGGCTGCAGCTACTGTGAGAAAAGAGAGGCGCAGAAAGAAGAGCGGCTGCAACCTGATGTGAAATGTGCTGCAGTGGGACCGGAGGCCACGGACTGACAGCTGTGGACGCAACAGAGTGGGGGTGCAGACAGGAAGAGGATGTCGACATAAGGCCAGTGCTCACTTGGGTGGGAGCCCGGCAGCAACCAGCTTGGTGAGAGGTTGCCTTGTGTTGGGACTCTAGTCAATTTTTCAAGCCCTGCGCCTGCGGGATGGTGTGCTGCACAGGGGTTGGAAAGAGCCAGCAACGGGAGAGACAGTGGCAGGTGGTAGTGCCCAGGGCTCTGAGAGAGACAGTGCTCCAGGCGATGCACGGAGCTCCGGGATCTGGTCACTTCGGGGTTACTAAGACCTTCCGCCGCCTCCGCCAGGGGTTCTACTGGGGCCAACATGGGATGTGGAGGACTACTGCCGCCGCTGCAACAGCTGCACTGCACGTAAAGGCCCTGCGGACAGATCTCATGCCCAGCTCCAACAGTTCCCAGCTGGGTGTCCCATGGAGAGGGTGGGGATTGATGTTCTCTGACCTTTTCCCCACTCAGAGAGAGGTAACCGTTACATCCTCACTGCCATGGACTATTTTACTAAGTGGCCTGAAGCTTACTGCCTGCCAGACCAGGAGGCGAGACTATAGTTGATGCTCTGGTGGGGGGGGGATGTTCAGCAGACCAGGGCAGAAACTTTGAGTCCCGTGTCTTCGCTGCCATGTGTGACAAACTGGGCTCCCACAAGATCCGCACCACACCCCTCCATCCACAGAGCGATGGACTGGTCGAGAGATTTAACTGCACGCTGGCGCAGCAGCTGGCCATAGTGACAGCTAAACACCAACGTGACTGGGACGACCATGTGCTGATGGCTTACAGGTCTGCTGTACAGGACTCTACTTCCTGCTCTCCTCATGCTAGGCAAGGCAATTCGGACGCCAGCTGAGATGATGGTGGGGAAACCTCCTGATGCCCCTGGAGGTTCCCCGGGGCTCGACTATGCTAGGAAACTCCAGGACGGCTTGGAGGCTGCCCACGAGTTTGCCAAGAACCAGCTGTGCAGTGCAGGCGCAAGGCAAAAGAGGAACTACGACGTGCACGTGAGAGGACGACATTTCGAAGTCGAGGAGCTGGTCTGGGTGTATAGCCCGCAAAGGAAGAAGGGCAGGTGCTGTGGAGGGTTGAATCTCCCCCACCGAGAGAAGGCCGGAGAGCACGCTCCACTGTTATTTTACAGTAGAGTTGCTTCTTAATAAATCTACCCTAAACTGGTTTACAATTAAAAGTATTTAATCCTACTGAAGCTAATACAATTACAGAATGAAGTACACTACTAACAAAATATATAATAATATGATCCGCGCGGAAAAGCTATTCACTCGCGACTCAGCCTGAAAACACAGATGCTTCCACGCTGAGAGCCGAGTAGGAAGAGAGTGAATACCTTTCCAGCACTTCCTCTTACAGTTTGAAATCCCCTCCCTTTTGGCCATCTTAATTCCTATTGGCTAATTTCGGTTGCCTCCTCCTGGCGTCAGGCTTCCGAAAACCCTCGCGCGGGCACAACCTGCAAATGTCTGTCTAGAAGTCTGACTTTCCCTTGGCTATTCTTCACAGTTTAATACATTCAATGACTGTCTTTTATGGCTTAACACTTCTTTGGTAAACATTCTATATAAAGATTAGGATTTGCAACTTTTGGCAAAAACCTTCACAAGTTTCACAAGCAAATATTAAGGTGCTACAATTCTACTAAGATACACTTCTAACTACAAATTCTAAAACACTTCTAATTATGAATCTTCTAATTATGTATTCCAACATACTTCTAATTATGATTTCTTAATTATGAATCATTAAACACTTCTATTATAATTTCTTAAAACACACTTCTAAACCCCAAATTTCCTACAGTGCCCAAAGCTGGATAGTGAGTGGGTGGGACCCTGCTGAGTCCTGGAGAGACTTGGAGAGGTAGTGTACAGGGTGCAGCTGCCACCACGAGGAAGGGAAGTCGCCCTACCAGGGCACAGCCATCCCACCAGGACAAGAGCTTGGGACACGAGGAACCCTGGACTCTGCCCAGACTACCCCCAAACCCTTCCCAATAACCCCAGTGTCTCGCCCGGCCCTTCACAGACTGGACTTGGTGTCTCTGGCCCAGCCCCTCCCTCCCTATCCGTTGGCCCCAGCGTCCCCTCGACCCCTTTCCCTTCTCCCCGGCCGACGGCGGCCTCAGAGGAACCGAAGGCCCCCTGGCCACCTGAGAGACTTTGTTTGCCCCCTCGAGGGCGAGGGACTTTGTGGTGGGAGGGTAGTGTAACGGATTGAGTGACATGTCACTGGCAAAGAAATCCCAGAGGTGCCTATACTTTCTCCGCAAACTAAAGAAGGCAAGAACACCCCCATCCATCATGTGCACTTTTTACCGAGGCACCATTGAGAGCATTCTGACAAACTGTATCACTGTGTGGGGCGGAAGCTGCACTGACTACAACAGGAAAGCCCTGCAGTGCATAGTGAACACAGCTGGAAGGACCATTGGTGCCTCACTCCCCTCCCTGCAGGACATATATGACACCCGCCTCACCCGCAAAGTGACCATGATTGTGCGCGACTCCAGCCACCCCTCACACAGTCTCTTCAGCCTCCTGCCCTCTGGGAGAAGATACCGGAGCCTCCGTGCTCGCACCACCAGACTTTCAAACAGGTTCATCCACCAGGCTGTTAGGAAGCTGAACTCTCTCCCTCCTCTCTTGCTACCGAGAGCTCCCTTTAACCTGTTCCAACTCCCCCCTATTTTGGAGCAAAACCGCCTAAAATGACATACCCAAATTAAAATGGCTGTAGCTTCTGAACCACTCTGACTATATGCATCAATGAGGTCTTTCTAGAAATAAAACCCCCTAAGGTTCCTTGTGGAAGTGTCAGAAAACCTGTAGGTCATACAGGAACAGAGCAGTGGGCCTTTGAAGTCAGTAAAAATTGAAGATTTTTGTCCGCCTAAAATAAAGTGTCTTTCAGTATAAATAACTGCCTGTGGCTGTATTTTTGCAGGTAAATGACAGTATAGGGCTATGTAACTACACTATCAGTGAACAACTGCCTCAAATTTGAAGAAGATTGGACAAAGTATGACCATTCTACAGTGTTTCTTCCATGAAGAGATCCAGGCGGAGCTCTAAAAGGATATTTGGAGACCCAAATGGACACATGGTAACCAAATGATATTCTGACACACTAAAGGTGTTTCTCCCTTTATATTTTGTTATTATATTATTTTCCTTTTATTTTTAGCCATTGCAAAAACTATGTATATATGGTCAAAGACATGGTGTGTGAGTAGCAGACTTGCTGTGCGTAAATGGCTGCGACAGAGCGCACGGTCGAGGATACCGGTAGCTCATTTACGCAAAGGTTATACATTAGTTTACGGCTTATGTAAGAAACAGTCATGGTTTGCACTATAAGTACTAGCGTTTTCTGAAGGCACTAGTTCCATGGTAAGATCCGCTAGCACATTGTCGGGTCTGTAATGTGTCTTTTTCCGTCGAAATGCTGCAAGATCCGACTTGCAGCGGTTATGGTGACTTTAGACAGTGTGTCTTTGGGCTCCGTTTGTGACAAAATCCATAAGAAATTAAAGAAAATAGATGTTTTCTTTGCAAAGATGAGGATTTGGGGCATGCTGGGATACCAAACACGGCCATGTTTTGTGACGTATTTTGCGGAAGCAAGCCGTACGAACGGAAGGGGAGGGGATCGAGGACGCCGGCGTGCAGGAGGTTTAAAGGGGGCTAGAGGGGGGGGGCGACAGAGTACACATGTGTACAATTCATTTTTGCGAAACGAATAAAATTATATTTTATGACATATCATATACCTATGTAACAAAGAGATTCTGGGCGAAACAACCATGGGAGCCATTTTACACACTGCAAACACAATTATACACAAACTAATATCATATCTAGAAGATTTACCACAATATCACGTATTTTTCGCCACAAATCGGCGACCTTTGCACTCCGTTTGCATCTCCCATCACAAAACTGGCAGCTATCATGGCGGATGGATACATGAAAAAGCACGAGGATTCGACCGCCAGTCGAATCACACCCTCTAAATTCCTCTCCATTAAACCATTCAAAAGTTATACATAAAGCCAACGAACAACAAGCCGCTCCACAGCAAAAAAATTGAAACGCATCGTACCTTTAGGTGATTTTTGTGAGGAAAAACGCAGGAAAGCCATTGTAATCCATGTCAGCGGTATAGTCCGTCCCCTGCACTCTCTGTCTGTAAGAAAATGGAGGTTCTGGGAGGTTCTATGACGAAATGGTCAGCATTTCCCTGCTGGGCCAATGATTTTACGCGTGGGGGTTGTGCCGCACAGATCGAGATTTTTAGTGGCTAAAAGTCTGTCAATCTACTAAATAACTCGCTTACTGCTTTCGTGAGTCTCTTCTGCATTGAACAAGGTGCCACATGATGAAATCCGCTAATCACAGGCCTTACAAAGGCTTACAGAGACACAGACAGAGAGGAGAAAATTCCATCGAGGAGAGATATGAGAGCTCAAAATGGCTCAAAATTATGCCAAACTGCTTTATTAGGATGTATTGAACACTCTTAGTGATAAAACAAGTGAATATATATAGTTAATATATAGTTATATAGTATATAAAATTAGAATAGAGCAGTGCAACAGCTGGTTCCAAAAATGAGAATTTGGCTTGGCTGTCTGTACTCAGACCTATTATGCTGGCCTGCTTCACTCAATCGAAGTAAAATTTGTTTGTGGAGACTGTAAACATGTGCTATGACTGTGGCGTATTTTTAGGCTTGGATCTGCATTATTTCAAATAAATATTTTCAATACAAGTGCTTTTTTTTCAGGCGAACCTGAAACTTTTCGATTTGAGCTGTGTGCCATCTTCATTCACTATTAACCAGTAACATATACACAATATTTACACATCTGAACAAGTGTATCACAAGTTTTACCTGTATTATACCATCAAAATTATTAAAATAGACCTTGTAGTTAGAGGTCTGCACTCTCTTTAGTATGGGTATGCAATTTTCGAGCAGACGCCTAAAAATAGGGCTAGGGTTTAAGAGGTACTCCCTATGTCTGACTGCTGCTAAATACAGAATGATAGTTTTCTTAATATATATGTTGTCTCAATGTTTTTCTATCTATTTGCACTTTATTATCTGTATTCACTTTATATGTTGGACTGGAGAGAAACGTTTTTTCAACTCCTATGTATGTTCGGTACATGTTGAGAAATTGACAATAAAGCTGACTTTGACTTGACTTTGATGTTATGTTAACCTGTTATGTTATAATTGTTATTGTGTTTACAGGAAGAAGTTGTTCTAGATAAGATTGGTTATTGCATTTTCTGAGGTCAGTGAAGGTCTCATGCCCTGTGAAGCTGTAAAACCTGTCAATCATCCTAGCTACCTATGGGTGTGGGTGGTACACATGATTGGGATTGGCAGAGAGAGTGAGGTGGGATGTTGTTGTTTGTGCTGTAGCCTGTTGAGAGTTAGTCTATGACCGGGAGGAGATTGCTAAGCATGTTAGAGGACGTTTAACGGTGTTGACTGTTGTTTTGGCGTGTACTCTCCGCTAATAAAACACAACAAGTAAGATAACGTCTCGTAGCTTTCCTTACCGAGGGTCGCTACAGTATGTTGTGGTTGACCGTATAATGACCGGCTTGTCATTAAGGGGTGATGGTGGGTCCCGCAGCCAGACCAGTTGAGAACCACTGGTCTAATGCAGTGGTTCTCAAACTGTGGGGCGGTATTGCAGGTGGGGCGCAGGGGGAAATGCAGAATTTTTTTATTTCAAGAACTTTATTCATACCTGCAAACTTGTCGCTTTTCGGCGAAATTCGCCGTTATGAATCAAAATATATCATCCACGTGAATCGTGTAGATCCGTATAGGTTGTGTTTTTTGGGGGGGGTCAACTGGCCAGCCAGCGTTTCTCAGATTGGAGTGAGACGAGGAGAAAAGGTGATGTCGTGATCTTCACAATAAAACATCTCTGATGTGATGTGACGAGTCTTGGCCAATCAGCGTTAAGATGTCTACAGCATCTTTCCCTCAGTTAAAGTTTAAGTTACGTTACGTTCCGCTCCAGTTCATACTTGCTGGGTTAAATTAACGTCCACTCAGTGGTGGCTGGTCAATAGAGGGCAATGGGGCATGGCCCCACCTTGAGCCACAAAAAATAAAAAATAAAAATTATAATAATCATAAATTATACAAATTGTCAATATTTGTGTTTTTGAACTATGGAATGTACCCAGTAATATGTGTAAAATATGATATCTGCACAAAATATATGCTTTTCCTGCTCGTCCTCTCCGCCTGTGTGCTCGTCTGCTCGTGCTCTCCGCCTGTGTGCACGACACGTCTCAGAACGCGCAGTTAAGCTCTTTAATGACATTTATGCTATGACTTTTCATATTTCTATCTCTTATGCTTTATGAATTATTAAGCTTTTTGCAACTTTTGTTTTGTATGGGATGTCTATGGAGAACATTTTCAAATCCTCAAACTTTTTCAACTTTCAAATCCTTCTACTTCCTCATACTTTCAGCTACAGACACCATTTCAACTTTCAAATGTTGAGAAAACCCTGAGCTATTGCCGCATGATTCAGCTTTTTCATGTCTTTTAAACTTTTTGAACTGCAGCAATTTAACTTTTATGATTTTTCAGTCCTTTTCTGACTTTATAATGGGTGTGAATTGCGCAGCTTAGAGTGCGTGATGTCACCACTAGAGTGAAGACCAGCTTGAGATTCTTGTGAAAAAAACATTTGTATTTTGCCACTGTGTCCACAATCTTCACTCTTCATGCATCATTTTCGGATGTAAAAGTAGCTAATCTTGTCCTTGTCGTAGACAAATGACTGTGGAATCCCACAGACTTACACATTTGGCTCAAGGAGCCGCAGAGCGACATGAACTCCAACCAACTGCTCCATTAGACTCCATGTTAAATCTGACCACTCATTTCTCAAAGAAAGCAGACGGTACCAGTTTTGTCTATTGCTCTGGAGCTCACATTTTTAACACCACAAACATAAAAAAAACACATTACCGCGTTCGGCAGAGTCTTATCTTTCTAACGGTATCCATATTTTGGCAGTCAGACTCCTGCTTTTTGTTAAAAGGGGCTTTGTTCAAAATCACTGTTTACGGTAATGTTTCTTAATCAGTCTGCCTCTAACACCAGGTGCGTTGTCACCATGGCAACCAGTTACACACAGGCACGCAGGCTCTCTCTCTCTCTCTCTCTCTCTCTCTCTCTCTCTCTCTCTCTCTCTCTCTCTCTCTCTCTCATACAGTCATTCAGGTCTTAGAGATTTTAAGAGGACTTTCCACCCCCCCACCCCATTTCAAAATAAAAGCCCCAGAGAGTGAACTCTACCTGAAATGCTTGTGATGAAGCCTGTCATTTAATAACCTCTGTGTTTCATACATTCTGATTCTGTCTCCTCTCCTTTCTCCCCCACCCAGCCCCTCTTTCAAAATAAAAGCCTCATGGATTAACTGTATTTAAATGTTAAGCTCAAAATTTGGCTTTTTTGTTGAAAAACGTAATGCTCTGACTAATACTGCGACAACTACTACTGCTGCTGCTAATATAGTATTATTACTATTACTACTGCTACTACTTCGACTATAACCTTTGCTGTTGCTACTATTACTACTACTACTATTACTGCTACCATCAATATTATTACTACCACCACTGCTATTACTACCACTACTACTATTACTTATACTACAACTGCTACTACTACTACTGCTATTCATGCTACTACAAGTAGTATTACTACTACGGCTATTAGTACAACTGCTACGAGTACTACTACTACTACTACTGCTACTTCTTCTACTGCCATTACTATAACTACTTATACTACTACTACTACTGTTATATTAAATACTATGACCAATACTACAGCTATTACTACGACTACTGATACTACTACTTCTAATTACTAATACTTCTACTACTACAAATATCACTACAGGACTTTTAACTTTCAAAATGTTCAGCTCTTTCAGGAGAGGGGTGCTTTGACTTTTCATATTTGTAATCTTAACTTTTTGAAATATTAAGCTATTTGCAATTTTTCTTTAATGGGATCTCTATGGAGAAAATCTTCAAATCCTGTTAAACTTCTTCAACTTTCAAAGCCTTCTTCTTCTCATACTTTCAGCTACAGACACCATAGTTAGACATTTCAACTAGAAGGGTTTTCAGCAGTGC
This sequence comes from Anarhichas minor, assembly GCF_050575085.1. Taxonomy (NCBI): domain Eukaryota; kingdom Metazoa; phylum Chordata; class Actinopteri; order Perciformes; family Anarhichadidae; genus Anarhichas; species Anarhichas minor. The sequence continues at coordinate 21,839,232 of NW_027466582.1, forward strand.
AGTTTAAATGCTTTCGAGCTTCAACATTTTTCAGACAGGTAGTCTCCCATTTCTTAATTTTCAGCAATTTTTTTACAATTAATTTCAGCTTTCAGCATTCCAACGCATTTTCAGCAGGAAATGCATTTTCTAGTTGTTGGAATGCTGTTAAGCATTCCAACAACTAGATTCCAACACCCCTCTGCTGAAAGAGCTGAACATTTTGATCATTTGGGATCAGAAGCGTTAGTGTGAGCATCACATTTCCTAACACAGACAGTTTTAGGGAGCAGTATGGCTTCTAACAAGTTGGACACGAGACGGTGGTGAGAAATGAACTTGCCGGATGATGTCAGAAAGCCTCTGTGTTTCCACAGGGCACCAAAGTGAGTGTTTGCGTGAATGTTAACTGTTTTGTCGGCAGCAAGCTTACAGGCTCCCATAAGAGCCACAAGTTCTGCAGCTTTGAGCCGAGAAGTGCAGTTACCGCTGCACAGAGTGTCATATGATGAGACTACAGCAAATCCAACCAACCCTTCTCCCGTGTACGGCGATCAGGATGCCGAACCGTCCACAAACAGTTCTAAATCAGCATTTGGCAAAGGGGTGTCTGTGAGGTCAGGTCTCGGTGTGCAGACCTGTTCAAGAGAAACAACATAGTTATGTGGCTCTTCATCTGCTGCAGTAGGAAAAAGAGTAGCAGGATTAAGGGTAGCAGCACCTGCAGAGGTTGTTTGCCAGCCTCCGCTTGGATGTCAAGAAGCAGAAGTGGTGATTGGTTACCATTCCCCTTTGGTATAGAACGATCTACACTACTGGAGATGCCCAGAACACAAGTCACCTCCTACGTCATGGTGCTCACAGATGCTTCCCTGACGGGGTAGAGCTGTTGGTGGTGGGTGGCCTGTGGCTGAGGACTGACACATCAACCTCTTCAAGCTACTACAGTGTTACTCGTCCCCCAGCACTTCAGAACCCTGATACAGGGGGAGCACATGATGGTGTGGACAGACTACTGCACAACGGTGGCATATATCAACAGGCAGGGTTTAGTTTGGTCCCCTGCCTTGTTACGAACGGCAGAGAGCCTGTGGTTGTGGGCATAACACATGTGCCATGGCCAAGAGAGCTGCTTGCCTTTTCGCCTTGTCCCTCTCCTGTCATCCTCTCTAGGCTTGACTTCTAAGAGGGACAGGCTGAGGAGGGTTGGACTGCCTGTACAGGTTGTGCAGACCATCCAGGCGGCAAGACCAGGATCCACCACTTCCTGTTACAAGGCAAAGTGGTCAGGCAAGGCAACTTTGTTCCAAAGAATTTAAGAAGTTCTTAAAGGTCAAAAGTTACAAAGCTGGATGCTTTTTGCCCTCCACCCCATGCAGGGAACAGGGAGGCAAATGCATCTGCATCTGCACAACATGTGCTGGCCATGTTGTGTTGAATGCACGACCCCCATCAGACGCACTTCATGCTTCAGGGATGGTGTGGCTAGTATATCATATCCCCTGGCGATGAAGAGGGAGCTCTCTGCTCCAACTCAGCATCTTGTCCCAGACTCCAGTGGAGACGGTGTCATCCCTCCTCTTTCTGGGCCCTGCAGTGCACATCATCAGTATGGGAGGATGTTGGTTGACGATCACAAAGGGCCCCCCAATCTCTAACATTCCTCTATTAGTACTTCCCCAGCTCTCATGCCCTAATTGGAGTTTGAACAGCTGCAGGTGAGGGTTACGAGCAGATTGGATTTAGCAGGAGGAGATGTGCTGCTCCACACATCCAGAGCAGGGGTCTTCTCTTTTTCTTTTGAAGGATTTATAATGAAGTAGTTAAATGTGTTACTGGGAAGAAGAGAAATAAATAAGGGTAAGAGTAACATTAACCCTGTATCTTGACCACACTTTGTGTATGTGTGTGTTTGGGTGTGTGTGCGTGTGTATGAGCTGTGAAATGATTTAGCACACTAACATCAAGTGCCTCACTACCATCTACTGAAGACGTCTGAGATCCGACCAAACCTCTGAACGCACGCCAACATTTTACAGAGACTCACAATTGAGACACAGGCGTTACACACATGTAACGCCTACATGTAACTGCAGCTTGTCTTTTAGTTGCTGTTGATATCGATTACATTTCATGATCATATATATATTATTATTCTGCCTCCCTTTGGTCTGCCACAGCAGGGTTTTGCTAGGCTGTTATATGATCAATATCAATATGATTGTTAATATACCAGAAATCCAGCCATATAGAACAACTTCTGCATACATGCTTTATATAGCCATATATAACACAAACACTATGATCTAAGTTCCAACAAATGTATTTTGTTAAAAGAAGTCAGCAGAATGAACTGTTCACCAACTTCGTGAACTAAGTATATAGTTGTACAACAACAAAAAACCGAATAGCCTTGCTATTATTAATTAAATAAAGTCATTAACTTACATTAAATGAAGCCTACATTTAATGAAGCCTACATTTAATTTGTTTAACTAACAATAGCTGCTGTTATCTATGTTTGTGTGTGCTTGCTATTAGATCATTGTCTGCATTGCGAGTAAATAACAGTGTTGGTGGTCACTGTTTTATCATCAACATTTCTGTGTAAATCTGGCTTTACCATGAGCCAACGCCCAGCTGCTGTTGCATGTGTGTGTAGTAGTGAGCGGTGCTCTCCAAGGTGCTGATCCTGCTGCTGGGAGTGGCTACAGTTCGGGAGCTCTCCTGCACTTTACTAGTGTGTACCTTAAGTGTATGGACTTACATAATTACTATTCCTTTGGACAAATGTATGTTCATCAAAGTATACAACTTGTTTTTTAATGGCAACAAAATAATGTAAGAAAAACATGCACAGTCATCATATATTATTTATAGCCTACGCATATGTTTCATATGGGTGTTGTCTCACATGTACCCCCAAAGCACCCCCCACTTGAAACATGTTCTCAGGGATATGAATGTAGCCTGTATCTCTTTGCGTTCCAAGCTCATTAAATAAAATGAAATAATAGGCTGATTGGTCGGAATTCAGGGTTTGTCTTGTTCAAAATAGTGTTGTGTGGCTCGAAGGGTGGCACTGTATGTTTCGAAGCTTCATTCATAACATTGATATTAGAATTACTATTATTAATAATTACAGAAACATTAGGCTCAGCAGTCCACCTTCTCCTCTCCCCTCTCTCAAACACACAGCGAGCGATACAGCGCTAAGTCCTCTCTGTAATTGTCTCAAAAGTCAACATTTATTGAAAAAAGATAGATGTATAATAATTTCCAAAATTCACAACATATTTTTAGTTAATGAAATATTCTGCTTCAGTCCATATTTGTTGGCATTTACCTTTTTAAAAATGCTCGCCCGCACGCACCTGTATTAAAGAGGCTGTCTAGCAGCAATCTAACAACACCACAAATTCCATTTTTATAACAACAATAACATAGGTTGATAACGTCATAAAATATGACGACAGACATTCAAAGATTCATTTGAAAACCGCAATAGAAGCTCCAAATGTAAAAAATTAAAATACATTTGATACAGCCCTGACATAACGTTAACTCAACCTACTCTTATGGAGATGTGGGTCATGTTTGTTTTGTAATTTGTTTTTTTCAGGATGGATGGTTACCATCAATCGCCTGCTAGAAATCGGCTATTTATTCCAACAATAGGTTGTGAAGTTTTATGAATGTGAACTTGTAAGCTTATGTGACCTCATGCGATAGCCTACCACCATGATTTATTCTACATTAAATGTGGTGAGGAGTGGTAGCATATCCAACCTTTGTACTTTTTTTTGTTCAAATTGTTGTTGATAAAGTCAACATTAGCTATCAAATGCAAATCAAAACTAGCTATTATCTTAGCAGTAATTTTGTTTAATCAGAATCAACTTTATTGGCCAATGTGATCACAAACAAGACATTTTTCAATTCAGATGTGTAAATTAACATTGAAAGGTGCTAAATTTGATATTAAAAGAATTCATGTAGCAGCAAACAACTATTTATATGTTATAGTGGAGAAATGTCTACCTGCTCAGAGAAGGAAGTCTCTCACCTTTTGTATGTGTTTTAATCAGAGCTTTTCTATGCTTTTGTTAACATAGCCAGTCTTGCTGCACCTGCTTTTAGTGCATATTCGTGCATGGTTCACTGGCTAGCCTTGGCTACTGCTGTGCACAGCTCTCATTATTCCATTTATTATACAGCTGATAACACTGTCCTGACTGACAGCGTCAACGCGGAAGCATAACACCCACCCTGTCAGTAAGAACATTGCCATTGGTTTGTGGACTGCAATTTTGAAGCTCAAGTTTGGTATTTTTGCAGTCACCATCTTGTTTTTTGCAACCAGTGAACAGAAGTGACCATATTTGACGTAGAGAGGCGATGTACAGTGCATCCGGAAAGTATTCACAGCGCTTCACTTTTTCCACATTTTGTTATGTTACAGCCTTATTCCAAAATGGATTAAATTCATTATTTTCCTCAACATTCTATACACAACAACCCATAATGACAAAGTGAAAACTGTTTTTTGCAAATTTTTGCAAATCTATTAAAAATAAAGAACGAAAATATAACATGTACATAAGTATTCACAGCCTTTGCCATGACACTCAAAATTTAGCTCAGGTGCATCCTGTTTCCACTGATCATCCTTGAGATGTTTCTACAACTTGATTGGAGTCCACTTGTGCTAAATTCAGTTGATTGGACATGATTTAGAAAGGCACACACCTGTCTATATAAGGTACCACAGTTGACAGTGCATATCAGAGCATAAACCAAGCCATGAAGTCCAAGGAATTATCTGTAGACCTCCGAGACAGAATTGTATCGAGGCACAGATCTGGCGAAGGGTACAGAAAAATTTCTGCAGCATTGAAAGTCCCAATGAGCACAGTGGCCTCCATCATCCGGAAATGGAAGAAGTTTGGAACCACCAGGACTCTTCCTAGAGTTGGCCGCCCAGCCAGACTGAGCGATCGGGGGAGAAGGGCCTTAGTCAGGGAGGTGACCAGGAACCCGATGGTCACTCTGACAGACCTCCAGTGTTGTTCTATGAAGAGAGGAGAACCTTCCAGAAGGACAACCATCTCTGCAGCACTCCACAAATCAGGCCTGTTTGGTAGAGTGGCCAGACGGAAGCCACTCCTCAGTAAAAAGCACATGACAGCCTGCCTGGAGTTTGCAAAAAGGCACCTGAAGGACTCTCAGACCATGAGAAACAAAATTCTCTGGTCTGATGAAACAAAGATTGAACTCTTTGGCCTGAATGCCAAGCGTCATGTCTGGAGGAAACCAGGCACTGCTCATCACCTGGCCAATACCATCCCTACAGTGAAGCATGGTGGTGGCAGCATCATGCTGTGGGGATGTTTTTCAGCGGGAGGAACTGGGAGACTAGTCAGGATTGAGGGAAAGATGAATGCAGCAATGTACAGAGACATCCTCGATGAAAACATGCTCCAGAGCGCTCTGGACCTCAGACTGGGGCGACGGTTCATCTTCCAACAGGACAACGACCCGAAGCACACAGCCAAGATAACAAAGGAGTGGCTTCGGGACAACTCTGTGAATGTCCTTGAGTAGCCCAGCCAGAGCCCTGACTTGAACCCGATTGAACATCTCTGGAGAGATCTGAAAATGGCTGTGCACCGACGCTCCCCATCCAACCTGATGGAACTTGAGTGGTTCTGCAAAGAAGAAATGGAGAAACTGCACAGAAATAGGTGTGCCAAGCTTGTGGAATCATACCCAAGAAGACTTGAGGCTGTAATTGCTGCCAAAGGTGCTTCAACAAAGTATTGAGCAAAGGCTGTGAATACTTACTGTATGTACATGTTATGTTTTCGTTCTTTATTTTTAATAGATTTGCAAAAATTTGCAAAAAACAGTTTTCACTTTGTCATTATGGGTTGTTGTGTGTAGAATGTTGAGGAAAATAATGAATTTAATCCATTTTGGAATAAGGCTGTAACATAACAAAATGTGGAAAAAGTGAAGCGCTGTGAATACTTTCCGGATGCACTGTATATCTCTTATAGCAACCTGTCAATCACAAGATAGCCCGCCCTAAAGCATACCCTGCTTTATGGTCTGTTTGACTCTAAAAGGATCATAATTTACTAAATGGACATCATGCTGTATTGAAGAATACTTGAAACTAGAGATTGAGACCATAAACTCATGTTTACAATGTTTACTGATGTAATAAATCAAGAGAGAAGTAGTCATTTTCTCATAGACTTTGTTTTGCAACCAGAGGAGCCGGCCCCTGATGGCCAGAAGACAGAATGCAAGTTAAAGGCACATGAGTATGAGCTTCACTTTTCAGAACCAGAGGTTGACGCTTGTTCCCCCTCAGGTAAACACTATTAGTTCTGTCACCACTGTGGACATTAATGGCACTGTTTGCACCAATAGCTGCGAGCTGCCGGATAACCCATTGCCATGTTGACAGCCATGTAATAGTATGCTCTGAATTTTGCATTGAGCACCTTTAACTATAATGTACAGCAGAGGTAGCCAACACGGTGCCCGCGGGCACCCTGTCGCCCGCAGGGATCACGTGAGTCGCCCGCAAGACATGTTCTAAAAATAGCACTAGTCATTATGGAGCTCCGTCTAAAATTGTAGTTGCTGTTCTTTTTTAATCAAAAACGCTTGCAGAGAGTTAAGAGAGTTGGGTACCCGGAGGCGCACGGCGGACAGCCAGGACGAGGCTGCCGCACCGCACTAGGTTTTCAGGTTCTGAATGGCGGGCGCATCCCGTTGGTGCCAGACGCGAGCCGCGAGCGCACCCCGTCGTCAGGTCCGTAAATCCTCGGTACAGGCCGCGGGGCAACAACTCAGGGGTGGCGGGGGTAGAGGCGAGGCAACGCAATCCGACCGAAAAGGCCCAGACTAGAGGTTTGAACGCGGGCGCCCGAAGACACTCGCGCGCCTCGGAGGGTTGGATCCCCCGCTCGGCTATAGACGAGACCGGTTACTAGTTTCTTCGTGGAGAAAAAGGTACCATTGGAAAAGCTGGTGTCGGTGATAACAGACGGGGCTCCCGCGATGACGGGCCGGCATGCAGGCTTCATTGCGCAATGCAAAGGTGACCCAGACTTCCCAAAATGTCTACATTACCACTGGATCATTCACCAGCAGGCGCTATGTGCAAAAGTAACCGGCTTTAATCATGTGATGATACAAAAATATCAGAGATGTGATACCTCTGACTTTCAAATGTTGAAAAAGATTAACAGAAATAAAAGTTGCATGTTTAAATGTGTAGCTATACCATCATTGTTGTGGAAATCATTGTTAATAATTATTGTGAGGAATAATTAACTGACATGTGATCAAACAGTCTCTTCACATATATTATTATTATTAAGGTGATCTGTGCAATTTTGTTATTCAGGAAGTTTGTATCAAATAAGTAGCCCTTCGTACAACTCGTACACTGTAAAAAAAAATAAGCTTGTTCAACTTAAAATAATGAGTAACCTGGCTGCCTTAAAATGTTGAGTTAGGCAAGCTAAGAAACTTCAGTTGTTTGCACTTCAATCCGAGTTCATTCAACTAAGAATAAATAGTTGGGCTGACAAGGGGGAAGCTAAATATTACTTAAATAATAGTCCCATCAACTTTAAACTTCAAGTTAAACCAACACGTTTTTTAGTACAACCAACAAGACATTTTAGGTTGTACCAGCCTAAATCCTAGTTGAGACAACAAATAATGACTAGTATAACCAACAAACTATTACCGTTATCCTGAGCTGTACAAACATGAAAATAATAGTTGTTTCAACTAATCTTCTTGTTGGATCAATTTATACATTTTAGTTGGGCAAATATAGTAATACAAGCTGACCTCACTCAGCATCTTGTTGAATGAACTTATCATTTTAAGGCAGCCAGGTTACTTTTTAAAGGTATAGTTCATCTTACTTTCAATATTAAGTTCATTCAACAAAATTAAACTGCTTAATTTTCCCAGACAACTTAACCCTCCTTTTTTCTAACAGTGCATATAAAAATAAGTCACAGACATTAAAGAACATTCAGATCGCTATTTTATTTCATTCCAAAATTGAATATAAAAGCAATGCTCAGTGCATGTATTTTTTGATAGCCATATATCATAGAACGCTATTAACATTAACATTAATACAAACTGAATGCAAAATAGATTTAGTATTGCATTTTTAACACAAAAGCAGAAATGCTGGTACATACTGTAAAAGATTACCAAACTTATAGTGCTGTAGTTGAATTGCACAACAATAACTTTGAATTAGCATATTTGCTCTTGACTGAACTATAGGAACTTAAACAGGCCTTTGTTTTTTGTTTTCTTAATCAGGCCTTGTGTTGAGTGTTCTAACCATGTGATGTGTATGTGGGCATGGTGGTGTTTATGTGTGAGATTGAGTGTGTTTTAGTGTATGACATATGTACATGTCTAGCAGACCATCTACCACAGTGATAGCTGCCATTAACTTGGCCAACTTGCCACTTCTCTTATGCTTGAAGCATCCTGTTTCGGAGTCCATTAACTTTGGCTGAACAATTGCCACTGCCGATGCCCATGACAACCTTTTGTATAACTTCAAAAGTATACTTTAGTCCTTTGGGATAGTCTATGTTTAGGCTGTAAAGGAGTCCCATCAGTGCTGCAAAGGCTCTGGCAACATCCTTTTGCTCATGCAGAATTACGTGCTCCTCCAGCACAACGGCGACATCAACAATGTTCTTTGCCAGCAACGGTTTGTTATTTCCACCGTCCTCTGCAACAATGAGAAGGCCAATGTCCATTCCCTTGGTTGCTTCCACTTCTGAACTGGTAGTCTGAAAATCACAATGAAATATTTAGTAGCTAACCATGTACCATCACTAAACCAAACCTCATTTACTACTTTTGTTTTGGGAAAAACAAGACAACAAAGGCAGCATTATGAGACATTCTGCATAACACCAAATTACATGGTGCCGCTTAACCTTAACAGCAAAGTCCTACTTTGAGACAGCTAGATATTAGTTACTAGGATATAGATATGTCTATGTGATTTATTGTAAGTCTAGTAGTAGGTGGTATTCCTGTTCCCATTTTTGTTTTGACAAATTCCATAAAAAGAACTACAACAATACATTTAAGTATTTGTGTAGCTTAGGCCTACTATAGCTTATTCTACTATGTATTGTTTATTAATTTTTCTGGATGACATTGTCTGACGTTGCAGTGGCCATGGCCAGAGATGTATTTTCTTTTCTCCTTTTACTAATAATCGGGTCTCTCAGTGATCTCTGGAGAAAAGCTTTGTTTGGGGCAGCGCATGCTCAGGACACTGTTCTGTATTTATACTACTTCTCGTTTGACAGGATGAGAGAAATAAGAAAAACTGGTCATGGTCATTTGCATAATTCAACATCTTAGAAATCTTAAAAGTTCTGAAAATACCACACATTAAAGACTTAATTTGTAGTAAATGTGTAATAAATAAAGCATAAGGCAATTAGAATAGATAAAAAACATGGGGTCTTGGGTTTGAATATCTCCCTAAACCAAATGGGTAATCAAAACACAAATTTTGACTTGCCATCAGAATAAAACTGAATGATAGCACTTTCAATAGCTGGATTAACACTAGACATTAATTTGATATTGGCTCTAATGCTTTTAAAAGTTTAATACAATGTTTGTTAAGACAGCAGGGAAACATCACATCATGATAGGAAAAAAGGTTTAAAATTGCACTTTTTCATCTGTGACTCAAGCTTTCTTTTACATCTATTACACAATATTTTCAGTGGTTAGTGAGTAAATTATTATGTCATAGTTTGATGGACAAAATGTTTAGCTTTCTGTCTCATATTTGTAGTAGAGTTTCACATGCCACACACCTCACAGACAGAGATGAAACTTTTGGAGTCCTCCCTCAGGTAATACGGAAGTCCAAGTAAAGCAGCATCTCTTCTCTTCTGGTTTGAAGTCTGAACACACAACAACAGAAGACAAACTGTGACTACTGTACTTAAGCAATCAAGCACACCTATGTTACTTATTTCTGACAACACTTGGGGCTGCTCCTGTGTCACTTTGCATTTGACAAGCTAACTGTGGTTTAGAACAGATTTAGATACATCACAATCAGGTACATGCTAGATGGGACATGGCTGCTCTCTCAAAATGAAAAAAGGTGATCAAGTGGGAAAATGACACAATATAGGTTATGGTGAATCTTAACAGTATTATTTAACCCTTGAGCCTCACTTCTACTCTTCTAAGGACAAAAATGTCTGCGTCAAAACTGCCATAAAATCATATCTTAATATTACTTTCTACTTTCACAGAGTTAAATCTCTTTTTAACTATTTTAGTCCTGATCAGGACTACCAAATATTCATTCATATTCAGAATTGTAACCTTTTATTGCCTGTTTGTTTACACAATGCCACTGTTTTTATTTAAAAAAAAAAAAATTATATATATATATATATTCTGCATGCTAAGTGCATGTATTTTTTGATAGCCATATATCATAGAACGCATGACTATATGCTGTAATAGCTGTGGGATCAATAATTTAATGGGTTTCAATGAGGATGTTTTCGTCCTTTTGTCTGTATTTTGTCTACACAGTTTATTATAGAGTCATATATAAACTGAGGTTGAACTTCCACAATTAGAAAAAAAGCAGCCTACACCCTGGCCAAAATATATGGTATATGCATTAGCAAAGCCAAACATTATGCTAGAAAGGCACCGGAGTAAAGGAGAGAAGAGCTGTTTGATTGTGGGAGTATGAGGATGAGAATACTTAAAATTTGCAATGTTTTTTTGATTCAATTTTATTTTCCAAATTACTACTGAGCATTTAGCAGTGTTGTCCAACTGTCTGAATATTACACCATAAAAATAGACTCACTGTCATCATTTGGAGGGTTATCAAAATCTACCGAACCCACATCTCCTACTTGGTCAGTACTGGTTTCTGCTGGACTGTGATCATAAATTAGTTCAGGTCTTATTTTTTTAATTCCAGATTCACAGTGATATCTACTTTTGTGCCCAGTAAAGGTGGAATACACACCAGACTTAAATTGACAGTGCTCAAAAGGACAGCTGACAGTTTCCTTACTTTTCAAATGAGTTCCCAAATGAAGAAAGTATTGCTTAAGAGTACATGGCTCAGAAAAATTGCATAGTTCACACTGCAGTCGATGAGTTAAAACATTGGACTGAGATTCACAGGCAACAGCTGGCTGAGACTGATTACCCACTGATTCATGTTTCAACAAATGATTTCTAAGAGCAACTTGTGTCTTAAAAGAGCACACACAGTCATTGTAGATGCAAGGCAAGGGGCAAGACCTATTATAGTGTCCGTGTTTTAGCTTGTAATGCCTTATTATGCTGCGTTGGTTAGCTGAAAAAAATGTACAGAACTTGCAGAACCAATTCATGTGACTCACAGGACAGGTTGTTCCAAAAACCTCTGTGCGGCCTCCAGCTCTGAAGAAAAAGAAAGTAAAGTCAGAATGAGATCTCTATACATGACTACAAAAGGGCTTTCTGTGTGTCTGTATCATATGGGGTCAGATCAGTCTCAATAATTGCAAATTGCACACAGAAGGACTCACAAATGCAAATAGAAAGATTCACAAATGTGCACAAACAATTCACAAATATATTTGATTTACAAATGCACGCATAACGATTCACAAATACATTCCAATGAACACATAAATAAATAACGATTTATATAAATGTAAAAAAAAAATCATAAATATATTTCTGCATTTGTATGTATTTGTGTGTGGATTTTTCTATTTGTTTGTGGATTTGTATGTATTTGTTTGTGGATCGCTCCACATTCGTGTGTGGGTTTTTGAGATTCCCCTGATGTGGCTGGATTCGCAAATGCGTTTTTTTCAACATTCTCATTTCAACCAATCACATGAGCGCAGCTCCCCCCTCCCCTCATCACGAGGCTGCCAGCGTTAAGGTTGCGCAATTTGCGGAGGCGACAGGCCAAAAGTCAGCAAACAATGGCGTCTGGTAGTGCAGTAGGAGCTGGCTCAAATCGTGGCAGCGGAAGCTAGTAGAGGCACTTCCTGTTGCAAGCTGCCACTGTTTTGGAGCGGATTCCGTGGTAGTTTAGCCTTTATTTGTCGTTATTTGACATTATGTGACAATACATTAAGGTCCTTGAAGGTATGACTGTTGGTAGTTGTAATTGGTTTATTCAAAAAAGGCCGAATTGTAATAGTATGGCTACTCGTTTTTATTAGCAAGCTAATGTAGGCTAACATCAGTTGGTACTTGTTGCCCATGGCAACGATACACATTTTGATGCAGACTGAAGGAATGCAAATTGTAAATATGGATAATATGCATTGTGTTATATACGGTAGTCTAATGCGCTTGCGCATATACTGGGGGTTATACGGGAGTTCCAGATGCATGTATAGGGGGACACACGGTGATCCATTAAACGGAGTTGAGCAAACTAAGAAGCCTCTATTGCTTTACTTTACACATTGTACTGTTTAGAATGATAGCAACCCATATAACCTATTGACTTGGATATATATACATACAGTATATTTATGTATCTATATATTGATATGCATGTATATATTTATACAATTTGAATACAATTTTTTTTCTCTGTTTGTCCTGTCTGTCTCAACAGGACAGTATAGTTTGGGGGAGGCAGTAAGAAGAACCTGATCACATGTTTTTTTTACTAAGCTAATTATGATATTGATATTGTCACGAGGATAACGGACGGAAGCATATCTGCAGCGATAAACACCGGCATTCTGCAGTGGGAGGCGGCTTGAAAGCTGAGAGGAGACCGGCTATACGTTGAACCATTTCGGCATACATTTAGACACAAATCGTGGTAAACTGAGTGTTAACTAACCGTTAGCCGTGCTAAGACAATGACTTGTGTGCTGCCAAAACCTTCCGTGTAAAACTCGCACTTATGAAATTCTGTTCCGCTTTTTGGAGTGGTATAACAGCTACATAAATACACATTAAGCTATCTTAACTAACTTACTTATGTACGGTTATCGTACCGGACCGAAAGCTCAGCAAAAGCCTTGCATATGTGGTTTATGGTTACCGTAGTGAAACCGGCGATAGCGCCAGAAAAGGACGTGTGGGCGGGTAGAAAAATACTTTTTTAGACGTGACTATAGTCCACTAATGAAAGTAACGTTACAGTTACGAGTCGGAGACAGAGTGAAGTCCTTGCAAGAGGTTTATTTACACAACTGTCAACAATAGTGCCGAGCAACTCCAGCGAACATTATCGGTCTTGTTCTACAGTGTGTTCCAACAATAACAACTCTTCTTCGTTGGTTCCGGTCTAACAACCTTGACTAGCTTCCGACACAGAACAGGTAACGCCCCGTTTTCGCATGGAATGTCTCAGCGCATTGATTTCAATACAGGCAGGGAGACCAATAAATGGAGTACAGCGCTGCAGCAACTTTCAATGGAGTTTTTTCCGGACGAAAATCGACAAACGGTATGGAGATTTTCAATTGTATTTATGGAGAGCAGTGTGTGGGTTCTCGGGGTTTGTTCTGTGACTTTTGAACGCTTTGTTGGAGGTCAGTTTGGACACGCTGGGTCGACGCCGTATCGAGCCCCCATGCGAAATCATGTATCCTTCCGCCATTTTCGCTGCCAGCTTTGTGATGAAAGATGATTTTCGCGTGCATATTTGGCTGATTTTCTGGAGAAAAATCCTGATATTGTCATACATATTCTAGTGTATTGAATTAGTTTGTGTATAACTGTATAATTGCGTAAAATGACTTGCATGGTGATTTTGCCCGGACTATTTTTTTTTTGTTGATATTTTACATGTCTGGACCATTTTTCATATTTCTTGATGAAAAGTCCATTCGGAACCTCGGTACTGGTACTCGTGCCCATTTTGGGGCTCGCTCGGGCTAAAGAGGTTTTAACATGCTTTGGGATTATACAAAGAAGGCAAATTACTTTTTAGAAGATTTAGAAACAGGAAGTCTTATAAATCTACATTTCACTGTATTTTATTACAGCCAAATCAAATAGTACAGCATATCCTACAATTGTTTCACTATAATGCATGTAGTACTTGACTTATTTCATGCCAGTGCTCGTTTAAAGGCAATACAATAGTCCGTGAATATGTGATACGAGTTCAGAATTCGGCATTGCGGAGGTTGGTTTTGCCGGTTACACGCGTTGTCTTCTTGCTACTTCACAGGACACAGGCCCTCTGGTGTATCGGAGAATAATGCATGCTCGGAGCTCGCGTGACAAAGCTTTGCCCGCGAATGAGCCCCCCTCTCTCTCTCTCTACAACAGAACAAAGCCAAAAAGCTGATAAATAACAGATTATTCAACGTTACTTGAAAAATGATTGATGAGCTGAGCTGAAAATCACACACTCAATACACAAAAGTCTATAGTTTACCTTTGTTAACTACAATAGCTAACTAGCATTACTACTGCTAGCTAAACTTGGCCATAAACAATGGCTTTTTAAGTCACTAAAAACTACTGCTACAAGATGTACTTTGCAAACCGTGTGTAAGATTTATCAAGTTTTCCTATTCAACACTTACATTTGACTGTATTTGACATTTGACAAGCATTTTGATGAATACAAGCAGGTGCTCTTACCTTGGCAACTCCTCATCCAAAATGGAGTTTTCTTGAGGTGGATGTCGCTGTAGATGGGCTGCCGTTGTTTACTGTATGGGGTTACCGACATGCTTTTGCAGGGGCCACACATACAGTTGAGTCAGCTGGGAAATCTGTGTTGCCTACACTGTAGCGATTAGTTGGGCACAGTTGAACTTTATATTTCAAGTACACCCAACACTTTAGTTGAACTGACTTAGGGAAATGAGCTGAATACACTAAAACCTCAAATTCTTTTTTACAGTGTACCCTTGAAGTAGCTCTCAGTCTAAAAAAGGTTGGTGACCCCTGATGTACAGGTAGGTGACAAAAAATAGTGAAGTAGACAATATAATATAAAAAGCAGCTCCGAACAACACCATATACCTATACAAGTCAAACTCTTCTAAATTGTGAATATGGATGCAAATAATAAACACAGATTACAGACAGATGCAGGGACAAACCAGGGCAGAATGTGTGTTGTCTAGGAATTTTCAGATTGATGATCAAACAGAAGATCACAACTGTATGAAAGTGTGGTTCGTATATAAGTGGACGTGTCAGGGAATGATGGATGACCAGGGGAATGTGCTGCATCCCTGAAGTCTTATACAACCGGCCCAATCCCCCATCCATCAGAGCATGCCCCGGCTGCCACATCTGTCAGTGAAAAGCCATTTTCTGTGCAGCGGTGCATGGTGCTTAATGTTATTCCATTTCTTTATTACAAACCAGGATGTGGTCCTCCCAGCATACTGTAGTCCAAATACTCGCCAGGTGCTTCATAAAACACCTTTAATCAAGCTTTGACTGTGGACTTAGAGTCCATTAATTCTTTTGCCCCCTTTTTGCTGTATGAAGAATATCCTTCATGAAAACAATTAATGAAAAATAACATCTCCCTAATACCGTGCACCCTCTGTTAATACGAGACAAAGCAATGTGAAAGGAGCCAATATTTTCATGCCAGGGTGCATACTGTGTCTCTGATCTGCGTGGGATTCATATGAGAAGGGTCATGTTTGGAGACTGTGCTGTGCTCGGAGAAGCCACACAAGGAGACAAAGACAGGGGCAACGTCATCATTAATCTTAGTCAGCGGGCAAGGCTGGCCCAATCTGCATGACCAGGGCAGTGACAAATGCCACTATTGGACTGGGGTGTCGCATCTCCCCGGCTTCATTTCCCGTTAATGTCACATCCATCACGACTTGCCCTGTCAGAGGGGATGAGACTGGTGTAAAAATTAATTGGATGGACAACAGTGAGTTGGTAGGTGGTAGGTCTGGGCACAGGAAGAGTTCCAAAGAGGAGGGCAAGTGAAGTGCAGTTTGTGTGTTTGCTGGTAGACATCCACTCACAAATTATTTTAATTAGAGTTGGAAATGGCAGAAATTTTAATTTCTTTTAATTTAATTTAATTTTGTAGAAATAGATGAAATGAGTAATGGGACTTTGCCTTTTCATTGGAGTTATCATCCGTTAACTTAATAGTAACATAATCTGTTTGATAATACAATCAATTCCAAATGTTGCTCTTAAGACTTATTTAGAGGCTGTGAAGAAATAAAAAATGTTTTTCCTTCACCGCTCTAAATGATGACATATCTTTGTGTCTGATTCATTATGGATGGATTTGGTTCAGGCAGCACTTTGTGACCTAATACTGCCCTCTGGTGATAAATTGTGCCTTGACAAATATGTCAAACCTAACACAGATACATCACTGTGTGTCTATTCCTGCACTGAAAGCAAGAGAACAATTATGTTACTATTAAGTTAACGGATGATAACTCCAATGAAAAGACAAAGTCCCATTACTCATTTCATCTATTTCTACAGTATGGTATAAGAATGATCATATTATGACTCACTGATACAAAAAATTCTAATAATATAAGAACACTTTGAACTTTTTCATTAAAATGACCTCAGATTTTTTGAAAATAAATGTGAGGTTGAACAGAAGATTATGATCAATGAGGACACTTTTTATTGTCCAGTTTATTAACAATATCTGCAAATGGCCACAGTATGGTTAAGGTTAAAGGAAGCAGTTATGGCAAATAGACTAGGGTTAAAGCCAAAGTATGGTCCATAAGAACACATTTGTGCAACGTGTTATGTAATCACAGTGGAAGACAACAATGTAAATAGCTGTTGAGAATGAACATACTCAAACACAGGGTGAAAACCCTTCCATCAACAGAGAGGGCGTGATAATCGATTCAATTTGAGGTGAACATTTTCAGACAGTCTCTCCTGAAAGACCGGTACAAAGAGGCGGAAGTTAGTTCCATGGTGGAATGATGAGTGCAGTGAGGTAATAAAGAAACGGAATAAGGCTTTTAAGGTTTTAAAAAATAGCCACAATTTCAAAAATGTAATAGAGTACAAGAGAATGCAAGCAGTAGTACGGAAAACTATCAAAGAAACTAAAAGGAAGTATTGGAGATCATTTTGTAACACAATAGGGAGAAGCACTTCAATGAATCAAGTTTGGGGGATGATAAAGAAAATGAGTGGAGTAAAACGGGAGTGGGGGTATCGGAAAATGGCGGAGTGGTGGCTAACGATGATGAAGAAAAGGCAGAAATGTTAGCTAAAGCACTGATTGAGGTTCATAGTTCTGGTAATATGTCAGAGGAGGGTTTAAATTGAAGACATAGAACAAGTGAAGCAAATAAAGAATTGTTGGAAACAGATGAAGAGAGGGAAGATGCAATTAATGCTCCCTTCACTTTGGAAGAAATAAAAATGGCCAGAAGAAAATCAGGGCTAACTGCTCCAGGTAAAGATCAGATTTGCTACATCATGATGAACCATTTGTCTGATTTAGCATTAGAGTTGATTTTGCAATTGTTTAACAAAGTTTGGCCGGAAGGAAAATTACCAGGGCTTTGGAAACAAGCAGTTATAGTACCCATCAGAAAACCAGGAAAAGATCCCATTAGTCCATTTAACTCTAGACCAATAGCATTCCCACATGTGTAAAATCATGGAGCGAATGATCACAAAAAGACTAACATATTATTTGGAAACAAGGAATCTTAGGTCAAAACATCAAAGTGGATTTAGAAAAGGAAGGGGAACAATGGATCCAATAGCATATGCTATTGGATCAGAGGTGAGGAAGGCACAAGTGAGTAAGCAGGTAGTGGTAGCAGTGTTTTTTGATGTGGAGAAAGCGTATGATTTACTGTGGAAAGAGGGATTATTAATCAAAATTAAAAAATTAGGAGTATCGGATAAAATGTTCAGATGGGTTAAACATTTTTTGTTTGGTCGATCAATAGAAGTCATTTGGTGGACAATGGAACACCACAAAGGAAGTGTGATTAGTCCTTTATTGTTTTCAATAATGATTGACGATGTATATGAAAATGTTGGACAAAATATAGGAAGATCTTTATTTGCTGATGATGGGGCACTGTGGAAAAGAGGTAGGAATGTGGAATATGTTGTGAAACAGATGCAGGAAACAATCAAAAGAGTGGAACAGTGGGCATTGGAATGGGGATTCAAATTTTCAGTGGAAAAAACAAATACCCTTTTCTTCACAAGAAAGAAAATTGGAACAGAGTTCAAATTGTATTTATATGGTAAGGAACTGAAAAGGACGGACTCATACAAATGTTCAGGAATGTGGTTTGATGCTAGGCTCACATGGAATGTACATATTGATAAAATGGTTAATAAATGTATAAAGGTGTTGAATGTAATGAGATGCTTGGTGGGGAGCAGAGTGGGGAGCTGACAGGTCTGCTTTGAAAGCTATATATATGGGGTTGATAAGATCAGTAACAGACTATGGCTGTGTGGCTTATAGGTCAGCGTCTAAAACATTATTGGGAAAATTAGATTTAATACAAGCACAAGCATTAAAAATATGTAGTGGGGCTTTTAAAACATCTGTGCCAGCATTGCAGGTAGAAATGGGGGGAAATGCCATTGGAGTTGAGAAGATTACAGATAATGATGACATATTGGGCTAGTTTACAAGGACATAACCATCCAACAGTAAGTGCAATTGAGCCATGCTGAGAACATGGAAAAACGCTAACAAAGAGCTTTGGTTGGGTTGCTAAGGAGAAGGCTAGGGAATTGGGTATATTGGATAGGAGTTATTCTCCAGCAGTGGTTCTGCCAGCTATTCCTCCTTGGTTACTGCCACAGCCTGAAGTTGATCTTGGCCTCCTTGAAGTAATGAGAGATGAATGTGGGGGAAACTGTGGGATATTCAAGTCATACATCAGGAGGAATTATCACAATTATATACAAATTTATACAGATGGATCAAAATACCCCAATAATGGTAGAACAGCAGCAGCAGCAGTAATACCAGAATTCCAGTATGAGTGTGGGAAGAGACTCAGTGATGACTTGTCTGTGTTTGCATGTGAGATCATCATCTCACATAGTTATTGCGTTACAGTGGGTAGAGGACGTCAGGCCAGAGAGTGGTGATTGCATCAGATTCATGTGCAGTACTGACGAATTTGAAATGTTGCCACTCCAGATGCAGAGAGGATTTACTGTATGAAGTACTACAAGCACTATTCAGAATCCATCAAATGCCTATGGCGGTAAAATTTGTGTGGGTCCCTGCCCATGTTGGAGTCGATGGCAATGAGAAGGCGGATAAAGCAGCAAAAAAGGCTTTGAAGAGTGGGAGAAATATTGTTAAATTAAATATAAGTAAGTCAGAAGCTAAAGTGGTGATTAAGGGACAAATCAAAAAGATATGGCAGACTGAATGGAATAAAGGGAGCAAAGGACGATATCTGTTTAAAAATAAACCATTGGTTGGGAGTGCAGGATCTAGTGGACGAAATAGAAAAGAGGAGAGGGTAATGACAAGATTATGGAATGGACATACTGGTCTTAACAGTTCCCTCTATGTTATTGGAAAACATAATAATGGAATGTGTGAATTTTGTGATGAAGAGGAAACTGTGGACCATGTTTTAGTGTCATGTCAGAGGTACGAGGCAGAGAGAAGTATTAAAAAGTGGTCTAAGAGAGATGGGAGAGGAGAATATAACTGATATATTAAAGAAAAGCTTTGGTGAAGAGTGTTGGAAACTTCTTCTGGAATATTTAGAGTCAACAAGACTAGTGAATAGAATTTGAGAATTATATTTAATTTTATGTTTGTTTGTTTGGTTTTCATATTGGAGAATTACTTTCCTTAGTCCACACTCCAGATTAGTGGGTGGCGGTAATGCACCTAAAACTTGTTTGCCAACCGCCATTAAAAACAAAAGAAGAAGAAGAAGAGAAGGAGTTAGGCTGATGCTGAGGGAGTGGCTGACAGGTAGAGTGAGGAGGGTGTGGAGCTACACAAAGACACACACAGAACACAGAAGGCAAAGCCTAATCGTGACAGTCACACGTGTGGTGTCCTACCTATGCTGCGGCACACATGTTGGATAACCCGGACCACCCTCTCCACCACCTACTGCAGGGACAGCGGAGCACTTTCTCCAACAGACTGATCCAGCTCCGCTGTCACAAGGAAAGATACAGGAGAACATTCCTGCCCTCTGCTATACGACTCTATAATATACACTTCTGGCCGGATCAATAACTATACACTGTTACACTGTCGTTTGTTTGTTTGGTAAATATTTGCACTATTGTTTAGTTAGTTAATTTAAGATGATTCAATTTTATTGTACATATTGTGCATTTTTATATTTAATATTTTTACTGTGATTTTATTGCTTTACCTGTATCTATAAATGCTGCTGTAGCGAAGAAATGTCCCCTTGCGGCATTAATAAAGTAACTATCTATCTATCGATCTATCTACATAGAGTTTGCCTTTCATAATGACGAACATGTTTCATTTCATTTCATTATAGTGTTTCATTTATATTGAATTTTAACAGAACAAGGTTAAGAAGCGTGTGTTTATTTGTAAATAATGATGCGAATCCACATTTAAAAGCTGGTACTCTCATAAGTCACTTGTTTGACTTACTTGTCTGTATGTGAGCATATATGCCCCTTAAACAGAATCTATTTCGTCATGTGAAAGCAGACTAAACACAAGTGTGATTGATCCAATTAATAATAGTCCCATTCTATTTAGTGTACCACAGTCATTCCAGTCAGCCAACCTGAATACCAGGGCCCTGGCCCATCTAAATAAAATAGGGGAATATAATTAACGTTATCAATTAGGGTTATAGTGAGTTTGTGTCGGTTTTTTAATAATGTTAATATTCGTCGACGACAGATGTCGTTGGAGCCAAGGTCCTTCACACACACACACACACACTGACTAGAAGTGGAGCAAACCAAGGACTTGGGCTTAGCTCCCAACTGGATCCAGTGGTCTGCAGCCTGGCCAGCAGCGGTACATGCCATGGGACAGTCGAGTCCAGTTTTCCAGCAGTTGTGGTGACAGTGGATCCCATGGTGATCAGAAAGTCCAGTATCCATTCTTCATCTTTGATTTAGTACAAGATGGATATGCTTTGGGGTAGTCCAGTTAAAATATCTTTTTAATTGCTCATAATCTGGTACTTTTGTTATTTTGATGAAGTGTACCTTTCCTTTTTTTAATAATTTCATCATTACTTGAGGCTTTGGCAATGTTGTCCCCATTACATTCATGCCGATAAAGGATATTGAATTGAATTTAGAGAAAGAGAGAGAGAGATATGTACAGCATATACAGCTGTGTTGGAACGTATTGGGTCTGAGGTCTTCGGCTTGAACCCCAGACCTCACCAAAGAGTTAGAGATGCAGATGTTTTTTTTACAGGAGACATTTCCACTGGTTGTCCCTAAGGCTATCAAGAGATAATGTTTCCATCCACCAACTGAAAGGAGTAACCCAGGGCAGGGGTTCAGGAAGAGTGCTGATTTGGTACAAGGCAAACCCTGTCCATTCATTAGAATTAATCAAAAAAGGCAAACTTTCAATTTGACTCAAAATAAAAGGAGAGGAGAGGTTGTCGCCACAGATATATTCATGTGTACAGCATATCCTCCATCAGAATATCCTTATTTCAATGAAATAGTTTCTCCTTTCTTGACGATGAGATCAATCACTACCAGGCCCACAGTGGGGAACCGACTTGTAGAGCCCTCAATGCCAGGAAGAGTATGGAACCAGATTCTTATTAATCTACAGGGAGACAGTCACATACCTGGCCAGATCAGCATTCCCCTCCCATAACATCCCAACAGGGACAACCTTGACAAAGCTGTCAACAAAAGTGGGCAGCTGGGTCTGTACATCATTAACTGCGGGCTTTGGGGGGACTCAGTCACTACACAGCTCTCTTCTTGGCAACGGCACAGATTATAGTATTACAGAACATCCTTATCTGGTCATATTTAAATTACACTCCACATTAGAAAGACAGATTGATCGAATGTAAAGTATCAGCATTACAGATTTTAAAAAGTAAGGCAATGAAAAGTAGTTTGATACAGACATGTGAGGAAAACACTCAGACGTTTATCAAATCAAAATCACAGACAAGCTGACAACCTCCAATATTGGGAAACACTGAAATTATTCACTCAGAACCAAAAGGGAGTAACATGCGCAACTTGACATAAGAATCCATTGACTGGCACCTATTCACCTCAATAATATATTAATTAATTTATTAACTACTGTACTTTAATAGCTCATGTGTTTCAGTAAGATTGCGGCTCATATTAAAAACTTTCTGCACGTTCAACACATATCCCAAATGTGTCCAGATGTCGAGAATAAAGTCATATTTTGAGAAAAACTTGTATTAGAGTAAAGTTTGCAATTTAATGAGAATAAAGTTCTGTTTCAAGAACAAAATCGACATGCCCTATAAAACTGAAACGAATAAGAAACTATTGAACTATCACTATTGTTTGGCTTATTGTCAACACAAATTTTAACATCTCCACCTTTGTTAAAATGTGAGCTATATCCACTTTATCATCAGTGTACTATATCCACATGATCACCACACCAGTGCATTCTTAGTTAGTTGGTAATGTGCATTAATGGACATGGATATATACAGATGGAGGGGAAGAGGAGGAAAGAGGAAGTCCCCCAGCAGTATGGGGG
Organism: Anarhichas minor; assembly: GCF_050575085.1. NCBI lineage: Eukaryota > Metazoa > Chordata > Actinopteri > Perciformes > Anarhichadidae > Anarhichas > Anarhichas minor. The sequence continues at coordinate 21,861,988 of NW_027466582.1, forward strand.
ACTTCTGCTTTAGCAGCATAACTAGGGGCTGGTCCAAGGCAAACTTGATTCAGCTGTGACAACTCTTCCCTTCCACTAGTGGTCTGTGTCCCGTTTGCTGTCTCTTCTTTGTCTTTCAGGATGTTGATCAGTTTATGAGCCAAACCTGAGTCTGGTGTGGTTCCAGCTATAAAGTCTCTGCACCTGAACATGAACGATCCCTCTTCAGTGGCTGACACAGCTGATATTTTTTTTCTGTCCAGACATTTTCACACATCCTGACATCACTGATTACAGACTATCCAGGTTTGGTTCATTTATTTATTGGTATTCTTTAAATAAATGTGGTTATTTATTACTTTTAACTGGTCTGGTCTCCCATTTATGTTGCAGCTTTTGAGCCCCAACTATAAGCAGAAGGACAAGGAGGAAAGTCTTAAGCCTACTCTTAAATGTTGTGAGTGTTTCTGCCTCCCAGACTGAAACTGGAAGCTGGTTCCACAGAAGAGGAGCTTCATAGCTGAAGGCTCTGGCAGAGAAGCTAATACAGGAGTGCAACGAAGCACCGCCGTTACCTATGCTGCGGAGAGTATTTGAAATGTGATGAAGTTACAAAGACAAACACACATGTTATTGGATAGATACATTTGTAGGACTGAATGCTGGGAGCCATGGGCACAGCTGGGACAAAGATGTTCCTTTTAGTTCTCCCTGCGAACAAACAAATAGACAACTGCAATGAGTGACTGATTGAACCAGCCAGATTGTAAGACTGTCTAATTAGTTATGTGGCAGAACAATATCGTGTATATATATATATTGCCTAGATAAAGGTTAATTTGTATATTGCAACAACTCACCTCGGCCTGTTTCCTCTTACCAGGATGTTCGGGCAAAAGAGTTGCCCAGGGGCTTGAGCACCTATTTATAGTTCCGGGAAGTACCAACTACAGGAAGCGGTAGGGGTGAAGTAAAGAGTTGGTCTGTTTATTTCGATTAATTATTTGTTTATAATTTACTCTATTTATAGTGATGGTAAATATTGGTAAATTATTATTGATATCTTTGGGGTGGGTGAAATCATGTGACTATTTATTGTACATATATTGTAATCGATATACTTACCTGTAGATGGTCTGTCTGTTCTAATTAGAGTCACCAGGTGTATAAAAGGGAGCTAATTTTGTTGCATGGGGTGAAGGAGTGGAGACTAGCAGACACTGGTGTGATCTTTGAATAGCCAAATAAATTAACCGTCAGCGGAAACCTTGTCCGGACTCCTTATCTGCTCATTTTCCTCCATGGCTGCTTGGGCATCCTAACAAGGAGTAATATGATCTCTTTTCTTAGTTTTTGTTAGTACACGTGCTGGAGTATTCTGGATCAACTGGAGAACTTTAAGAGACTTAACAGAGCAGCCTGATAATAAGGAATCGCAGTAATGTAGTCTAGAAGTAACAAATGCATGAACACATTTTTCTGCATTACTTTGAAGACAGGATGTGCCTGTACATGGGTACAAAAAAAGGCAGTCCTTGAAATTTGTTGTTGCTTAATTTCTGCTTGGACTTTGGTTTCCTCTTACCTGTTTTCTTCCAACCTTGCCTGCTGTTTCCTGCCTGCCCATTTTAGACTCAAGACCTGTGAGCTATTTCCAATTAATCATTGAATCGTTCCTGCTGCCTTTTCTTCAGTTATCTGCATTTAGGTCTGATGCCTGCTCTCCAGACGGTAACACGCCATGGGTTCAGAGGTGGGCTGCCTTCATCTTGGAGCCATCTCTGCCTCTTTCACCTGGCAACTTCCAGTATATGTTTAGATATTGAAACATGACATTTATTGGTTAAGGAAAATGAGACAAATAAATATTTGATGTCCATTACAATGGGTCTGACAGATTAACAAATCTGTTTGAAATTGCATCAGTAAAATTACAACTGTTACTGTCAACTGCTATAGTGCTGAAGTTATTCTTCCTTGCTCTGTGAGCGCCATCTGGTGATCAAAGCTGAACAGGTGATGTCCTTGAGTATAAAATAACAAAGCACAGCCCAACTGTCAGGTCCAGGCTTATTTATTTAGTTCAAAGTGAGGAGTGGGAACATTGTCACTCAGTTAATACATCAGAGACATTTACAGTACATCACACACATTAAACTGTAGCCAAAAGCTAAGCTTGATTATAATTACTTCCCTTAATATATCAAAGTACTCCAAGTGGAAATTAGATCACGCTTAAAAAAACAAATACTACATCCACTGTTTCAATCAGCATTACAGCTATGTATGGAAAGGAGTGACGCAAACCTGAAGGGTTTCAACTGTCACTCTGACTTTTTTTACACAGACCAGCTTCATTTGCCTTGCTCACAATACTATTCAATGAAAAAAATCTCAATTTACCTGAACCACCTTCACTCAACTCTCAAAGACAGGACCTCTAAGACAAACTTAAAAAATGGACCAAAAGACACAGACCAAAAAGACACGGACCAGAAGACGCAGACCAAAAAGACACGGACCAGAAGACGCAGACCAAGAAGACAGACCAGAAGTGACAGGTTGACTGTTCAGGACTCATTGATATAATCCTAGATATAACACAATTTTGACAACATGACACTGTACTGTCTACACACTACAAAAACACATTAGGAACACAGAATTATGACAAGTGGTGAGTAACTAAATAATAATTAAATCCAATGAAGTCCAAACCATGAGGAGATACATTACCGGAAAAAAATACTTCCTGTCACACAGCCCCTATCTATTCAAACAATATAATAAGTGATAGGTCAAAACAATTCAATGACTAATTATACAAAAACAATGTTAAATAACTGCAGCTTAAATGTACAAGTCCAGTTTTTTTCTCATAATGGACAGGTGAACTGAACTTTGAAAGATTAAGATCACAAGGACAGAGTATTTAGTCCTCTGCTGCACTCAGTTATATACGTTCATGACGAGTTGGCTGTATCTGCTGGGCCCAGACTGTGTTAGTGTCCATGTTACAGGATTCATCTTCAACATCTGAAGAACTCCATTCATCCACCAACAGACTCTACTTTGAACGCTTCAGGGCCATCTGCATTGGAAATAAAACAATGTAGAATAAACTAATTCAGTCAATATACAAATCTGGACTTTGTAATTTATATTACATATATGGTCAAGTTAAATGTATGTATATATATACTGTATATATATATATATATATATATATATATATAGCTGTATGTTTATGTCACCTTGTGAACAGTGTCTGCAAACTGCTGGGTTTTGTGCATCAGTTCCGCAGTCTTGTCCTCAGCACGAGTCAGTCTCTCTCCACGCTGCCCCAGAACCACATTCAACCTGTGGACTACATTACCCATAGGGCTCCATGTGACACCCTGCCCTGGCTGACCTGTTCATACACACAAAAGAAGAAAACATATATCAAAAAGACTTTTATTAACGTCATCAGTCAGAGTAATATGTTGTATTTTCATATTTGTTACTGAAGGGTGTATGGCATGTAACAGAGAAACACTCATCAACATCAACATCCAGCCACACCAGCCATACCAAACGCCACCAAAAGCATAGGCGACGACCCCAGGAGGAGAGGGAGGAGAGCCGAGATAGAAGCTAAGCTAACCCAGCTCGGACCTGAGGCTACTCCACTACCCAGCCTACTCCTGGCTGTCTGATGTCCGGTCGCAGAAAAATAAGAAGGATGAAATAAGACTCCAGTAGCGGGAGGTCGGTGATTGTTGTGACCACATCTTCACAGAGACCTGGCTCCATCGTTTATCCCGGATCAAGCTGCACTTGACGGGTGGACCGAAGAACAGAGAGCAGGACTCCGGTGGACCAGAGGAGGAGAATTCTGTGTTTACATCATGATGCTTGGTGCTCAAACACAGTCGAAGTTGATGGTAAAATGTTTCCCTGATATCAAATGTTGAATGTTAAGATGTCTGCCATATTATCTACCCAGATAATTATTGTGTTGCTGCTGTTTAAATTCCTCCTGATGCAAATTCAAAAAATGCACCACAGGAATGTAATGTAGCTCAAGCGCAAGTTCAGTCAGGAAGACACTCACTCGTATTCCCTGTCTCTCCTCTCCTTGTAATTACTCTATCAGCTGATTGGGGGTGTGCACTTTTAAGTAACCAACCAGATTCGTCACACAGTTTCCTTCAGCCAATCAGATCGTTGCTGTCAAACGTTAAAGTGTTCTCCTCTCTACTGCTGTCAGTTGTCATTTCAGCATTAAGCAGATGCGAGAGCATTAAGCAGTGGTTTACCCTTGCAGCTTAGCATTTTGTTGGTACTGAGTATGTCGGACTCCGATTCTGATCCTTTTGTAAGACATGCAAGTCACAATCTCGATAGCCAGCCGGAGCTGGCATGCAGCCCGCTGGAGCCGGCGCAAAAGCACTCGCCCTGGGCGGCGTAGCGGCTCCCACCCAGACGAGCAAGAAACCCTCTTGGCCCAGCTGGAAGGTTGTGGCATTAATCCAGCACCAGGCCTTCCGCTATCCCAGCTCCGTGAGCTGTTGAGGCTCACAGTTAGCAGCGATCCCGACCAGCGGCTGCACCAGGGCGGAAAAGAGCGAAATTGGCCCCTTCAAGTCCTCTCCATTCACCGTGTTTCGCACCAGTCCTATAGGGGTAGCCACGGAAGTACTCGGGAAAGAAAAGGTTAATCTTCGATCTGTCCGCTCCTCGTTCCTGCCCACTTCCAAGCATTAACAGCCTCATCCCTTCCGAGCTATTCTCTCTCCATTACGCCTCGGTTGACAATGCCATTAAATTAATACAATTAATAAATTGTGCCGATCCATCCTTCCCAGTGGCATCGCTTCGGAATCAGGTGGGATTCCAATTTATATTTTGGGGTACGGTTGACTTTCGGGTGCAAAAGCAGCCCATTTATCTTCAACCAAGTGTCCGAAGCACTTTGCTGGATACTACTTAATAGAGTCAGGGTCCCAGCTGTCCTTCATCTGCTGGATGATTTCCTGCTTATAGAGAGTGTGTGTGTGTGTGTGTGTGTGTGTGTGTGTGTGTGTGTGTGTGTGTGTGTGTGTGTGTGTGTGTGTGTGTGTGTGTGTGTGTGTGTGTGTGTGTGTGTGTGTGTGAAGCCTAGTAGTAGTGAGAACGTCTCTGTGTAGTCAACAACTGTCAAAATCAAATAAAGAAAGTATACATCAATTATATTTTAACAATTATTATTCTCAGTTTTCAAATTTCAAAACTTGTTTCAGCTCTATTCTCTCTGTTGACATCCTTGTTGGACAGTGAATTCATGTGTTAGGATTCTGGTCATATTGGGCTCTTTGGTTTATTTTCTGTGACTTCATTTCAGATGTGAGAGGATACGTTTGTTCAAAAGAGTTGTGCTTTGCCTCGTAGTGCGCTTCATTTGCCGCTTTTATCAATAGTTACGGTTTCTGAACATATGAGACATGCTGGATTTAACTGCCTGTGGTAATAATTAAGATTCTGTTAATTTTTGCTTATAGATTCTATTCTCTCTGAACACGTTTCTCTTTTTGGAGAACGTCATGTTACTTCTTCGATTAGCGCAATTTTCCTGCTCTTCTTTCTCTCTCCTCGTCTTAGCCCCTTGTGTCACGGTGTGTGTAAACCTCGCTCGAGTCAGGAAACTTGTCAGAATACCCATATTTGATTGGCTGAGCTGCATCACGTGATGTGATTTACAATGCATTGGTTGGTGTGTTTACTGCACCGCTGAACAAGTGCGTTAACGGCTGAATAAGAAGCGCCGGTTAAAGTATAAACTCCTATTACCTAATATGTATAATTCCGAATTATCTATAGGTTTTAAGTCCTGGGTCCGGATGCAACTGCGTCTGGATCCGGATCCGGACCGCGGTCCGCCAGTTGGGGACCCCTGGGCTAATGGATTGTAATTTGAAGGGGGAGAAAACATATAAATCACAACGCACGCACATCTGTAGCATGTTAGAGTTTTAAATAACTTGTCCATGTGAGAAACAATAGTTTAATTTAATGACATCACAAAAATAAAAAAAAATTATATTTTTTTTAAAGCCAATAATGCCAAATTATTTGGGGGGGCTGAAGAACTAAAATAGGCCTAACGAACTAAAATAGGCCTAACGATGCCCCTGCTATCAAGGCCAGTGGTTTGCTGAACCGTGGCCCCCCGCTTTTGCAAAGTTTGAAAATTCCTCAGCACTGTATGAGATTTACCCCATTGCCGTGGCCTGCTTTGTCTGGGGGCAGCACTGGAAATGCAAGCGCATCTCCGTCATGTGCGACAATCAAGCAGTTGTCGATATTATCAATAGAGGGCGCTCTTCTTCCAAAGATATCATGCCGTTCATGAGAAGCATCACTTTGGCAGCCGTCACCCACAACTTCATTATCACTGCCCGCCATGTGCCAGGTCATTTTAATACTCTGGCTGATTCACTTTCCCGCTTTAAATTCCAGGCTTTCCGGAACATCTGTCCAGAGGCCAGTCCCGTGTCAATAACGGTGCCCTCATGTCACACCCTGATGCTGTCTTAAAGCAAAGCCACGTGGGAGATTATATGGAGGCAGCTAAAAGATATATGAGGAAGGGTTTAGCAGTTTCTACTGTAAAGACGTACGATTTTGCTTGGAGTACTTTCGCTTTGTTTTGTGTTACAGTTGGCATGCCTCTTAAACCTGTTCTCATAAACACAGTTTGTGCCTTATTTGCTATTGCATGGATGTTCGGCATTTTAGACCTCCATATATTCGTAGTTTGCTTGCCGGCCTTCAATTTAATATTAGATGCTATGATCCTGCGGCATCTAGTTTGTTTTCCAATGCAGCCATCAAATTACTGCTAAAAGGTATTGCTAAATCTTCTCCTCACCTTCCAGACCAGATAGACAGCCTATCACGCTTCCTATATTGCACAGGATGCTTACCGTTCTCCGAGCAGGTGTTTTCGCCCTTACGTTGATGGCTACGTTTACCTTACTCTATTCCTCTGGTGTGACTCGACCGTTTTCTCCATCTGATTGGTCTAACACTGTTTCCCAATCTCCTGGTCTCACGTGACCTGGCTTATCGTGACTGTTTTTCCTAGGTGAACGTGACCTGGTTTAACGCGACTGTTTTTCCTAGGTGACCGTGACCTGGCTTAATGTGTCTGTTTCCTGGTCCGACGGGACCGTTTTACTTTCCTAAAAGAAAGAGAGGGTCTGAGGTGCTCCGTTTCTAATTTCCTGGTCCGTATGATAAGAGACCCGTCCAGAGTTGACAAATTTCTAATTTCGCAGTCAGATATGACATAATTTCTATTTCGCGGTCCGAATGATGTGAGACCTGTCAAAGTATGACATACGTTCTAGTTTCCCAGGTGAGCTAACCCGGTCTGGTTGTGCTGAGGCAGTGAGTGCAACCTTGCGGGGGCCGTAAGACCCCCAACCATGCTGTTCTACGTTCTCCCTTGAACCCCCCTATTCTGCTCTGCGGTCTAAACGTGACCCCCAGCTATCCTACGCTGCGGTATAATATGACCCAACCTATCCTTGTCTGCGGTCTAGCTTGGCCCTCACCTATCCCGTCCTGCGCTCGTACCCTCCGCAGGGCCGACCCCGCCATATGTTTCAGGATCTGTTGAAATCCTGCCATTCTCCACTATGGGCTATCTAGACCCGCACTATCCTGTCTCTGCGGACTTCCAGACCACCGTATCCTAGTCTGCAGTCCATCGTGGCATTCCTCTATCCTTTGCTTTGACTAAAACTGGACCTCTCACAATCTAACATCTACTCGTTCATGTTCTACCCTTAGATTTCTCTCATAACTAATTTTCTATTTTCTTAGGAAATTCACCACAGCAGTAGGTAAGGTATTTATTAATTAATATAAATACATTTCTTTTGGGGGATTAGGCCTATTGGACCTCAGTATCCCTACCCTCGGTGATAGTACTTCAGGATGGAGTCCAATCGCCAAAGACTTTGCACTTTTCATATTTGATGCATGTATAATGCATGTATAATTATTGTTAAATTATAAAACAAGTCTCTCCTGATTGAAATGTAGCGCAAGTTCAGTCAGAAAGACACTCACTCGCATTCCCTATCAGCTGATTGGGGGTGTGCACTTTTAAGTAACCAACCAGATTCGTCACAGTTTCCTTCAGCCAATCAGATCGTTGCTGTCAAACGTTAAAGTGTTCTCCTCTCTGCTGCTGTCAGTTGTCATTTCAGCATTAAGCAGATGCGACCCGCCTCCACCCCAGTCACCTCCAGTCAGCATCACAGCCATGCTCCTGATTCATCATCAGATGGCAACAACTCCTTTCACCACCAGTGTCTGGACTCCAGGGGGGATTGGACCTATTGGACCTCAGTATCCCTACCCTCGGTGATAGTACTTCAGGATGGAGTCCAATCGCCAAAGACTTTGCACTTTTTGTATTTGATGCATGTATAATAAATCATTGTTAAATTATAAAACAAGTCTCTCCTGATTGAACTACTGTTTTTGTGTGGTTTTGCTTGTAATGTTTTTCTTGTGTAGCAAATCGGCCTCAACTGCATTTTGATGTGCAAATCTGTGACCCAGAAATCGATCTCACCACTCCATCTTGAAGGACATTCCAATTATCCTGTCAAATCTTGAGGATCGAAGACGCTTGCTGGAGGAGCTGAAAGCTGCAGATTTATTTTCAAAGACTGACATATAAAAGAGGTGTGAAACGCAGCTGGAACAGTCACAAAATATGGCAAGACTCTATGGTGTAACAGTTCCTTGTGTTTTCATAAGTTGTAGTTATTTAAAATGATCACACTTTCTGCTCTTCAGTTTGTGTAGCTCCATGTAAGGTGGATAGTTGCTACACTGCCACGACGAGGCTGTCGCCGGCATATGACAACACAATTAACAAATTCCTTATTTTGAGTTATTTTTCTTTAACTGCAAAGACTGATTGCAAACAGCTTAAAAGGTTTAGCATTAGTAACTTGGTGCCTTGCTGCAGCCTGGCACATCTCCCATCCATTGAACCCTGTCAGCGGGTTCAATGCTGCCTATCAGTCTCAAAGCACTGGGCTTCATTGTGTCGACCTCCCAGAAATAAACAAAGTGTCCTCTCATCTCACCGCCACATCACAGAGAGGCCTTTCTGCTATAGGACAATAGACAAAAAGACAGAAGGGAAAATTACCCAGAAGGACACAAGCCCAGGACCTGAGGAATCATGGTGGTAGGAGGAAACCTGTACCAGGAAGTGTGTCGTTTTGAATCCCAGAAAACACAAAAAAAGGAAGCAGATGCCAAAGTCTTCCTGTTCAGTGAAGAAAAGTGTTTGTAGTTTCTGACCCTTGACTCCACTGACCATCTTTTTTGCAGAGTTTTAATGGATTTGAGATGCTTACGCACTCTGAAATCTCTCTCTATGCTAAAAAACATTTTGAGGTTTAGGAATTCTGAGCATCCTGAAAATATGTTGCTCTCCGTCCTCTTTGTACACTTCTCGCGCATCTGGTGGAACAGGTTCGAATTAGCTTCTCTGCACTTACTTCCTTTAAAATCAAGAATTTTATTTAAAATCCTTCTCTCCTACAAAGCCCTAATTGGTCAGGCACCATCATATCTTAAGGAGCTTATAGTACCATACTATCCTATCCTAGGGAGCTGTGCTCCCTAAATTCAGGGTTACTTGTGGTTCCTACAGTCTTAAAAAGTAGGATGGGAGCCAGAGCCTTCAGTTATCAAGCTTCTCTTCTGTGGAACCAGCTTCCTGTTTCAGTCCGGGGGGCAGAAGAACTCACCACATTTAAGAGTAGGCTTAAGACTTTCCTTTATGATAATGCTTATAGTTAGGGCTGGCTCAGACTCGCCTTGGACCAGCCTGACACCAACTGCTACAACTATTGTTATTATATTGTAAATTGTAAATGGACTTCTACTTGCGATTTTCTAGTCTTCTGACCACTCAAATCCCTTTAACACTGCATGTCATCATTATAGAGCCAAATCCAGGTCAATAGTTTTGATCATTTGAAAAAAAAAAATTGAAACTTCAGAAAGTTCAAATTTTGGTCTTGAATTTGAAAAATACAACAATGTATTCAAAATAAAAATGAGTAAAGGAAAAGTTGTTTGGGTTAAATCTAACTTTGATTAAGTTCTGGAATTGTTTTGAATAAAAGATCTATTTCATATCACTTTCATATATATTTCGATTTTGATACATCACCAAAAACATAATCAGACCCTGGAAGTTATATTGGAAAATGGTCAACCTATCTCTTCATGCACATCTGTTCGCTTCTCACACTCACCCTCGATCTTGTGACTTGGAAAGAAAAACACAGAGCCCCCCTTCGCTACGCAGTGACCACATGGTTCCAGCTTCACTTTCATTCACAAACCCGTGATAACATATATAACAATCACGGTTGGTGCTGCCAGGTGGAACAATGATGTTGGCCCCTACTACCTTACCAATCACACGGATCATCGGTCAGGGTTCAATAACTTAATCTGACTAAGCTAACAAAGTGACCGTAAGTAAAAATATTGCCTAGTCTGATACTGGCACTAGCTCTAATGCAGCAATCTCGTTTTTGTATTTTTTTAAAGCCAAGTGAACTAAATTAATAAACTAATATTGGATCACAATACTGGAAGAGTTTGTGTTTCCCACAGCTCCAAACAGATTGTTGATGTCAGTTGAAATCTGCTGACCAAAGTATTCATCCTTTATAGAACACAATTAAGTAGTTAAGAGAATACATTCTGGTAAAGAACTATTGTGTTAGCCATAGTCTTAGTCTTTCCAACTCTTTACTCGAGCAATTTCATTTTTCACTGAAATATCCTGATTTTAATCCCTAGTATGGGACAAGCTCCAAAAAAACTAAATCCTACAACAAACAAACAGCATATTTCCATGTATCCCTCCCTGCCTGGTAAAGACCCACATCTTTAAATCTCCAAGCAGCATTGAAAATTACAAAACTATGACATCATCAGGTTCAGCTTGTACAGTACACATAACACTTGACTTGTATATAGACTTTTCATTTTCATTTTATTGTTGGACATTGATGCTTTATATAAATATATATATATATATTCCTATTGTTTCACTACTTGTTACAATGTTTTTATTTGTCGTTGTACAATAGGGTTGCACAAGAAAATTTAGATTGTAGTCCCAATTTGCTACAAAGGAAAGAAAACAAAAAACTAAATTAGGGTGGGGGGTGAGTTAAAGAGTCTCACAGCCAGAGGAAAGAAGCTATTTTGAACTCTGGTGGAACGGCAGCTGATACTTACTGTATCTTTTTCCAGACGGCAGCAGAGTGAACATGCTGTCGCTGGGTGGGTTTTTTCTTTTAATATCCCTTTAGCTCTTCGCAGGCTCCTCTCCTTAGCAATATCACTGATGCTCAGAAGATGGATTCAAATGATTTTCTGGGTGTTTTTTTATCACAATCTGTAGAGCCCTCCTGTCCTGAACCCTGAACATCGCATGCCAGTTTGTAATGTTTCTAGTGCTTTCTATTGCTCCTCTGTAAAAATTGACAAGAGCTTGGCACGAGAATTTTGCCTTCTTAAGAAATACAGCCGTTTGAGCTTTCTTCAGCAGGATAATGTGTGATGACCATGTCAGGTTGTTTGTGATGCTGATTCCAAGGAACTTACAGCTGCTTAACTTGCTCCACCTCAGCTCCATTGATGTAGACAGGGATGTGCGTCTTCGTCTCCTTTTTTCTAAAATCAACAATCAGCTCCTTGGTTTTACTGACTTTTCTCTGAGCACCACTCTGTAAAGGTTGTTCATTTTCTCTTTATAGGATGTATCATTGTTTGTAATCTGGCCAATGACTGTAGTGTCATCTGCAAACTGTTGTGAAGTTTGCGGATGACACTTCAGTCATGTTTGGGTTTGTGTGTGTGTGTGTGTGTGTGTGTGTGTGTGTGCAGGTGAGTGTGCGAGTGAGTGAGTGTGGGATCAGAACTGGATCGTGACCTCCACAGAAAATCGACTGGAAACCTAATTGTTGAATTTATTGGTCGTGGGTGTACAGCGTGAACAGGAGGGGGCTGAGCACACAGCCCTGGGGGGCTCTGGTATTCAACAATAGAGTCTAGTATTCTTTACCTTTATCTGATCAGCTTTGTTGTCCTTATCCCTAGCTGTTTTTGATATTTCTGTGTAAGTACATCAAGAGAGATGTAAGAGTTTAATTCCTTGTATGGGCACATGTACTCGGCCAATAAAGGTGTTTTTGTTTCTGATTTTCTCAGACTTGACATAGCTCCTCCAGAACCCAAGAAGGAATTATAGGGCTCTTTTCATGGTATTGACCATAACTATACATGATCTGTAAATGCACTTTAGGCCCCCATTTCATCACTGCCTTACCTTGAGTGGGTGATCGACTTTGGTTTGCAACCATCATATTCTTCATACGATTCAAGAAGGCTTTGCAGCGGTAGATGACCAGATTCATGGTGCAGGCATCTGAAAGAACACATTAAAACGGGCTCATTCACATATCAACTAAATGATTCCCAACGTATCATAAACCTCAATAATCATGTGACACTACCTCCTGTTAGTTTGGATTGGCAGTTGATGAACTCTGTCTGTCTTGGAGGAACGTAGCTCTTCCTTCGGGCCTGCAGGGTTCTGATTGCAGAGTCTGGTGAGGAGTCACTGGGACCACCTCCGAACTTGCTGTGAGCGCACTGACTTGCTCCCCTTTGGTGGCACGTCTTGCCCAGACGTCCTGCTTTCCCCTCCCAGTAGGTCTGGCAGGCGTGGTACAGGACTTGGACAAAGATACACTTCTCTGCTGATGAGCTGGTTACCCACTGGTCCACAGCATTGTCAAACACCAGGTCGAACTCTGGGCTGTCCTGGAAGAGCAGGATATAGGCAGAACAAAGTCGATATGTTGATAGATCACTACTAGTAAGAACAGAATGCTGCTAACCTTGTTGGGGTTGATGCCGTTGACCTGTCGGAGCTGCTCCACCCTCCACTGGGACCTTCTGGTGAAGGAGGAGGAGCCACCAAACTGCTTCACCTTTATAATGAGGAGCTGATGTGGTCTTGTGTTGGTCACTAGGTAAATCGTATACAAAATATGATATCCTTATTGAAAGCCTTCAATAATAGTTTAAAAAAATTAACGTGTTTACATAATAGCTGCACAAAAGAACTAGGAATGCCGTACTGAAAAAATCTTTTTTTACCTTGATAATTTATAATTTAGTCCGAGCAGTGAAGCTCCCCACGATGTTATGTTTAGGGTCTTGACTCTAAATATGAGTACTATAACCTTCATCAAACATGCACAAAGTTTGAGGCATAGGGAGGGGTTATCACGTCCGTACTTTCCTACATATTGGTGTAACTAGGTGGTATATAATAAAAACTCGTGCAAAAAAAATCCTGAATAAATGTTCCCTCGTCCTTGTCCTCTTAATCAACCAGAAAACTGCAATCACTGCAAAACTAATGCAGATTAAAGACACAATGGAAATTGACACTTTCAATACCCTGTCCAACAAGATCACTAGATCCTTAAAAGGATTGTAGACTTATAAAGTCAAGAAATACGAAAGAAACACAAAGGAATACTGTATGCTGAAGGCAGAGTATGGGAGACATCGTCAACCAACCTACTGCACACTTCAAAAAGGCAAGTAACACTAGATTCTCTATGGCCAGCGAAAAGGATAAATCAGAAGGAAGTGAGTCTGAAGACAATGAACTAGAGAACAAAGAGGGTACAGGATTGAAAGTATCTTGAAATTGTTTTGTACTCTCAACTAAGGTTTGCCACATAGTTATATAGAACTGTTAGGGCTGATCAAACCTTCAGGCAAATCAAATGCTGCTTACCCTTTAATACAGCACAAACAATGCAAACAATGTTTTTTTTCTCATAACACATAACCTCTCCTCCATTAAACCACTAACATCCTGTTATAACCAATATACCAATGTTCTGGACAAGACATCACTAATATTTCATCATTGCAACATCCTAAAGAAGTATAATCTTCTCAGTTTTGACAACTTCAGAATTGGACTTCACTATACTACCACTAACACCCAAAGTATATCAAAAGGAAATTATAGAACCAGACACTGTAAGACTTCCTTTGCACAAACTGTATTCTCAATTAAAGGCACAGCCCTCTGGAATTCCCTAAAATCCTGAAAGCAGATTCAGGATTTTAAAACATTTTTCCAGTACTGGTTAAACTTTGCCAGAACTGTAACCATGACACCAAGTCATTACTTATGCACTAAAATAAATGTTTGTTTTGCATTCTGTTTTGTTTGTTTCATTTATTTGTTTGGGTATGTTTGTGTGTTTGATTATATGCACTGATTTTAAGATTTTAAAGTGTAACATGAAATTGTAATGATTACTAAAACTATCAATGCCCATCAAGGGACTGGTGTTGGAACTTAGCTTCGGCCATATAAATATGTACAATACATTGGACACTGCCTCTGTAATGGTCAATGTTTCTCTGTACTTGTCCCTTACAAATAAACAAATACCTAGAAATATAAATATAAAGTATTGGCGCTCTCAAGAGGTTGGATTACGGATTAAGAGAAAGTATCCCATTTGTTCATGGCTTACCCATTCTTCGCCCTATTGTTTCAAGTATTGCCTAACTGAACCTTTGTCTCAATTTGTGTATTTCTTTTATGAAAAATGGATGGTCGAACTTCCCTCCCATCTAGGAGACACAGCATATGTCCTCAAATGTATTTATACTTTTGATAGTGAACCGAAAAGGATTTTAGCCATTCTAGATGTGCAAAGCCTCTATACCTGCACCCCTTATGAGATGGATGAAAGTCACACTCTTTGAGTACCTGTTATGAAGGCATTCTGTCACCTATTGAATTTGTATTGACACTATCTGAATTTATTTTATTCATGAACATCTTTCAATACACTGGCTCCTTTTTTCAGAGCGAGGGCGTGGGTATGGACAGTTCTTCTGGGAAAAGAAATGCATCCATAATAACTGTCTAACCCCTTACATTTAAAGGTTTCCCTGTGGTTCTGAGGTTCATCGATGACATATTTAAGGTATGCAATGGTACATTCAATGAGCTAAATTCTTCTTCATTTCTTTTACTGCTGAATTTGATTTTGATAATATAAATTTCCTGGGTATGTTTATTTGATATGTCCACACATATCAAATAAACCTACCCCCAAAAAGGTTTTGTGGCTCTGTATAGTAACAGGATCATCATGCCACAAGTTGTCCTTGAAAGTTAAACATAAACTTAGGTCAGGCAACAAACAACCGGATGCCTATTTTTGCTCATAATTAATGAAACTACTCTAGACTTAAATTGTTGTACATATTAAAACATAACTTTTCAGTTCAGAAATGACCATTAGCCGTGAAAACAAATAAAGCTTTGCTTTTCACTGTTTCTATTTTGTCTACACTTTAAATGTTAGGGTCTAATGAATGACATCAGCCAGTGAATCTGGGAGTAATTGAACCTCCAGCTGGTCTGGCAACTGTGGCTAAGTGGATAGCAGGGCCGTCTTTCAATCAGAGGGTCGACGGTTCAATCCCCGGCTCCGGGGAGTCGCATGTCGATGTGTCCTTGAGCAAGACACTTAACCCCAAAATTGCTCCCGTAGTTGTGCCTACGGTGTAGAAATGTGATAGAATCTGAATTGTAAGTCGCTTTGGATAAAAGCATCTGCTAAATGGCTGTAATGTCTGCTGACAAGAGAGGCTCTTTCTTACAAGATGAAATGAATGACTGGCCAATCAGAGTTTCTCTTACTAATCTGAGGGACCTACTTTCATTGTGCTGCCTGTCTGTAAATAACAAACACAATTTACAGACTGTCAATACTTAGCTAATTTTCACTAAATGAAGAAAGTCTTAAAAGACAGATTTAACCTGAAACACAGATGAATGTGGCGTAGTCTCCTTGGGCTCCAGTAGGCAGGAAAGACATTCTCTTCCTTTTCCTCCTATGCACCTCCACAGTCACCAACAGCCGCTCATCGCGAGGAATGAAGACCTCTTTGTTGATAGCAGACTGAATGTTCATTGTCGTCCTGAGACCTGCACAAGTGATGGATTGGCATGACTGATTGGCAGGTCACAGTCAGACTAAAATAACCACAGGCTCCAAAATCCGATCAGCTGTTTTCTGCCAACAAGTCTCTATGATGAACATGCTTTGTACATTTTTTACACTTTATTTAGTTTCACTCTCGACTTTATTTATCCCTTCATATGCAAAGACATGGCCACATGACAAATATGAGATAAATAAAAATACATTTAAAATGTATAAAGTCTAGTGCTGAAAGGATTTGTCAATACATTATTTGTTCGATTGAAAGACAAATGTATCAACAACAACTTTGATAAACTATTGTTAAAATAATTTCTCAAGCACAAACACCAATTAATCTCTGGCTGCAGTTGTCACAGTATCACAGTATCACAGAATGTCTGTGCATTTTGATCAGTGAAAACATGACAGCTACAAATCACTTTAGTTATTTTACTACGTTCTGTTATTTCAAAGACTTAAGATTTAATCAATCAATCTGAAAACAAATCAATAGATCAATCGTTAGTTTAGCACCAATAAAATCTATATGAAGAATTAGAGTTTTTCTACAACACTTTCAGCTGCTGCTGTTAGGCAGAGCTTTATTATATGAATACAAACCAAGTGATTAGCCCACAGTTAAACAGTCATCACAGCAAATAGTAAAGAGGCTAAAGCAGATAATGACATATTCATCTTTTCATTTCCTACAGTACATTTCTGATTCATGCTTCTACTGTAGGTCAAAAAGGTTTGACCAACAGGTTAGCCTACCTGTTCTTGTCCGTTCTTTCTAAGTCTTGTAGTGGCCTCTAGTAGCCTACAGCCAGATGTCCTTGTTAGTAGCCTGTTATATTATTAAATGTTTTCCAGGATTCCGTCATGAATGCCAATCGGCGTGCCTTGCTGTGAAGGCACAATAAAACACAGTCCATCCCATTTCAAGAGGTTGACATGCACGTGGTTTAAGGCTGGAAGTCAGAGAACAGTCACTGGCTGTCACTGACTCTCATAGACAGAGCCAGGGCTGACTAGCACTTTAACATGGGGGGGGGGGGGCTGCTCTTCTATGAAGATCCAAATTGTTCATTGTTAAAGACTTTAGATATAATTATTACAAAACAAATGTGCAGAATAACCATGAACTGCTCAAAATGCTGACCTTCATTCTACTGAGTTGTAACCGTGCAAAGTGTGTCACTAGAGAGGTGTTTCCACATTTCTCCACTGAAGGGGTCTGTGCACGTCCTTTAAATCTGGAATTCAAATGTTCCCTGAGTAAGCTAGATCTGCTATGTTGCTGTCTAATATGCAAATGCCAGCTAAGAAACATGTCAAACATGCAGGTTAGGTTGATTGGCAGGTTTAAATTGCATGTGTGAATGTGAGCGACCCCGCCAGTGTACCCAGCCTCTCATCCAATGTCACGCCCCCCCTCGCTTATAGAATCGGAAACGATTTATTGCCAAGTTGCACATACAAGGAACATAACTTGGTGATTGGTGCAGGATCGTAAACACAGTGCAATAGATAAAAGATAAATAATATGAAAATTGACAATAGAATATGATGAACAAACAAACAATATAAGACATTGAAATAAGTCTGTTATTAAAGTGTTATGTGTCTATTAAAATTGAGTGCAGGGTTGTGTAAATGTATGTAATTGTCCTGGGGGATGTAAGAGTATGAGTCACTGAGGGTCCCGCAGGGGCCGCAGGAAGTACGTCCTCTGTTAAGTCTTCTTTGTGATGGAGCTGATATTCAGCTCCCACTTGAGGTCTGAGTGATGATTGTGCCCAGAAAGCAGGACTCCACAATGGCGACCAGGGAGTCACACAGGGTGATGGGGGCAGGTGCCTCTGCATTCTTCGGAAAACCACAACCATCTCCATTGTCTTTAGAGCGTTGAGCTTGAAGTTGTTTAGTCTGCACCGGTCACGATATAGTCAATCTCCCTACTGTGTGTGAACTCATCCCAACCAAAGATGAGTCTATATTAAATTTTTTTCTTGATTTCCAGTTCATGAGGAAAGATTTCTTGGCAATATTTAGGGCTGAGGGGAGTAATCAACAGTTTGATTTGTTCCGGTTATTTCTGGATATGTCTCCTAGTAAGCACAGTGAGAGGAATAACGGGAGGCATCTAGTGACTCAGTGATTCCTTTCCAAAAGAGTTTAACAGATCTGCAGTGCCAGGTGACGTGAACTTAGCTATCAGAACTATTTTATTTGCAATGTAAAAGGATTTCTGGCGTGAATCTCATAACAAAAATGTTTGCCTTGTGTAATGAATTCTTAATTCTTGGTTTCTTATTTTTCCAGTGGAATTTAGTGACGATTGAGTATAGAGAGCTGAGTTAGTAGTTAGCCCAGTATCAGGCTATAAAACTCCCGGATCTAACAGTACATAGTGGCATATTTCTTAATACGTCAAGAGGGGAGAGTATTGGAATGGTTTATTTTGTATGTCCTTTAGTAACACATAGGGGCGATTGTGAAGTTTTATCTTTTCTTACCTCAAGCATAAATGATCAGCTGGCTGGTTAGGATTCTAAAATTTCAAATTATTGTTCCAATGTTAACTTTAATATTTAAAAGCTGCCATAACAGTTTTAAAAAACATTATATTATCATTATTATAAATGTATTTTTATTGACTGCAGGACTGAATGACTCTTATTCCAATGTCATTCAGTTAAGGATTTTCAGTAACATTGTGATTTAGTTGACAGTTACATTTTGGTCATAAGGGGGTGTTGTTTTATTATCTGAGGAGCAACTTCAAACCGCAGCAAGACTCTTCTAACTTTACCAGGCCACATAAGTGAGAGGAATTTACAAAGAGACACATTGAGCTTGGAGTAGGGATGGAGCTAAATGTTTTTAAAATAGTGCATAGTAGCTGCAGCATACCGCACGTTACTTTTTATATTAAGTTTTATAACTTAGTTTGGGAACAATGACTACGCCCTGGACATATCACATTTCCTCCGCACAAAGTATTTAAGTATTGCGAACAGCTCTCAGCCGCTTTACACTCAAAACGCCACTCCCCAACTGCTCCAACGACCTCACAACAGTGAAATTCGCCTACTCTTTCTCCCTGTACCGTGACATCATCTGCTCTGCCATTCTTGACCGCAGGCCCCGAGTTGGATGACTACATGTTGCTGATCCTCGATCCCTGGCCTTGCGGTTCGGCAGCAACTTTTATACACATCATGTTATATTTGCATCTGAAGCTGCCGGTCGCTTGCAGCAGTACACTCAGGGAACATACTGGGGAACACTAGACCCCAAGTTAGTGCTGCGAAAACCAGATGATATCATCTGGTTTTCGCAGCTCGGTCTTCCCTGAATTGCGAGCTTTGGGACGCACCATCCCATCTGGCCACCACACGCAACCCCACAGCCCCCCTGCCTTTTACATCAGCTCCTAGTAAACAGAACCCCACCGTTTACCACAGCCTGCTTCTAGTCCCCCCACCATCCATCACCCCCAAACCAGCCACCACCCAGTCAACCACCTTCGGCCCTTCTCCCCAAAGGCATAGATAGGAGAGCTACACTGGTCCTCTATCAGGGAGGTAGGATGGTTAACGATAACTCAGACGACCTAGGATGCAACACCTCTAGCTGCCGATTCCTCCATACCTGCTCCTTCTGGGAAGGGGCCGACGGCAGACCAACCTGTCCCCACAATCCAACCAAGCGCAGCCCGTGTAAGTATCTTAATACCCCAATTAACGTTAATGCTCTGGCTTTTGCCTTAAAGAACCATGCAGACTGCCAGTTTGTTATTCTTCCTCTTACAGGTTTCACATATGGCTTCCACCCAGGTTTGCAGGTTAAGCCAGAATCCTCATACACACGTAAAAAATAGCAATCAGCCATGTCAGAGCCCGACACAGTCAATAAACTACTGGCCCAGGAAGTCCACGACGGTCTACTCACTAACCCATCTTTTCCCTATAATCAGTCCATTCTGCGTCGCTACTAGGAAATATTCAGGGAAAAAGAGACTTATCATAGACCTCTCATCACCCCAGGGCTCCACCGTCCCAAGCATCAATAGCCTAATTCCCAGCCCGGACTACTTCATGCAGTACACAACAATCAATTATGTTACATCCCTCATCTGCCTCGCAGGCCAAGTAGCCTTAGCCATAGGTCCTAGCACGTCATTGAAAATCCTTGGCATCAACCTCAACGTCTCCTACCTACTGAGAAAATCCATCGGATCTAATTCTTCATCTCAAATTTCCTCCTGGCCCTAAAATGCACCAAACCCCAACCCCTTTCGCTGCTAGGCCCATTCGCCCATTCGCCTCAACCGGACAGGTCGATGCTCCTCGTCGAACCTCCTTTCAGTTGCCGCCTCCCTTCCAAATATCCACAACCACGTCACATTCGGCGAGGCATGGAAATGGAGCTAAAACTGTGGCACCAGTTCCTCTCGTCTTGGAATGGCATCTCCTTCTTTTATGACAACCATATTACCAAGCCAGAAGACATCCAGCTATTCACAGATGCAGCCCCCTCCATCAGCTTCGGCGGCTTCTGCTGTGGCAAGTGGTTCTCAGCTGAAAAGCCGGCAGAATTCTCATCACTCACCCCTTCTTACATGATCTCCGAAATGTATCCCGTAGTCATAGCAGCCATTTTTTTGGGGCCGGTCATTGACAAATAAGGCTTCTAAAAATGAATTTTTAAAAAGTATTTTCAAATTGGATGTAATGCATATTTTTGAGTGTGGAACAATGTATTTAACCAAGTCTCATTTGTTAAATAACTTTTCAAAGTAGGTAAATGTATTTTTCACAGTATTTATCAACGTCACCTGCTAAAATAATGTCAGGTAGGGCAACCAGATATTTGTAAAAATATATATATTTTCCTACTATTCATTATGACTGAAATCTTTGACATGTATCCCTTAGGTGTTTACAGTGCCTAACACATACTTATTTTGTGGATGTGTTTTGTATTTAGAACAAATTAAGATTATTGCATTCTATTGTCCATGTTTCTGTTATTTGAAGCACCCAATTTTAGAAAGATAATGATACAAATGTACAAATGAATACATGGAATAGAATAGTTATTCACATTATAGTTTGAATAAATAATATTAAATTATTTATTGCACAAAATTAATGTTTTACCTGGTTGCACGACCTAACATTTAGCAGTTGTACCTCCTGACAATAGGGGACCGGTATACCGGTTTTAATTTCCCGTACGATGTGAATTTTTCATATACTGTCATACCGGTGCACAGCCGAAACAACTTCTGTTGCTCTTCAACAGGCAGCAAAATATAATGTTCGCCGCTAGGAGTGCTATGGACGGAGCTAGTTGTCTTAGCTGTATTGAGAGGGAACCCTAGTCATGGTTTACTTTATAACTTTATGACAACAATTATTGTAACAACAATTAACAACCCACAACTAATGCTCTTTAACAGGGCAAAACACCACGACTCAACAGTTTGTGACAGATAAACAATTTGTAGCAATAATAATTGTACATTTATAAAATTTCTCCGCCGAACTGCATACTGGGTAATGCTCGCTAACAACAGTCTG
Organism: Anarhichas minor; assembly: GCF_050575085.1. Lineage (NCBI taxonomy): Eukaryota > Metazoa > Chordata > Actinopteri > Perciformes > Anarhichadidae > Anarhichas > Anarhichas minor. The sequence goes on from NW_027466582.1 coordinate 21,883,682, forward strand.
CTAACAGCTGGGACTCCAGTAAGGTTACATTAAAGAACAGAAAAGAGCGATGCAGGATGAACAAAGACTGAACAACAAAAGGTATTTAGGTCAGACACATATGCAACGCAGAATACGTAATATGTGTGGTATTTGTTATAAATGTACGTTGGTAGTAGACGGTGATAAGAAGCTGTAGGAGCGGCTTCTTCTTCTTCTTCTTTAAATTCCACTGGCGGATCGCTACCAACTTGCATAGGTGCATACCGGTACCTACTGTACCGGAGTGTGCATTTTCAGGGAAACCTTTTCTTCACTGTTCTGATACTAAAATAATAAAATAAAATAAAATGATATATATATATATCAGTGGCGGGCCGTCAGGGACTGCAAGGCCTTCTCTGCTGGCCTAAACAGAATCGCAAAGCTATATATATAAAAAAAAAAAAAAGAATGAATAAAAATAAAAATCTATTTTATAATTTAATAATTTTTCTTAAATACATTACATGTATTATAATTTATAAAAATATTTTTCCCATTATCTTATTTTCTCATTGCACAGCTACTGTCTTCCTCAGTTGCTCTGCTTCCAGTGCAGCTTGTTTTAAGTAGAGCTTTTATCCAATCAGATTTCACCTCTGTGTCTCTAGGTAAGAAGAGAGGCCCGAGGCCTGCAGAGTCTCACCTGCAGCCAGTGCAGATTAAAGTAAATGGGGAAGATATTGTTGATTGTCATAGTGTTCAACCAATCAGATCTTTAGTTTGACATGTTGGGCGTATTCTTTGACTATCAGAGCCTGCGCGCAGGCCTATAATGACGTCAGCATTACATGCCGCTCAGTGTCCATGCACAGGCTCTGCGCGAGGTGCAGAGTGTGCTGTAATTGGTCAGTGGGCGAGCACGTGACTATCGTGAAACGAAACTTAACAGCAGAGGCTGTCAGGTAGTGAATCACATCACGTGATGCAGCTCAGCCAATCAAATATGTACATTCTGACCAGAGTACGATGTACCAGACACCATGACAGAGGAGACTGAGACGAGGAAAGACACTGCAGAGCAGTACGTTCAATGTTGGGGTTGTGAAAGTAAAATCCTATGACAATCTCTGGGTCGCGGGGCGGATCCCACAGCCAGACCAACTGAGAACATTATATTTTCCTGAATTTAGGCTTTTGCATTTTCTAAATGCTCTAGTGTTATTCAAATGACTCATACATAGTTACAGCCTTAAAAATGAATAGAAGCTGTGGTGCCATAATGTAAGGTGGTATTTCAGCTGCCAGACAGCAGTGAAGGCCCAGGTATGAAATGCATGGCCTGCCCTGCATTAAGGCAGAAAAAAATACCGTGATATACCGTGAAACCGGTAGAGTCTTAAAAAATACCGTGATATGGATTTTTGGTCATACCGCCCAGCCCTACCTGACAACATTATTAACAACAGGATTTATGCTGAATAATTGCATTTTTACTTCAAATACAAAAAAGAGTTTTTGTCAACAGTCTCTATTGAAGTTAAAGTAGTAAATATTTCATAGTGTCATAGTAATCATGTTCAGTAAATAGCAACTAGGATACAGTGCAATATATTGATTAGATGGACAGACTGTAATGGATTGTGATTGAATAACAATGAAGTCTTATTTTGATACATGCATCAAGACAATTTAAAAAAATAATTAAAAAATATCCAAATGCATTCATGAAACGTATTAATAACATTAAATTAAACGCATAGCAACTGGAATGCTACTACATACTAAATACAAATGGATTGTGATTTAAGATCTTCCTCTAAAATCTTCCTCTATAAACTCAAACAGACAAATTTCTTGGAAAGTTTTAGAAGTTTTATTGTTCAGACGTAGTTACAGAGCTGCGGGTCTTGCTCTATGTCTCTCTTATCAAGGCTGTTGTTGTTTATGATTTTCCGGGAAAGGCTCACGTGATAAGGTGTGATGAATCAGGGAAGGACACGTCGTGACGGCTAAGAACCAATCAAGTAGCGAACGTAGGTCATCGTTTCCAAATTTATTCGTTTTCGACCGTCCACATGAAGAGGCAACCCCAAAGTTTTCAAACTCATCCGTTCTCGGGAGCGTTTTCAAACTCCTCCGTTTTCGGTGCTCGAAAACTCCGGTGTAGTGTGGACGCTCAGTGTAAACGTAGCAAAACATATGCGTTTTCAAATGGAAACGTAGTAGTGTGGACATGGCCTGAGAGCTGGGCCCCGTTCCTCGTACGTGGCTAACTTAGTTAGCCAGATACTTTTCAGGATAAGATGACGTAGATCAGGCTTTTCAGTTCCACAAAGGAAGTTCGGCAAAATCACCATGGCAACACATCCATAAGCTTGAACCTGCTCCAGCGCAGGCTAACTGAAGGTAGCTGGATAAGCTGCCACTCCCCCGGAAAAAATGGCAGCTCCTGTCATATACGGTAGTCTAATGCGTAGTCTAATGCGCTTGCGCATATACTGGGGGTTATACGGGAGTTCCAGAAATGCATGTAAAGTCAGACACATGGTGATCCATAAAACCAGCTGAGCAAACTAAGAAGCCTCTATTGCATTAATGTACAGCTCCCTTCCTCAGAGATCCCACTGATGAAGGAGGATATTAGTTAGATTATCGTTTTATAGGGAGAGAGTTCTTCCACATCGCCAAGATCCAGTGGCGGGCCGTGCATTTTATACCTGGGCCTTCACTGGTGTCCTGCAGCTGAAATACCACCTTATAACCACATTGTGGCGCCACAGCTGTTACTCATTTTTAAGGCTATAACTATGTACATCTTCTATTAAACCGTTCGGTACGAGTCGTCTGAATAATGCTAGAGCATTTAGAAAATGCAAAAGTCTAAATTCAGGAAAATATAATGTTCTCAGCTGGTCTGGCTGTGGGATCCACAGTCATTCCTTAAGGACAAGCCGCGACCCAAAGAGATTAACATTGGATTTTACTTTCACAATGTTAGCCTTGAACGGACTGCTCTGCAATGTCTTTCCTCGGCTCAGGTTCCTCTATCATGGTGCATCTCACTCAGTCAGAATGCCTTTTGATTGGCTGAGCTGCATCACGTGATGTGATTCACTACCCATCAGCCTCTGCTGGCTGTTAAGTTTCGTTTCACGATAGTCACGTGCTCGCCCACTGACCAATCACAGCACACTCTGTACCTCGCGGGAAAGCTACACACGGACACTGGCGGCATGTAATGCTGACGTCATTATAGGCCGGCGCGCAGGCTCTGATAGTCAAAGAATACGCCCAACATGTCAAACTAAAGATCTGATTGGTTGAACACTATGACAATCAACAATATCGTCCCCGTTTACTTTAATCTGCACTGGCTGCAGGTGAGACTCTGCAGGCCTCGGGCCTCTCTTCTTACCTAGAGACACAGAGGTGAAATCTGATTGGATAAAAGCTCTACTTAAAACAAGCTGCACTGGAAGCAGAGCAACTGAGGAAGACAGTAGCTGTGCAATGAGAAAATAAGATAATGGGGAAAATATTTTTATAAATTATAATACATGTATATTTAAGAAAAATTATTAAATTATAAAATAGATTTTTTTTTATTTTTTTTTTTTTATATATATAGCTTTGTGATTCTGTTTAGGCCAGCAGAGAAGGCCTTGCAGGCCCTGACGGCCCGCCACTGCCAAGATCCGTTATCACATCATGATGACTTCCTATACGAGCGCTATCCATTCTGCCGACAAGGAATCATTTATTTACAAGACCTTCTGGAGCCATACATTGAACACCACACGACGCAGCCGAGCATTGACTGTCTCACAGACTGGATGCAGCCTTGCGCTTTTCTGCGAGTGGTACATTTTTGTACAGTGTCGGCGATGCGGAGAACATCGGGAAAGCCGCTGCATGCCGTGCTGTTCGTAAAGTTTATTTGGCGCTTAATAAACTTATGGATGTGTTCAATACATTACCATGGCACATATTGACTCACCATTCTGAATAATGTGTTTGTGCTTAGTGTTTACTTGCTCCCATGTCCTCTTGATGGCTGCGTTGCATACATGGGGGTTAAAAGCACTCATAATTATATGACAGTGTTATTAATACACCAGCATATCATTATTGTAGAAAATGATTAAGGTGGACTCATGATAAGAATAGAGAGAATCACACACTATTTATTTTCACTGCTTCAATTGATTGAATTTCTGATGATGAATAATACATACATACATACTGATCCGCCCATACACAGATTCACACACACATATTCAAACTCCTAGTTCTATATGGTAATCTACACAGACATGTATATACACATATATAGTACATGATACATACGTGCATACAGTACATATATCCTCATATTAATGAGTATCAATTAGATACTCTTTGGGCTTGTTTTATCTACTTATTCTGAAAGAGTTGAGATAATTATTTTCGCTATAAGATCTCATTGGATGATAAGAATCATCCAATGAGCCATTAAGCCTACTGCCGGCAGTCACATTTAAAGACATGTAATCTGATTGATTGGGGTGATGAGGCACTTCAAATTAGCCGATACATTTTCCCAACACTTACGCATTTAACTTGTCTGAGATATTTTGCCATGCTTCTTGTCTAGCCCTCGCAGCGGCATCGGTGTTATATGTTCATGATCATCTCCTGCTCGTCAGCGGAGTAAAAAGAGGCTCTTTCTTTGAGTTTATTTAACATTGTACTGTTAGAAAATCATGGTTTCGGTGATCGACGCGTCCCCCTTTTGACGTAGGACGGGCACGCGCAATTATCCTGATCCTGATAGTCTGGGTCGAATTAACGAGACTGTTTGAGAGCGGATCAGCCTTGGAGAAACCGACATAGCCTGACATCAATCATCTCGTTAATTTAGGCTGGCTAATAGGACATTTGATCGACTTTGTCCCCACTCCGAAATGCCTGATCCTTGTGCAGCCTTAGCTGTCTGAGTTCTGCTGTAAACCAGGGTTTGTCATTGTTGTAACTCACCCTGGTGCTTGTTGGAACACAGCTGTCCTCACAGAAGCTGATATATGAAGTCACAGCCTCTGTGTACTCATCCAGACTGTTGGTAGCAGTCCTGAAAACATCCCAGTCCAAGCACGCCCGAAGATCCTCCATAGCTTCACTGGTCCGCTGCTTTGATTTCCTGACAACAGGCTTACGTTTAATTTCTGCCTGTAAGCAGGAATCAGATGGACCATGACGTGGTCAGAGAGACCCAGTGTAGCACGAGGGATGTGGGATAGGCCCCGCTGATTGTGGTGTAACAGTGGTCGAAAATGTTCTCCTCTGGTTTAGCATTTAATAGACTGTCTGTATTTGGGGAGTTCATGACTGAGGTTTCCTTTGTTAAAGTCACCAAGGACAATAACTAGAGAGTCCGGGTAGGTCCGCTCCACACACAGTATCTGGTCGGCGAGCGCGCTGTGCCTCCTGCACGTTGTCCTGCGGTGGAATGTAAACACCGACTAGTATGAATGAAGCGAACTCACGGGGGGAGTAAAAGGGTTTACAGTTTATGATAGAAAGAATCCAGATCAGGAGAACAGTGCGGCAGAACCACTGTCACATCGTTATACCATGTGAACGATATGAACATAATTCAAAGGATGTTGGAGTTAAATAAGCAATCAAGCTCAGAAGATTCACATTTGTTCTAATAGCTGACCACTAGAACAGCCTTTCAACAAGTTGACTTAACTTTGAGTGCAGTTGGTAGCCAGAGAGAAAAAAGTTGAATCAGAGTATTTTGGAGGCAGAACTGCACTGGAGTCAGAAATCATTTCTTAACTTAATTTAACCTCACTGTGATGAGCCAGCCAGTTATCTATCTCCAACAGATATTTGAGGTGTAAAACTCATTTACGCCTCCTAGAGAATACAATACATACATCAAATTTAAGAAAATTCAAAAGACTGTAAACATGTATTACAACAAAGCAATGAACATAAGTTCAAAATATATCATTGCAAGCTTGATTCATGGCAGGTTTGAGTGCTTTTTAGTTTGTCATTAAAGTAATTTGTATTTAAAATGTACACCTTGTAGAATCAACAGGTTCTAAATATTGGTCTGCATACCAGTCATGAGTAAATCAAAATACACGAAAGCCCATTATCTATGTACATCGCACATATCCATGTCATGCTTTGTTTGTGACTTTAACAGGCATCTGTTCCATCTGCAGTCTCTAGAATGATGATGTCATACCGCAATAATTTTATAATAAACAAAAGACTCTTACTTTAAGAATCCCAATTTATTTGTGGATGATTACGTGATGTTTATATGTTTACATTTAAACATGCAGGTAACATTTTTCTTTCCAGATTGTCAGCAATTACTTTTGCATTAAAAACAGTGAAAACTAACTGAATTAAACCGAATTCAGTGTCTTCACTGTTAACAAAAATCATGGTGCCCAATGGCTCCCCTTCTCAGAGTGTAAGAAATCAAATATCAAAAAGAAAACAGGCTGCAACCTGGTTACTTAAGTGCATAAAATACAGACACCCTGAAGCAGCATTGGAATTATACAAAACAGTGACTATGTATATTACCGTTTTATATGCGTAACTGCAGTGATTGTGGCTCTGGGTGCTGACAAAACGCAGGTGACCTACACTCGAAACTGCCTGAATGTATCCTGTGGGACACAGGCGAAGCACTGAAGCTGCTGCTGCTCACACTACCCTTCCTGGGAGAACACAGTGCCAGTGTTCGCCAACTGTTACCTGCTAATAGCTAATGATCAAGAGGTTAAAATCACTAAATGCTGTATTTAGGTTTTAAGATTCGATCTCTGTGTGGAGCATTGTGTTGAAAAATAATTCCCTTTAGCCCTCTTTATAACATGACTTACCATCATCACTATAGGGTTTCTATGTTCTCATTTGAGGCATGAGATTATGAGAAATTATTGAAAATATTTTAACACAAACATAAGCCTAGACCTGGATCCAGCAGTGGGGCTTTCTCTATGACACGGACCAATCAGACACAAAGACCTTCGGTAGGACGTCACTGATACAGCCGGACACAGCAGGGTACAGCATGGGAAACAGTTGTTGTTTTTATTGAGAGAATACCAGGAAAAAGAGGACAGGCACAGTATACTATATGTCCACTCAGTCTGCAAGAGTCAAATCGAGGTTAGAATAGGTTATAATACTTGCTGCTTTTGTTTCTTCTTTACCATGTACCTTGTGTGCACTGTCCACTTTGCTGCTGTGATCCTGTAAATTTCCCCACTGCGGGACTAATAAAGGATTATCTTATCTTATTGAGTGTGTAAACTATGAATGTAGATGTAATGTGTAAAATAGGTAAGTGATTTGTGTGTACGCTTGCAAATAATTTTCAATTCACTCGATTATAACATTTTAGTTTGCTTGGCGAGTAGTATATGGAAGTCTTGGACTGCCAATTCTGAAATGAAATCTTTCAATCAAATTGCAATAGTATTAGCCATTTGTGGGAGAATGATGCATGGCCAATTTAAATTAAAAAAATACAATAAAAACTATACAAATAGTTTTGTGCAACACTGTAGGGTGAACATTGCAGTATTTAGGCTGCTAGCAGGGCTTTAGACTTTAACTCTTGTATTTTAAAAATGTCTTCCAATCAAATCAACTAATAGTCACATATACTAATATGGCATTAATCATTATTTGATTAAACTAAAAGTAAACATGATTTAAAATATGAATATTTTTGTCACGATCAGGCTTTGCCCTGTGTGTTCTGTGTCTTGGTTTCTTTCTGTAGCTCCTCACTCACCTAATCAGTTCATTCAGTGCACCTGCCAGTCACACTCACTTCATCAGCTCTTTAGTCTCACCTGTTCACTCTGCCTAGTCACTATTTAAACCCCTGTCTTTCACTCACTCACTGCCAGATCATTGTGTTTGTTTTCCGTCCAACCCGCCCGTTTTGCTCGTCCTGTTCCCGGTTTTCCAGTCTGCCTGTTCTGCCTTTTCCTGCCGGATTTTCCCCCTCGTCTTTTATCTTGTCCCTGGATTCCCTGTTTTGTTTTTGGTTGATTAAAAACCTTTTTTTTCACTACACCTGACTGTCTGCGTTTGAGTCCTCATCATGCCCCGTGACAGAATGATCTGGCCCAAGATGGACTCAGCAGACCACAGTATGGAGTGTCGTCTTCCCGACTGGTATGAACAATTCATGGGAACCCGTCTGGCCTTTGGAGGACCTCGAAGTGTCCAGAAGGCAGACCGTGACCTAATGGACATCCCGGTCAAACCTCGAAGGAGACAGAAGCAGAGGAAGGGCCAGACTCCCTCTCCCGCTGGGCCGCAGTTATTCCCCGCTCCCGCTGGGCAGCAGCCGACTCCAGCTCCCCGTGTCAGGTCGGCGGTTCGACCGACTCCAGCTCCCTGTGTCCGGTCGGTGATCCAGCCGACTCCAGCTGTCGCCTCGGAGCAGCAGCTATCCCCAGTCCGGGCCGCCGCCGTCTCCGAACCGCAGCGACCTCCAGTCCGGGCCGCCGCCGTCTCCGAACCGCAGCGACCTCCAGTCCCGGCCGCCGCCATCTCCGAACCGCAGCGACCTCCAGTCCTGGCCGCCGCCGTCTCCGAACCGCAGCGACCCCCAGTCCCGGCCGCCGCCGAACCGCAGCGACCGCCAGTGCCGGCCGCCGCCGAACCGCAGCGACCTCCAGTCCCGGCCGCCGCCGTCTCCGAACCGCACCGACCTCCAGTCCCGGCCGCCGCCGTCTCCGAACCGCAGCGACCTCCAGTCCCGGCCGCCGCCGTCTCCGAAACCGCAGCGACCTCCAGTCCCAGCCGCCGCCGTCTCCGAAACCGCAGCGACCTCCAGTCCCGGCCGCTGCCGCCTCCGCGCTGCAACAACCTCCAGCCCTTTACCCCGCTGGGTCATCAGTCTATCCCCCTGAGCCCCAGTCTATGGACTCCGGTTGCCCGGAGCCTCATCTCCAGCCCCTGGAGACCTGTTCCCCGTCCGATCTCCAGCCCCTGGAGCCCTGTTCCCCGTCCGATCTCCAGCCCCTGGAGCCCTGTTCCCCGTCCGATCTCCAGCCCCTGGAGCCCTGTTCCCCGTCCGATCTCCAGCCCCTGGAGCCCTGTTCCCCGTCCGATCTCCAGCCCCTGGAGCCCTGTTCCCCGTCCGATCTCCAGCCCCTGGAGCCCTTTTCCCCGTCCGATCTCCAGCCCCTGGAGCCCTTTTCCCCATCCGATCTCCAGCCTCTGGAGCCCTGTTCCCAGTCCGATCTCCAGTCTCTGGAGCCCTGTTCCCAGTCCGATCTCCAGTCTCTGGAGCCCTGTTCCCAGTCCGATCTCCAGTCTCTGGAGCCCGGTTCCCAGTCTCTCGAGTGCAGTTCCCCTCCTGGTTCCCAGTCTCTCGAGTGCAGTTCCCCTCCTGGTTCCCAGTCTCTCGAGTGCAGTTCCCAGTCTCTCGAGTGCAGTTCCCCTCCTGGTTCCCAGTCTCTCGAGTGCAGTTCCCCTCCTGGTTCCCAGTCTCTCGAGTGCAGTTCCCCTCCTGGTTCCCAGTCTCTCGAGTGCAGTTCCCCTCCTGGTTCCCAGTCTCTCGAGTGCAGTTCCCCTCCTGGTTCCCAGTCTCTCGAGTGCAGTTCCCCTCCTGGTTCCCAGTCTCTCGAGTGCAGTTCCCCTCCTGGTTCCCAGTCTCTCGAGTGCAGTTCCCCTCCTGGTTCCCAGTCTCTCGAGTGCAGTTCCCCTTCTGGTTCCCAGTCTCTCGAGTGCAGTTCCCCTCCTGGTTCCCAGTCTCTCGAGTGCCGTCCTCCCGACCTCCAGTCTCTCGAGTTCCGACCCCCGGACCCCCAGTCTCTAGAGTTCCGACCCCCAGTCTCTAGAGTTCCGACCCCCGGACCCCCAGTCTCTAGAGTTCCGACCCCCGGACCCCCAGTCTCTAGAGTTCCGACCCCCGGACCCCCAGTCTCTAGAGTTCCGACCCCCGGACCCCCAGTCTCTAGAGTTCCGACCCCCGGACCCTCAGTCTCTAGAGCTCCGTCCTCCGGACCCTCAGTCTCCCCAGTCTGCCAGGCCGGCCATCCCTCCTCCGGACCCCCTCCACCCACCCGGTTGTGGACTCTGACTCTCGGCCTCGGAGGAGTCATAACCCTCCTCCGGGCCCCCACCGCCCTTCCTTGGAAGATGTTAATGTTTTTGTTTTTTTCTTTTGGACGTCTGGAATCCGTCCCTTGGCGGGGGGGTACTGTCACGATCAGGCTTTGCCTTGTGTGTTCTGTGTCTTGGTTTCTTTCTGTTGCTCCTCACTCACCTAATCAGTTCATTCAGTGCACCTGCCAGTCACACTCCATCAGCTCTTTAGTCTCACCTGTTCACTCTGCCTAGTCACTATTTAAACCCCTGTCTTTCACTCACTCACTGCCAGATCATTGTGTTTGTTTTCCGTCCAACCCGCCCGTTTTGCTCGTCCTGTTCCCGGTTTTCCAGTCTGCCTGTTCTGCCTTTTCCTGCCGGATTTTCCCCCTCGTCTTTTATCTTGTCCCTGGATTCCCTGTTTTGTTTTTGGTTGATTAAAAACCTTTTTTTTCACTACACCTGACTGTCTGCGTTTGAGTCCTCATCATGCCCCGTGACAATTTTCCAATATTTCACGTTTCCAAATAATATATTAAATTGTTTGTTTTTTTACATTATATTTGTATCTGAATTAAGATATTCGAAAATGAAGAATGACTTCATTATTAATTTTATGTTCCATAAATGGGTCTTTCAGTTTCTCAAAAAGCGTAAATAGAAAGTGATATGACACGTGATGGCTCCATGTGTCAGTTTGCACGTTATGAGGTCTCTGGGTTGTCTTCTGCAGGTTCAAGAGGATCTTGTGGTCTGTACATGAAGGTGAGGAGGAACAGTGCCACATCATAAGAGCACCAATAGGCCGTGTGTGAGGTCACTGCTGACCAATAGCGGCTCTCCACCAAGCCCTCCCGCAGCTCAAAGTCGATGCGTCTCTCCAGTTCCACTAGAACAAAGAAAAAAAACAGATTAGTGTCACGGTCCCTGCCTATCTTACAAGTGTGGTTTTGCCAGTTATGTGTCCCTATGTCCCCGAAGGTGTCACAGGAACGTGGTTGTGGCAGAGTAGTGGATGCAGAGCACCTGGTCCTGGAGCTCCAAGGGAATAAAAGCTGTACTCCAGCATTGCTCTGGTCTCTCCTGCACACAAGGACTCATCCCTGCCAGCGTCTGCCCGTTTATGCCTTGGTTTGGTCTTCTTTTGTTTCCGCTAACAACACCCCACACTTCATCATGCACACGCAGTCACGTTTACATTACTGACACTACTGACTGACACACTTCACAATGGGTTCTTTACTTCTTTATAATAAATACCTTTAATTTACTATCCTCCATTGTGTCCTTTTCCGTATTTGCAATAGCCTAGGAGCCGGGTTTTGACAGCTGCATACAGTGTCAGAAGAAGATATGTATATTCTTTATGTGTGAAACATGAAACCTGACTACGTCAGAAAACGTATACATAAAAATGAGAGATCTCTTCAAAAACATCCATCCATCATAGCAGCAGGCTAAGCAAGATAGTCCAGATGACTCTCTCCAAACATTTTTAAGCTCCTCTTGTGGGATCTTAGGGCGTTCCTACAACAGATGACATATATAATCTCTCCAGCGTGTTCTGGGTATCTTACCATAGCCTACCTTCGTAAAGGCTCCAAAGGAAGGTGGCAGGTAAGCACCGTAATCAGATGCCCGAACCGTCTCCTTTCAACGCGAAGGAGGAGTGGCACACTTTGGAGGAAACTCACATTGGACGCTTGTTTCTGCGATCTAGTTCTTTTGTTCACTACCCGAAGTTCATGACCATTGGTGACTGTTGAAATGTAGATTGATTGATGAATTGAAAGCTTTGCCTACCGGCTCAGCTCTCTCTTCACCCGGTCCGGTACAACGGTTAACCAATCTGCCTTTTGATCTCACGCTCCATTTTACGCTCACTCCTGTACAAGACCCTGAGATACTTGAACTCATTCACTTGGGGCAGCAACTCACTCTGACAGTGAACCAGGGCCTCATACTTGGAGGTGCTGACCCACATCTGACCACTTCACACTAGACTGCAAACAGCGGTCTGATGAAGCCAAATGAAACATATCATTTGCAAACTTAACACCCACTGAAAACGTGTTTGACTTCCTGGCGTGAATATGGACATGGGTTTCATTCCACCTCATATAAGGATCACATGGCTCGTGGGAACATTCGCGATGCTCAATACTCCTGCAGAACCCCCCACAGGACTCCCTGGGGGATACGGTCGTAAGCCTTCTCCAAGTCCACAAATCACTCGTAGACTGGATGGGTGTAAAGAGCTGGTCCATGTGGGCGACTGTGGCTCAGTGGTAGAGCAGAGTTGTCCATCAATCAGAGGATCGGCGGTTCGATCCCCGGCTCCTACCTCTTGAGCCCGAGCGCTCCCATTTTTGGGGGCTGTGGAGAAAGCTTAGCATATACCGTCGAAAAGAATGCACTTATCACGAACGCATATAATGTCGCACATCAAATTAAACATCAGAACCTGGGCTACAAGAATATGTAAGCCGTTTGTACACGCTCCAAACACAACTCAAACAACCAACTAAAATAATTAACAAAATATCATATTCATATTTCGCCAGGAGTGAGAACAGCCAGCACATTTCAGGATCTAGCGATCGAAGCTACATGCTAACAAAGTAACTGATACAACAGAAAGCAAGCAAATTCCACACAGATTCCACACATATCCTCAATATCTCTCTCCGTCAAACCATCACCGAGATATGTGCCAACCAACACCAGCAACACAAATCGCTTTACGATCAGCAAATGCTTCTTACCTTTGACGTTTTGACGAAGACAAAGCATTATTGCCAGCATTTTCACACAGATATCTGTTCAACGGATATCCTATGTCTCACTGAAATCATTCCGTGGCTTCAGCGGGGGGCTATTCTGAGCAGGGGTGAGGATTTGACTTTCAGCGTATCGGATCGTACGCTTCACAATACACGGCCCCTTGTTGATTCTGACTGGCTAACAGTGCTGTCAGTCTTCTCCACGAGGGTATAGCTCAATTCTATTGGCTCTACCGATTCAAAAGAGGGGTCATACAGTGAAATCGACCAATGGGTTGCAGAGATATAGGCCTGCGTAATCACAGGGAGCTGAAATCCAGAAAAACTCCATTACGCAGAGACACACAGAGAGGGCTCAGAGAGGTTTCTGGCTCTCAAAATAAAGCCCAAACTGCTGTATTTGGTTGTAGGTAAAAAAAATAAAATTCTACACCAAACAAAATGCTAAAAATGTCATAACTTCTCTTACATATGTTTCAACCTGAACTCTTAGTAAATACTAAGATCTGCTAGCTAGCTTTCTGTTTGACAAAAGTCACGCTGGGCCACTGACCAATCACGGCGCACGTTAATGCTGCGCTGCAGTTAATGCAGATGTACTTAGCAGGCTACCTGAGTACTACTGGCACGTCAAAGAATACGCCCAACATGTCAAACTAAAGATCTGATTGGTTGAAGACTATGACAATCAACAATATCATCCCCATTCACTTAACCTGCAAAGGCTCTCTAGCGGGCCTCGGGCCTCTCTTCTTACCTAGAGACACAGAGGTGAAATCTGATTGGATAAAAGCTCTCCTTAAAACAAGCTGTGCTGGAAGCAGAGCAACAGAGGAAGACAGTAGCTGTGCAATGAGAAAATAAGATAATGGGAAAAATATTATAATACATGTAGTAGGGCTGCACAATTAATCGAATTTTAATCGCGATCACGATTTTGGCTGCCACGATTAAATGAGCATGATCGTCAGCGATATTGACGTTTAAAATGCGTGCTCTGCTACATATCACATCAAGCGCTTCCTCAACTAACAGTCAGCCGACCACCAGGGGGCGAACGAGATGGGAGGTGTCATGCGCGCACCCTGCAGACTCCGCTATTAGTAGAAGAGTAGAGAGACAGACAACAGAGCAGACGGTCACGGGCACTGTTGCCAACTTAGCAACTTAGTTGCTAGATTCAGCTACTTTTCAGGCTACCCTAGCAACTTTTTCTTCAAACAGCACCTAGCAACAAATTTAGCAACTTATGAAAATATATTTGGCACTTTTAGCAACTTTTTTAAAGTGACTCAAATGCTAAAATGCACGCAGGCATTTTCCCTCTAAATGACACAAAAAAGATTTTCTCCGTCACACACACAGCCACACCCACAACACACGTGCCTAGCTGCAAAAGTGCATTGTGAGTGACGTCAACAGCATGTGCTCAGCTCGTGCACAGGAGGGGGCAGCAGCCGAGTGAGCCAAGCCGAGTCAGCCGACAGCCCGACAGTGACACGCAGCAAATCATTGTTGGCTGACTGCAGCAGCAGCAGTATGTCTCAGTCAAAATTGTACAGCCTAAAATTGTGTAGTCTACGTAATTACGCAGTTTTACGTTATTACGTAATGACGTCATCACGTAATGACACAGTTTTACGTTATTACGTAATGACGTCATCACGTAATGACGTCACAACGTCATTTAGCAACTAATCGACCTGCCTCTAGCAACTTCCCCGGAAAAATTGTTGGCAACAGTGGTCACGGGTGTCGTGTGAAAGGTAAATCAAATGTCAGGAGCAGAAGGCGAGGAGCTAGCCCCTCAAAAAGGATCATCATCCGTTGTCTGGAAGTTTTTTGGATTTAGGCCAAGTGATGTTAACCAAGAACAAATCATATGACAGAGTGCGTTAGAGTTGTGTCTGCGCCGCATAGCAATACAACTAACTTGTTCAGCCACCTGAAAAATCACCACAAACCACAGTACGACGAATGCATTAAGGCCAAAGCTAACGTTACCTCACTGAATCTCCGTCCATGTCCAACGTCAACCCAGAAAACCATAACAGCGACCCTGCATAGCGCGACAGCGTATCCATCCACCTCCCAAAGACACGCTGAAATAACGGATGCAATTGCATTTCATTTGGCCAAAGACATGTGTCCAATAAATACTGTGAGCAACACACATATTTATTTTTAATTAGCCCTTTATTTTGGGTAAAAATGTTATTTATATTTTGCTTCAGGTGAATAAGAACCGTATACGTTTTATTTTCATGCAGAGGCGTGTACATTAGCTGGAATGTAGCACAACAATGGAAGTGGAAGCAGTGTTCTTGTTAATTTAAACGTGAAAGTGCAATAAAAAGATGTCCCTAAAATTAATGAATAATCGTGATCGCAATATTGATCAAAATAATCGCGATTATGATTTTGGCCATAATCGTTCAGCCCTAACATGTAGTGTATTTGTGAAAAATTATAAAATTATAAAATAGCTATAACTTTGTGCTTCTGTTTAGGCCAGCAGAGAAGGCTTAGCTGGCCCTGAAGGCCAACCACTGATATATACACATACATACATACATACACACACATATATATACATATACACATATATACATACACATCTACAGATACACAGTTGCACTCAAAATGGTTCAACCCCCACTGCAAATCAGATCCATCCGCAAAATCTACAAACCCCCAGCCGCTCCCAATTAACAACCCAAACAAGGACAACCCAAATAGCTCAACACAACCAATGCCACAAGCGGTCTCCCCAAATCCAACACAAAGTGCCACCACTAATGAACACCGCAGTTCCAAAACCACTCAAACCCCCCATGACAAGCACCTCAAGTACCCGGCAGAGCACCCCTCCGCTGCCACGACCCGATGCAAGCGCAACGCACAGCCAGACACCAGGCCCCGACAGCGCCCCCGAGGAATCTCAGCCCACCCTGGGACTAATGGGCTAAGATCCCCCAGGAACGCCGCCAGAACCCGGCGCCAGGCCACACCCGCACCAGGCCACAACAGCAAAAGGGCGCTCCACCAAGCACCAAAGACGCCCGCCGTGAAGGGACCGAACAACTCAGAGACCGCAGCAGTCACCGAAAGCGGCACTCCGCGCCGAACCCGCAGAAACAACCTGCAACACCAGCCGTGCTGAGCCACTCGAACTGCTCCCGTCTGAGCTGTTAACCGAAAACAGCCGAAAGCCTGCAAATCCCGCCAACAAACCCAACCCGCAATAGGGGCCGAACAATCGAGTGCAACTGCATTTAGTAAAATAATTTAGTAAAATCAACAAATAAAAAGAAAACAGAATTACAACAGGAAAGCGACGACATCACATAAAAGCCAGTCTGTAAAAATGTGTTTTAAGAAGTGATTTAAAAGAGATTACTGATTCTGCGAGTCTTATCTCCTCAGGCAGCTCGTTCCAAATCCGAGGGGCCCTGATGGCAAAAGGCACGGTCACCTTTAGTTTTCAGCCTCGACTTTGGAACAGCCAGAAGGGCCTCACCCGAGGATCTTAGGCTGCGAGCTGGCTCATAGGGGGTTAACATTTCCTCTATATATGTTGGGGCCAGACCCATACGTGCTTTAAAAGTGATCAGTAAAATCTTAAAATCAATTCTAAAACGTACAGGGAGCCAGTGAAGAGAGGCTAGAATTGGGGTGATGTGATGTCGTCTGTTAGAACCAGTGAAGCCGAGCTGCTGCATTCTGAACTAGTTGGAGGCGAGAGAGTGACTTTTGGTTGATGCCAGAAAGAAGGGAGTTACAGTAACCAAGTCTTGAAAAGATGAATGCATGAATTACTTTTTCCAGGTCATGTTGAGAGAGCATTCCTTTGATTTTGGTGATGGTTCTAATTTGTAGAAAACAGGACTGGACAACTTTTGTGACTTGTGGTTTGAAGCTTAAATCTGAATCAAAAAATACTCCTAATTTTCTGGCAGTGGACTTTATGTTAATGGACAGGGGGCCAAGGGCACTTTTAATGGGAGTGATAGGGTTTGGGGGACTAAATATTATGATTTCTGATTTTGAGTTATTGAGTTGAAGAAAATGTGCCATCCAACAGTTGATATCATTAAGAAAATAGCAGCTAGGCTTCTGGGGTATTCAGGTGTCAAGGGAAGGTATATCTATGTGTCGTCTGCGTAGCAATCAAAAGAAACATTGTGACGTTGGATGATATGACCAAGTGGGAGCATGTATATGGAAAATAAAATTGGACCTAAAATTGAACCTTTGCTGTACACCACAGGTAATGTGAGTGTACCGCAGTGTAAAGACAACAACCAGACATTCCCAGTTAAATCCTTCAAGAGTCTGGGTGGGTTCCTGGTTTTCCTAAAAAAATACATTGTACATTTGGACTATAGCATATGGAAATTTAATTTCATTATTATTGTCATGCTTTACTTGACACCGTCACAACATAATTTAATGCAATACGCATACGTTAGGGTTGTGTGACATTGTGTGTGCTTGTCAGTAGCCCTATCACAAATTGGCATTTTATCCAGTTGAAGCCACATCTTACACTATACTTTTAGTTCCTGCTTGTTTTGATTTATATGTTTTAACTAGGTGTAAGAAATTAGCCATCACATATTCGGCTGTTTAACTTTGATTATGGACAGCATGCCGAGGCTAGTGCAACCGCCTTGTTTTTAGTTTTTAGCTTTGGGAGCCAACTAACGCTACAGAGACTGTGGATACCTAGTGTTTATAATGGGCAAACTGAAAACATGTTGTTTGGTATTATGTGATTTACTAACTTTGGCTCAGATTGTTTTTGATGCTCGACTTGTATATATGATGTTGCAGTGTGATTGTAATGCTTAGACATTAGCTGTTGTGTTTTTTAGTGAAGCAATAGGGGTCAGATTGGCATCTAAATTGAGGGTGTTAAGGCCAGGGTCCTGAGGCTGCCCTTCATAACCGAGCGAGGTTCCCAACCACTCAGGGTTCCTCCTCCAGTGGTGGCCCTTTAGAGTGGGTCCATCCTGGAGTACTTCCAGTCCTCCTACACCTATTGCACACACACCTAAATCCGTTGATATCCAGCTGTCGGGGGAGGCCAACTTCTTAGCCTGAAATAAGTGATTTCAGGCTAAAATCCTGAAACCAGGTTAACCAAGTTAACCTGGTTTTGTCCCAATAAGGGGGCGTGCGTTTGTTACCTACGTCAAAAGTTACTGAAAAAGCCATCTTCCAGTGCTTCACTCACACTGGGAAGGGGTATCGGTTATGCAGCTAGGCTGCACACCTTTTCAGTATCAATATATACAACCCTCCTTGGTAACATCATATGTCCACATGGCCTATGCTGGTGACACCCTGCTCTACATGTCCACCAAATCCATTTCTCCCACCACTCACTCCACCTTAAAAAACTGCCTCACAGATATAAAGACCTGGATGCAAGCTAACTCGAACTCAACAGTGACAAATCTGAAATCCTCATCGGTTGCCTCAAATAACTCAATAAATCCTGCCACAAATTCTGCATTAGCTTCACTGTTCCTGATTGCACACATATCCGCAACCTTGGTGTCATCTTTGATCAAACCCTCTCTTTCGAACGCCACGTCAACTCCATTACAAAAAAGACCATATTTAATCTCAAAAACATTGCCTGTCTATGCCCCTCCCTCTCCTCCTCCATCACTGAAACACTCATCCACGCCAATACATTGAAAGCTAAGCCGCTGTCGCCAGAGATCATATTGCCCTATTAAGGCCACTGAAGTCTAAACGTTTGTATTTAGCCACTGATCCTATGGTCTGTGATCACCTTGACCATTGACAGCAATGGTCAAATGGTAATGGTAATTAGACTTGTACTGTATAGCTTGTACTGTATAGCCGATGTGATGGGAAAATATATTATTGTATCATGCTTAGTTTTAAAGAATGTACTACTCGTAGTCAGGCGATGTTTTTTAATTAGTTTTGTATCCAGGTGTCTTGTTATCTCTTCCCATGAAGGATGAGAAGTGAAGAGACACTGTGTCTTTGTCTTTGGAGAAAGACACAGAGAGACCTTGACTCCAGAACTGAATTTCAGAAACAGACATCCTGTCTGAAATACTTGTACTCCCCTTTTGCCACATTATCTGAATTTGTAAGGCGTGAACCTTTTGTATGCATAAATGATGTTGAATGTTGCACCTTTTAGAAGCCTTCTCACAGTACACTGAGATACGTGTCTTTGGGACTGCTCTCTCTTTATTGCAATAAAGACCAACAACTTTGATTCTTTCGAGACTCTGTTTATTGATCCAGATTGAAAACTTCCACCCTTCTCCCGATTAATCATAGAAATCTTCTATCACACCGACCACTCAAATCCAGCTGCAGGTAAGTTTCTGACCAAAAGTACAGTACTTACAGGAGGTGTTTTCCATGACAGCTGAGGCGGACTGGTACATGGCAGGCTCCACCTCTGTCCTCCCCTCCTCTAGTTCTTTGTCCTTTTCTTCGATCTCTGCCACTTCCACTCCTGATGCCACATTTTCAACTTCAGAGGCCCCGCCCTCAGAATCTGATGGGTCCTCCTCCACTCCGCCCACCTGGCCACTAGAACGGGAAAAGCGGGAAAACAGGATTCCTCCGATTCCCTTTCCAAGACTGGCAGCACCTGAGGGGCAGTAAGATTCATGCTGCATATACTTCATTAATTTCAGTCAACAGTGGAGTAAAATGTGACAAAAGTTGGGTGAGCATTCCTATGGAAGCCCAGTATTCATGTTAAATTGTTAAATGTTTGGACCTATCACCAGGGCTGTGTTGCCATACATCTACTGAGCCCTCTGACAGGCATCACCACCTACCTAACTGACCTGTAATAAGATCCTACTCTCACCCAAGCAAAGAACAGATACTTGACGATACAGACTTTTCTGCTTTTTTTGCACATTCTTGGGTGGCTCACTAATCAGAAGATCGGCGGTTAGATCCCCGGCCTCTGCCGTCTATATGTAAAAGTTACTGAACCCAAATTGCTCATTACCGCACGATGTGTGAGTGTGCATGAACATCTAAGACTAGAGAAGTGCTAATACAGTCCATTTACCATTTTGTTGTACCTGTACTCTGTGTAATGACAGTAAAGTTTCATTTAACCTAATCTAATTTAGCTCCACTAGTCTTACAAATCGTGACTAGTGACACTAGTGACACTAGTGCCATTCTCTGACCTTCAAAGCGTCCTTGAATTCGATCCTTACCCAAGTGAAGAGCAGATACCGTCACTGTATATCTCATTCCACAGTTGTCCGTTAAACTTTCAAATAAAGAAACATCGAAAATCATTTTTGTGTGAGTGAAAGATTACAGGCAAATCTACAGGGTCATCAGGGTGACCCTCTCAATAGCTGGTGTTTGGTTGACGGTTCACAGTGTGAGCCGTTTAATAAGAGGAGCGGAATCTCCATTCACTCCAATGGACTATTCGTGTTAGTAATGGCGGCTCATGGAGCCTCTTAATAGTTTCTGGAATTTAGCAGCAAATACTAGCAGTGTCATAGAATTGCAGTCAAATAGATATTACTTATCTAATATATTTTACTATTACTGCTTTCACTATCATTATTATTCTAATATATCCACTGCTGCTGTTATTATTAGTAGTAATCCTTTTTCTATTATTATTCTGCTATTATTAATCTGTCTACTGCTATTACTACTCTCATTATATGTATCATTTCTGTAATACGAACTGACTGACATTTTATTATATCGTATTCTTTACACATGACATCTATTGCACATCTGTCCATCCTGGGAGGGGGATCCTGAGTTTTTCCTTTTCTGATGCAAGGGTCCAAGGACAGAGGATGTCTTATGTTGTACGGATTGTAAAGCCCTCTAAGGCAAATTTGTGATATTGGGCTATAAAAGTTACATTTTAATTCAATTCAAAGGTAAGACATTTAAAGAAAGGGACTGTATATTATCAACACATCCGAATCCAATTAACGTGTATTCAAGCATGTTAGTGTCTTATCCCCTACTAAACTTGTAGCGTAACGGAGCATTAACAGATAACAGATTAGGTTAGGATGCTGGTTAGCTATACATAATGTTAACCACAAACAGCGCATTTCATATAATGGTGTGAAATTATAGAAAAATGCTTGTGGGGTGTGGGTATTTAAATGTAAGTTAAATATTCCATTAGGGCATGTGATTGTAGAGTGGTGGATGGAGGTGGTGAAATGAGGATATCCAATACAAGCTAACTTACAGAGCTCATAAAGTTAATGTTACACAACAATAAGAAATTGGTGATACATCGCTACTGATATGAATTTAGAATGCATATTCAAGACTTCTAAACGGTAAGAGCATCAGGTATGATGCAGGTCAGGAGTGCTGAGTGGACAATGAAAACATTGAAAACATGACAAGGTACATTTCAAATAAGCCAGGAATAAGGAATAAATGTGTATTATACTTCCATGATAAGGGGTCATACTAAACATTTTTTATGTATTATATAAGTATTAATATTGTGTATGTAATATATATTCGAATCATTTTAAGGATCATACAGCAATGATAACTCAAGGTTACTTCACACACCCAACAACTCGGTTTTGTCTACCCAAAATCATATCCCATAGTGGTTGAATGCACAGTGTATACACTCATTACTTAACTAAAAGACAACCAAGAACATGAGATAACTTTACATCAATTCATATTTGTCATACTTTATTAAATTGATTTTCACAACTAATGCCATTTAACTACCTTAATAACTTAAGTTGGGGAACAAAGACCACACCTTAACACCTAATCTTAATTTCCCATCCATGCCTATACAAGTGTGTCTAACCATTTTTCCTCTCTCTCTTTCAGCACAAATGTAGTGTTTGAATAGGATGATTGCTCCTGCTGACTTGAGCAAACATGGTGGAGACTGTCTACAAGGATGTTCATTTCGTGAATTATGGCCCATTTAGAGTAAAATTCAAACCAATGGGTGATGTCACAGTGAGTAAATCCACTTCTTCTATGATTTGGACTCTTGCCACCTGTAAGCTAAATCTACAATAATTCACTTAAGTAAACCTGGTGCCTCCTCAACTCTCTGCATTTGTGTCCAACCCTGTTGGAGTTTTCAAGGCATGAAAAACACCATATCAAGCCAGCATGTCATTATCAGCTGGAGAAACCCACTAAGCAACAGCCAAATAGTTAATCGCCCTCAGCTATCTCCTATCATATATACTGCATCATGTTAACCTAACAGTGTTCAAACAATATGATAGGACAACTAGCATGTGTATTGACCCACCAAATGGGCCAGACCACCAGCTCCAGTAGCTCATATAGGGCCCTATATTGCCCCCCCCAGGCGGATGGTTCTAATCTGACCTGTGGCACGATGCTACATTTATCTATCATCCATCTTAGGCTGTCTAACAAGTAACTAGCCTGCTAACTAACATGCAAACTGGCATGCTGCCTAAGCCACTATGTCACAGCTTTCCCATGTTGGCAATCAACATAGTATACACCTCTGACTAACATTATTAGACTGACTGTTCAACAGCCTGTCAGCCTATCTAGCATGCAGTCATCCAGCCATCAGAAGCAAGCTGGTCAATCAACCAAACAAACCAGCCAAGCCTCTTCAGCTACATCATCATAGCAAGCAACACACCCTTCACGAGTTACCAGAAGTTCTGGACTTACCTGTTTTTGCCCCAGTCACTAACCTTTCGCCATTCACTGGAAGTGGCTACAGAGTCTGCAATGTTTTTCACTGCCCCTTAAGGCTCTGCCCTCTAACACATCATGAATGATGTCGATACTTGTCAATCTTCACAGGCTTGTATTTAAAATTATATTTGGGGCTACACTCAAAACATTCCCAGCATAATGACCTGGCACACCACTGATCCAGAGTTATAACTTCCTAAACGCAAAGATTTGTCTCAAAATAATTCTTGGGGAAACACGGTGGTTACAGCTGTATTTGTCTGTTAATCCTGTGATATTATTGATTACAGGATTGTAATATACTGGCTTCTAGTTCAGAGAATACCCTGCTTCTCGTTCCAGCCATGTTGCTCTCAACTGGATAAGTAGGTTAAAAAATGAATGACACAGAATAGTTCTCATGAAGTCAGTCCCTCACTTTAGTACTTTGACACACTCATCGTTTTTTTCCATATTTAACTGATATGCCGAGTAGAAGCTTAATAAAGAGGACGTATTTAGTAATAAAAAATAATTATTCCACATTTAATGAAAAATCTAAAATGTCTTTAATCAGCTTACATTGGCCAATAATGTACATTTATTCTCCACACTACATCTGATGCACAGAGGGGAAAAAAACATGCTGTCCAGTCCAGGAGACAGCATAATGTAAGCATGATTGCTTCTATTGATTTGTTTAGAGCATGCTTACAGCTGCTTGCCTTGTAAGCAGTAGTGTAGTGTAAGCAGCTCCAGTTTCTCTCAGCTCAGATCAGGTACACGCTGAGTGTGCGGCTGTAATGGTTTCAAATCCATCACAGGTATTTTCCTGTTTTATTTTGTTTTACTTTGCTGTGTGCTTACCCATGATGCTGGCTTTGCCAAGGCTGGTGATGGACTCTCCATAGTGGTGTCTGGCCTGGGGTGGGGAGGTGCAGGGGCTGGGGATGCTCTCTGAGTCGGAGACAGATGCGGTCTCCTTTGGAGGGTTGAGCAGTGTGAGCCGGATCTGATCATACGGTGTTGGGCTGGTGGTGTTGTACCTGCACATCACATCCACATTAACCTCACATCACATTAACAAAATGATTACACAAATAACAGTTTGACAATAAAGAGAGAGAGACAAAAACTGCGGATCAAACATCTCATTAGATCACAGCATCCACTGTTTTGATAAATTCACAGGAGATTTCATAAATAACCAGAATTATATCTCTCATATATACTACCACTTCCACATCTTACCAGTGGATTTGAACAGGTGCAATGTTACTGTAGTGCTTTAAGATTAGAGGCTCCAATCTGTATGCCTGAAACAAACAAACAAAAACAGAGCAGATGAGGGTTTCTCACTATTTTTTTTTAACAAATTTTATTTGAATATAGTTTGTTTTCTTGTTTTTTGTTTTTTGCTGTATAATCTAATAACAACACCACAAACTTACACAGCATCCATTAAAAGGTTTGTTAGCCATTACTCATAAACATCATAAATGTTGGTGACAATCCCAATCTAGGCACACTCAGTTGTGGGTAATGTAGCTCACCACAGGGTCTGTGGGATGGAATATGTTGAAGAGGCGTTTGCAGATAGATGTGGGGAGGATGTGGCCCTGCACACCATTGTTTCCTGGCCGGATCCCTCGCAACGCCAAGAAAACAGCCAGAGGAGAGCCCATGCAGAAGAAATTTTCTACCTACCACACAAAAAACAGTCCAACTTCATATGAGAGAATAAGAGAACCCAGTGGATTTGTAGTTTGAATCAGTGGCTTTGTAGTATGAAATATTGAGTTTGTGGTTTGAGTCATAGAGTTTGTAGTATGAATCAGAGGGTTTGTATGCAGTCAGTGAATGAAAAATTTATGAATGAACTAAAGGATCACAAATGTATTTTGTGATTTATATAAAAATGACACACCACAAAATTATTTTTAATGTACACAAAAATAGTTATGTATATATATATATATATTGTTGTAGTATAGTTATTTGTATTAATGTAAAACAAATTCCACAAAGTTCACAAAGTATATTTGTGATCCACACAAAAATATTTCTTGTTTTAAATAAAAGTAAGGGAAATCCACAAATATATGTATGCAAACGTATTTGCAATTTTCATCAAAAACATATCTGGATGTTGCATTTATATACAGTGGGTACGGAAATTATTCAGACCTTTTTTAATTTTTCACTCTTTGTTTCATTGCAGCCATTTGCTAAAATCAAAAAAGTTCATTTTATTTCTCATTAATACACTCAGCACCCCATCTTGACAGAAAAAAACAGAAATGTAGAAATTTTTGCAAATTTATTAAAAAAGAAAAACTGAAATATCACATGGTCATAAGTATTCAGACCCTTTGCTCAGTATTGAGTAGAAGCACCCTTTTGAGCTAGTACAGCCATGAGTATTCTTGGGAATGATGCAACAAGTTTTTCACACCTGGATTTGGGGATCCTCTGCCATTCTTCCTTGCAGATCCTCTCCAGTTCCATCAGGTTGGATGGTGAACGTTGGTGGACAGCCATTTTCAGGTCTCTCCAGAGATGCTCAATTGGGTTTAGGTCAGGGCTCTGGCTGGGCCAGTCAAGAATGGTCACAGAGTTGTTCCAAAGCCACTCCTTTGTTATTTTAGCTGTGTGCTTAGGGTCATTGTCTTGTTGGAAGGTGAACCTTCAGCCCAGTCTGAGGTCCAGAGCACTCTGGAAGAGGTTTTCTTCCAGGATATCTCTGTACTTGGCCGCATTCATCTTTCCTTCAATTGCAACCAGTCGTCCTGTCCCTGCAGCTGAAAAACACCCCCATAGCATGATGCTGCCACCACCATGTTTCACTGTTGGGATTGTATTGGGCAGGTGATGAGCAGTGCCTGGTTTTCTCCACACATACCGCTTAGAATTAACACCAAAAAGTTCAATCTTGGTCTCATCAGACCAGAGAATCTTATTTCTCATAGTCTGGGAGTCCATGTGTTTTTTGGCAAACTCTATGCGGGCTTTCATATGTCTTGCACTGAGGAGAGGCTTCCGTCGGGCCACTCTGCCATAAAGCCTCGACTGGTGGAGGGCTGCAGTGATAGTTGACTTTGTGGAACTTTCTCCCATCTCCCTACTGCATCTCTGGAGCTCAGCCACAGTGATCTTTAGGTTCTTCTTTACCTCTCTCACCAAGGCTCTTCTTCCACGATTGCTCAGTTTGGCTGGACGGCCAGGTCTAGGAAGAGTTCTGGTCGTCCCAAACTTCTTCCATTTAAGGATTATGGAGGCCACTGTGCTCTTAGGAACCTTGAGTGCTGCAGAAATTCTTTTGTAACCTTGGCCAGATCTGTGCCTTGCCACAATTCTGTCTCTGAGCTCCTTGGGCAGTTCCTTCGACCTCATGATTCTCATTTGCTCTGACGTGCACTGTGAGCTGTAAGGTCTTATATAGACAGGTGTGTGCCTTTCCTAATCAAGTCCAATCAGTTTAATTAAACACAGCTGGACTCCAATGAAGGAGTAGAACCATCTCAAGGAGGATCAGAAGAAATGGACAGCATGTGAGTTAAATATGAGTGTCACAGCAAAGGGTCTGAATACTTGTGAGAAATACTTTCTTTTTTTATAAATTTGCAAAAATTTCTACATTTCTGTTTTTTCTGTCAAGATGGGGTGCTGAGTGTACATTAATGAGAAATAACATGAACTTTTTTGATTTTAGCAAATGGCTGCAATGAAACAAAGAGTGAAAAATTTAAAGGGGTCTGAATACTTTCCGTACCCACTGTATAATCTGTTAAACCTTCATTTAAAAACTGTTTGTCATGTGTGAATATCACTGCAGTTGTGTTGGTTTTTTTCGAGGCTCCCCTGACACAAAAGATTCACAAATGCATTTCTGTCAACAAGGAATTATCTTGAGCCAATCAGATGTCTCCTTCTGTTTCAGCCAATGACGTAAGCATAGATTTCAAAGTATGATTTAATGTGAATACATAATTTTACATTCGTAGAATCTAAAATGATGAACAGGAGAATGGACATTAAACAAACAACATCCAGCTAGCCGGAGGTCAGAAGTCAACCTCAAAATCGTTTCTCGCAGTGATGCTCTAAATGTAAGTGTTGGGATCTGACTATATGGCTTCGACATGTGCTGTGGAACAAAGAGAGTCAGGCCTTCCCTTTTGCAAGCAAAGGTTTCATCCTGATTGTAGTTTGAGCACCAAACCCCCCAGCTCTGAAGAAATTCACATTAGGGTGTGAGTTTCCTCCCCCTAAAAATTATGTGTTCCTGAAGTTACCTGAAAGCAGCGCTGCAATCTAATTGGCCGAGAGCCAAGACACCCCAGGACCCCTGTGGTTCAGCCACTGTTATACAAAACTACCTGCAACCCCCACCTCAATGCTTTTTCCCCTTCGACCTCCGTCGAGCTAGGGAGCACACCAACGTTGTTTCCCTTTTCAACCAAATCCTAGGTCTAACAGTTTATATTCGCTGGCCGAATTCACCAAACTGTCTATTTTATCTTTGTTCGTATCCACGAAGCGAACCCTTTTATTCCTGCAGAAGTGAAGAAGCAAGACTTCTTCAGAAAGAGAGAGAGAGAAATTCCACTCTCCACCAAGCGCCTCGTTTGCTCCGGACATAAGGACGCGAAAATCCCTTATCCAGACGACAGCGAATCTCTCCTACCGAGAGAACACCTCCCGCGGCCCGCAGCCGCGCTGCCTGGGCCCAACGAAGCTCAGAAGAACCCCTCAGAAGAACCCCCCCCCCCTCAATCACCACGATTGCATCGTACCGTAAGGCGAAATAGAGTCTGGGCAGAGTTAGAGAGAGTTAATTTGTGTTTATCTTATCTTGTTCGTGTGCTTAAAGTACTGTTCATTTTTATAACGTGGTGTATGCTTAATAATCGCCGACACTAACGGTCGCCGAGATCGTTGGGGTTGTGGAGAAGCTAGTGTATTTCATGCTACCGTGATCTGTGTTGAGCTAGCCGCCTAGTGAGGTCGAAGTTGCTTCTCATCAGTTCAGGAGGTCAGAACCGCCGGCTGAGACAAAGAGTCGCGGTTCTTGCTCCCCTGGCTGAGAGAGCAATCTTCCATACTCCCGCGCGGAGCGAAGGATCTTAATCTTTTGTTTTATTTCATTTTGTTCCTTTCCCTTCTCTTTTACTAATCCACACACACACACACACATATAGCTTTGAGCTAATGTAGCTACGTGCTAAACGGCTACCGGCAATAGACGTCTTAAAACTGAGATTGAAATGTAGCGCTTAACAAATAATAAAAGTTGTGAATCAGTATGGCCCAAAAAAAAAATGCTTTAAAGTGGTGACTAGACTCCTGTTGGCTATCCGTCATTTTGAGTCCGCGCATGAGAGACGTCACCACGTCCCAACTACGTCATACGTCGCTGAGCTGTTCCCTCGCTCCTCCTCCTTACGCACACACACACACTCACACACCCCCCCCCCCCCCCTTTCAATCGTCTGTTGATTTTAGATAGCGTGCTCATAAATGTATAGTTGTTGTTAGTTTAAATATTAGTTGACTAGATCATTAGTATTAGAACGTAATAAACTCTGTTATATTTTAAAGAGCAGCTGTCTGTGATTACTTTGTGCATGTGTATTGTGATGATAGCTGTATATGTGGTCTGTGCTCGAACTTAAACCTTCACTTTCACTCTGAATGTGTCATAGTACTCAGACTGTTGACATTGTGAGTGAACACTAATTATGAGACTTAGTTTATCGTTTGGTTATTGGTCCCTGTTCGCAGGGTGGTGCCCCGTTATTATTAATAATCATTAATAATTGTTACTGACATTAATAATTCTATTGATGTCAAGAATTTAGTTTCTTAGATGCTGATAACCCAAACACGCTCCTTTACGTTCCCAACATATTGCTGATAACCCCTTTTTGTCAGGCTATGTTATTCCCAACATATTGGTGCCCCCTTTTTGAGGCTATGTTATTCCCAACATAAGTAATAAATGTCTTGGCATTCATGCTTAAATATGTTTGACTAATGAATGCTTGCTTCGTTAGTGATTTGGCATGCAATTAAATACGTTGCTAGCGAACCAAAATAAGCAAATAGGTAACAAGCTTGCAATATCGGACTGCACACATTGACAATTTGCCAGTTTTGCGTTGCTATAGAGACAACCTCAGCCAACCTTAGCAGGCTGTTGGGTACAGTACTCACTATATGAGATGGCTAATGGATTTAGCTACAATAGTTAAAGTAGCTAATAGTAGCTAATTAGTAAGCTAATGACGGTAAATGGACTTGTACTTGTATAGCGCTTTTCTAGTCTTTCGACCGCTGAAGGCAGTTTAACACGACAACTGATCATTCATACACTGATGGCAGGAGCTACCATGCAAGGTGCCACCTACCCATCAGGGCTATTCATTCACACCCATTCGTACACCAAAGGCACAGCTTTTCGGAAGCAATTTGGGGTTAAGTGTCTTGCCCAAGGACACATCGACATGGACTGGAGGAGCTGGGGATCAAACAGCCGATCTTCTGATTGAAAGATTGGATTTATTTTACATTTATATATCACAATAACTTTTTTGGTGTGCATATTTGTGTGGAGTCGTTTATATATAAATCACATAATACATTTGTGGATCCTTCTGTCTTCTGACTGATATGACTCCATAAGTTTGTAGTTTGACCAAGGAGGTTTGTAGTTTGAATCAGACGGTTTTGATGTTTCACTGACACAGTTTTATATAATCACAAAGTTTATGATGGTTTGTTGTTTGACTCAGAAGGTATGGAGCTTGATTTAGATGGTCTATAGTTTGAATAAGTTGGTTTTAAGTCAGAGGGTTTTATAGGTTAAATAAGAGGGTTTGTAGTTTGAATCTGAGGGTTTATTGTTTGAATCGGAGGGTGTGTGGTATTCATACTTTAAATAAGTGG
Source organism: Anarhichas minor (assembly GCF_050575085.1). Classification (NCBI taxonomy): domain Eukaryota; kingdom Metazoa; phylum Chordata; class Actinopteri; order Perciformes; family Anarhichadidae; genus Anarhichas; species Anarhichas minor. The sequence continues at coordinate 21,913,228 of NW_027466582.1, forward strand.
TTTTGAATCAGAGTATGTTGTACGAATCAGAGGGTTTATAGTTTCAATAAGTAGGTTTGAATGAGTTTGTTTTGCGAATGGTTTTGAAATCTTTGTAGTTCTAATGAGAAGATTTTTTGTATGAATCAAAAGGTTTGAGCTTTTAAGAGTTTGTAGTTTCTATCAGACTAGAGTCAGAATGTCTATAATATTAATGCCTTCCAGATAACTCGGAAGTCGAAAATGTTCAGTCTCCTACTAGAAAAAGTGGTAAAACATCAATTAAACTGTATTTAATTAAAATACATACCACCATGCAGTAACACTTGCATGTCAATTGATTGTGTTGCCACATTATCAGGTATGTGGTTACAGTAATCTACTGCTCAAAAGTTTTTCGGAAAATGTAAAAAGAGCACCCCAAATGTGGAGGCTGCAATGCTGAGAGCTGTACACTTGCCCAGAAATATCAGTTTGTCATGGTCAGCCAAGGGCTTTGTTTACGTTTGGCATTGTGCAACTGGAAAACTTGGAGATGGAAATTTCAACTGGGAAAATTCTGACCGTCTGGAATATGAATCAGTTGTAGTTGAAACCAGAAAGTTTGTAGTTTGAATCAGAACATTTGCAATTTGAATAAGAACGTTTGTAATTTGAATCAGTTTCTTTGTTTGATTCAGAGAGTTTTTGGTTTGAACCAAATCTAGGACACATGCTGAAAAGGAAATGTCTTGCAGCAGCTGATGACAACTGATGGCAGATACAGTACAGTCAAGTGTCAACTTTACCTTGAATTTCAAGGCTGGCACTGCACAAATCGAGGTACGCAGACCCTGGAACTGATCCTCCAAGTCCCTCAACCTGGGATGATGAATAGTATAAACTAGATTAAAATGACTCCAATGCAGGTTGCATGTTTATTGGGCAGTCTTACGCTATGTTAAAACAACAAGCAACAAAATGGCTCAAGCACTGGTTTGCATAATTATATTGTTAAATAGCACTAGCAACTGACTAATAGCATTTTCAATGGAATAAAACGGGTTGAAACAGAAACATATGAGGTTGACGCTTCACCGCTTCATTGGACCGCTGAAAAAAGTTGAAAAAAGTGTACAGCAAGTGTTCAACGTCAGTTTGTAGCGGTAAGAGTAAATGTTATGATCAGTGGTGGAATGTAACTAAGTATATTTGCTTAAGTACTGTACTTAAGTACAAGCTCAAGGTACTTTACCTGAGTATTTCCATTTTATTCAACTTTGTACTTCCACTCCACTACATCTCAGAGGGAAATATTGTACTTTTTACTCCACTACATTTGTCTGGCAGTTACCAGTTACTTTGCACATTATAATTTTTCAAACCTTTCCTAACTACCCAAACCGAACAAGAGAGTATAAAGGAGTTAAAATGAGCTGCACCTGAAACATCTGCAGCAGGAATAATGATCCAAACAAATATACATATGTAATATCCATATATAATAGTACAACACTGACAGGGATCATGTTTCTGATAAATTAGTACTTTTATTACTATTGTCTGTAGTCCAATTACCTAATTTTCAGTTTTTTAGTTCAGTGAACGAGTGCTCTGAAGTCAGGTTGAATGTGTGAGGTGAGATGTGAAGGACAGCTGACAGGTGATGTCAGTGAGAGAGGATCTGGATTTGTTAAACTCCATCACGGAGAATGTTTGTTCACATACACACGTGGACAAAATTGTTGGAGTGGGCCAAAATAACAGGTGCAGAACTCATTGAGAGGTACAGAAATTGCTTGATTGCAGTTATTG